>NC_058080.1:15901424-16216424 GCF_014858855.1 Bufo gargarizans
CAGTGGTGAGACCGAGCCAACAGCGTAGCAAAAGAGGGAGCAGTGGGCAAAAGCAGAACACCCGCCGCCAAGAGACTCCGCCTTCTACTGACCGCCGCCATCTGGGACCGAGCACCCCAAAGGCAGCTTCAAGGAGTTCCCTGGCATGGCACTTCTTCAAACAATGTGCTGACGACAAGACCCGAGTGGTTTGCACGCTGTGCCATCAGAGCCTGAAGCGAGGCATTAACGTTCTGAACCTTAGCACAACCTGCATGACCAGGCACCTGCATGCAAAGCATGAACTGCAGTGGAGTAAACACCTTAAAAACAAGGAACTCACTCAGGCTCCCCCTGCTACCTCTTCTGCTGCTACCGCCTCGGCCCCTTCCTCCGCCTCTGGAGGAACGTTGGCACCTGCCGCCCAGCAAACAGGGGATGTACCACCAACACCACCACCTCCGTCACCAAGCATCTCAACCATGTCACACGGAAGCGTTCAGCTCTCCATCTCACAAACATTTAAGAGAAAGTGTAAATTCCCACCTAGCCACCCTCGATCCCTGGCCCTGAATGCCAGCATTTCTAAACTACTGGCCTATGAAATGCTGTCATTCAGGCTGGTGGACACAGACAGCTTCAAACAGCTCATGTCGCTTGCTGTCCCACAGTATGTTGTTCCCAGCCGCCACTACTTCTCCAAGAGAGCCGTGCCTTCCCTGCACAACCAAGTATCCGATAAAATCAAGTGTGCACTGCGCAACGCCATCTGTGGCAAGGTCCACCTAACCACAGATACGTGGACCAGTAAGCACGGCCAGGGACGCTATATCTCCCTAACTGCACACTGGGTAAATGTAGTGGCAGCTGGGCCCCAGGCGGAGAGCTGTTTGGCGCACGTCCTTCCGCCGCCAAGGATCGCAGGGCAACATTCTTTGCCTCCTGTTGCCACCTCCTCCTTCTCGGCTTCCTCCTCCTCTTCTTCCACCTGCTCATCCAGTCAGCCACACACCTTCACCACCAACTTCAGCACAGCCCGGGGTACACGTCAGCAGGCCATTCTGAAACTCATATGTTTGGGGGACAGGCCCCACACCGCACAGGAGTTGTGGCGGGGTATAGAACAACAGACCGACGAGTGGTTGCTGCCGGTGAGCCTCAAGCCCGGCCTGGTGGTGTGCGATAATGGGCGAAATCTCGTTGCAGCTCTGGGAATAGCCGGTTTGACGCAAATCCCTTGCCTGGCGCATGTGCTGAATTTGGTGGTGCAGAAGTTCATTCACAACTACCCCGACATGTCAGAGCTGCTACATAAAGTGCGGGCCGTCTGTTCGCGCTTCCGGCGTTTACATCCTGCTGCTGCTCGCCTGTCTGCGCTACAGCGTAACTTCGGCCTTCCCGCTGACTGCCTCATATGCGACGTACCCACCAGGTGGAACTCCACCTTGCACATGCTGGACAGACTGTGTGAGCAGCAGCAGGCCATAGTGGAGTTTCAGCTGCAGCACGCACGGGTCAGTCGCACTGCGGAACAGCACCACTTCACCACCAATGACTGGGCCTCCATGCGAGACCTGTGTGCCCTGTTGCACTGTTTCGAGTACTCCACCAACATGGCCAGTGGCGATGACGCCGTTATCAGCTTTACAATACCACTTCTATGTCTCCTTGAGAAAACACTTAGGGCGATAAATGGAAGAGGAGGTGGCCCAGGAGGAGGAGGAGGAGGAGGAAGAGGGGTCATTTTTAGCACTTTCAGGCCAGTCTCTTAGAAGTGACTCAGAGGGAGGTTTTTTGCAACAGCAGAGGCCAGGTACAAATGTGGCCAGCCAGGGCCCACTACTGGAGGACGAGGAGGACGAGGATGAGGAGGAGGTGGAGGAGGATGAGGATGAAGCATGTTCACAGAGGGATGGCACCCAACGCAGCTCGGGCCCATCACTGGTGCGTGGCTGGGGGGAAACGCAGTACAATGACGATACGCCTCCCACAGAGGACAGCTTGTCCTTACCTCTGGGCAGCCTGGCACACATGAGCGACTACATGCTGCAGTGCCTGCGCAACGACAGCAGAGTTGCCCACATTTTAACATGTGCGGACTACTGGGTTGCCGCCCTGCTGGATCCACGGTACAAAGACAATGTGCTCACCTTACTTCCTGCACTGGAGCGTGAAAGGAAGATGCGCGAGTACAAGCGCACATTGGTAGACGCGCTACTGAGAGCATTCCTAAATGTCACAGGGGAACAAGTGGAAGCCCAAGGCGAAGGCAGAGGAGGAGCAAGAGGTCCCCAACGCAGCTGTGTCACGGCCAGCTCCTCTGAGGACAGGGTTAGCATGGCAGAGATGTGGAAAAGTTTTGTCAACACGCCACAGCTAACTGCACCACCACCTGATACGCAACGTGTTAGCAGGAGGCAACATTTCACTAACATGGTGGAACAGTATGTGTGCACACCCCTCCACGTACTGACTGATGGTTCGGCCCCATTCAACTTCTGGGTCTCCAAATTGTCCACATGGCCAGAGCTAGCCTTTTATGCCTTGGAGGTGCTGGCCTGCCCGGCGGCCAGCGTTTTGTCTGAACGTGTATTCAGCACGGCAGGGGGCGTCATTACAGACAAACGCAGCCGCCTGTCTACAGCCAATGTGGACAAGCTGACGTTCATAAAAATGAACCAGGCATGGATCCCACAGAACCTGTCCATCCCTTGGCTAGATTAGACATTTATAACTACCTCCCCTTAACCATATATTATTGTACTCCAGGGCACTTCCTCATTCAATCCTCTTTTTATTTTCATTTTACCATTATATTGCAGGGCAACCCAAAGTTGAATGAACCTCTCCTCTGTCTGGGTGCCGGGGCCTAAAAATATCTGACAGTGGCCTGTTCCAGTGTTGGGTGACGTGAAGCATGATTCTCTGCTATGACATGAAGCCTGAATCTCTGCTATGGGACCTCTCTCCTCTGTCTGGGTGCCGGGGCCTAAACATATGACAATGGACTGTTCCAGTTTTGGCTGACGTGAAGCCTGATTCTCTGCTATCACATGAAGACTGATTCTCTGCTGACATCAAGTGTGAATCTCTGCTATGGGACCTCTCTCCTCTGTCTGGGTGCCGGGGCCTAGATATATGACAATGGACTGTTCCAGTGTTGGGTGACGTGAAGTCTGATTCTCTGCTATAACATGAAGACTGATTCTCTGCTGACATGAAGCCTGAATCTCTGTTATGGGACCTCTCTCCTCTGTCTGGGTGTCGGGGCCTAAATATATGACAATGGACTGTTCCAGTTTTGGCTGACGTGAAGCCCGATTCTCTGCTATGACATGAAGACTGATTCTCTGCTGACATGAAGCCTGAATCTCTGTTATGGGACCTCTCTCCTCTGTCTGGGTGCCGGGGCCTAAATATATGACAATGGACTGTTCCAGTTTTGGCTGACGTGAAGCCTGATTCTCTGCTATGACATGAAGACTGATTCTCTGCTGACATGAAGCCTGAATCTCTGTTATGGGACCTCTCTCCTCTGTCTGGGTGCCGGGGCCTAAATATATGACAATGGACTGTTCCAGTTTTGGCTGACGTGAAGCCTGATTCTCTGCTATGACATGAAGAATGATTCTCTGCTGACATGAAGCCTGAATCTCTGTTATGGGACCTCTCTCCTCTGTCTGGGTGCCGGGGCCTAAATATATGACAATGGACTGTTCCAGTTTTGGCTGACGTGAAGCCTGATTCTCTGCTATGACATGAAGACTGATTCTCTGCTATCATGAAGCCTGAATCTCTGTTATGGGACCTCTCTCCTCTGTCTGGGTGCCGGGGCCTAAATATATGACAATGGACTGTTCCAGTTTTGGCTGACGTGAAGCCTGATTCTCTGCTATGACATGAAGACTGATTCTCTGCTGACATGAAGACTGATTCTCTGCTATGGGACCTCTCTCCAATTGATATTGGTAATTTTTTTTATTTTATTTTAATTTTAATTCATTTCCCTGTCCACATTTGTTTGCAGGGGATTTAACTACATTTTGCTGCCTTTTGCAGCCCTCTAGCCCTTTCCTGGGCTGTTTTACAGCCTTTTTAGTGCCGAAAAGTTCGGGTCCCTATTGACTTCAATGGGGTTCGGGACGAAATTCGGGTCGGGTTCGGATCCCGAACCCGAACATTTCCGGGAAGTTCGGCTGAACTTCTCGAACCCGAACATCCAGGTGTTCGCTCAACTCTACTCATAAATGAACCGCTGCTCCTGACAGCAGCTCCTGAGAAGGTCATGGAGCGTCCCGGTCATCCGGCATCTATTCGCTCCACTGAAGGATTATTTTGAAAGTGTGTAGAAGCTACATGATTTATCATGGAAACATCTTGAAGATTTTACTGCATATAACCGCAGCGCTGACCGCTGAATAAATTTTTTTTTTGACCGAAATACTTTAATAAAAATGTTACCACATACTGTATAAGCGCCGCACTGACTGACTGCTACCGCAGCTACCTCTGTGAACCCGTGCACCACTACTTTACCGGTAGGTAGGCTGCTGCAAAGCAGGTGCTCTACCCCGCGCACGCTGCTGCCACCCTGCTGACTCCCAGCCATGCTTTCAACACATACGGTATAACCGCCGCCGCCATGAACTGAGAATGTATTTTTCTTTTTGTACTGAAATAGGCCACTAAACGCTTTCAACAAATATAACCACTACCGACGTGAACTGAGAATGTATTTTTCAGTTTGTGTTGACATAGGCCACTAAACGCTTTCAACACATATAACCGCCGCCGACGTGAACTGAGAATGTATTTTTCTGTTTGTACTGGAATAGGCCACTAAACGCGTTCAACACATATAACCGCCACCGACGTAAACTGAGAATGTATATTTCCTTTTGTACTGAAATACAAAATAACACATATAACCACCGTACTGACTGACTGCTACCGCCACTAGTTCCGTGAACCTCTGCACCACTACTTCCCGGGTAGGTAAGCTGCTGCAAAGCAGGTGCTCTACCCCGTGCACCTTTGGCTCCCGACTTCCACTGCTGCCACCCTGCTGACTCCAAGCCATGCTTTCAACACATACAGATGTAGTAAAGTTAACACACATGCTTTATGAGACGTGTTATCTAAACTAAATAGGTTAAGCAAACACCTTCAATTGCTTTTCAATGGCTTTTGTTTCAAGATAAAGTGATGAGTTAAGAAATTTGAGTTAAGGCCCCTTGCAGACGAGCGTTCCTTCTGCAGCGAGTCCACATTGCAGCACCCAGCCTGACCTCCCAGCACTGACGGGATTCACATAGCATTATATTGATTTATGATGCTATGTAACCCTTACAGTTCTGGAATGTATTGGATAACACTGGCAGCATTATGCCAGTGTTTTCCAATACATTGCAGAACTGTAAGGGTCACATAGCATCATAAATAAATATAATGCTATGTGACCCTGAGCAGCTCTGGGAGGTCAGGCTGCGAGCTGCATTGCAGACTCACTGCGGGAGGAACTCTTGTCTGCAAAGGGCCCAAGAGTTTGTGTGTTAACCCTGCTACATCCGTATAACCATTGACGTGAACTGAGAATATATTTTTCTTTTTGTACTGAAATAGGCCAGTAAACACTTTCAGCATAAATAAATGCACCAGTGAAGTGCGTATATATTTTTCTTTCTGTACTGTAATAGGCCACTGAACCCTTTTGCCACATTAAGTGCACCAGTGAAATGCGTCTATATTTTTCTTTTTTTACTGTAATACGCCCCTATACACTTTCAACAAAAAATAACTGCAGAAGTGAACTGAGCATATATTTTTCTTGTTGGACTGAAATAGGCCACTATACGCTTTCAATAAATCACTGAAGCTAGTATATGTACCCCTTAAAACGTCACTTTTAATATAGCATTTAAAAATAGAACCCACAAAATAACAACCAAATAAACATATAAGATAAAACGTGTAGTGATAATGGCAAATGACTGATGAGGTCACTGAAGGTTCTCCCGGTGAACGATATCACATCCAGGACACTGATCGGATGATTATTTCAGGATACCAATTGAAAGTTCATCAGGAAAACTAAAAATTTTAAATGTCAAGAAATGAGTAAATTCACATCAGCTGGTGGGCACAATGGGATAACTCTCCCTAAAATCACACTACACTCTCCCTACCTACAAGCGGGAAGGTGCTCCAATGATAGAGGGCAGTCCTACTTAAAAGAAACTGTCCCCTGGAATTAGAATCCCTTCCTAGATAATATCCCAATGG
Organism: Bufo gargarizans; assembly: GCF_014858855.1. Classification (NCBI taxonomy): domain Eukaryota; kingdom Metazoa; phylum Chordata; class Amphibia; order Anura; family Bufonidae; genus Bufo; species Bufo gargarizans. The sequence continues at coordinate 15,907,686 of NC_058080.1, forward strand.
CAAATGAGCCTGGAAGATGAATAAGTCCTGTGGGTGTCCCATCTTCACTACAAACATCTCCTGATGCGTTTTCCCCGACTAAAATGAAGTGGTTCATCAGGGGAGAATCCAGAAAGCACAATGGCTGTGGCGAGATGGTAGCCAATGTAACGACCTGCGGCGCTGAGAGTTATCCCATTGTGCCTACCAGCTGATGTGAATTTACTCATTTCTTTGCATCTTTAATTTTGGTTTTCCTGATGAACTTTCAATTGGCATCCTGAAATAACCAGAGTCCTGGATGGATTCACTGGGAGAACCTGCAGTGACCTCATCAGTCATTTGCCATTATCACCGCTTTTCCACCAACAGTATTGTGAGTAACTGCGTAGCGGTAATCCTTTCCCATTGCCTTATTCCATTTGCATGAGTTCTATTGGGTTATCTGTCCCATACTGCACTTTTTATCTTATATGTTTATTTGTTTGTTATTTTGTGTGTTCTGTTTTTAAATGCTATATTAAAAGTGACATTTTAAGGGGTACATACACTCACCTAAAGAATTATTAGGAACACCATACTAATACGGTGTTGGACCCCCTTTTGCCTTCAGAACTGCCTTAATTCTGCGTGGCATTGATTCAACAAGGTGCTGATAGCATTCTTTAGAAATGTTGGCCCATATTGATAGGATAGCATCTTGAAGTTGATGGAGATTTGAGGGATGCACATCCAGGGCACAAAGCTCCCGTTCCACCACATCCCAAAGATGCTCTATTGGGTTGAGATCTGGTGACTGTGGGGGCCATTTTAGTACAGTGAACTCATTTTCATGTTCAAGAAACCAATTTGAAATGATTCGAGCTTTGTGACATGGTGCATTATCCTGCTGGAAGTAGCCATCAGAAGGATGGGTACATGGTGGTCATGAACGGATGGACATGGTCAGAAACAATGCTCAGGTAGCCCGTGGCATTTAAACGATGGCCAATTGGCACTAAGGGGCCTAAAGTGTGCCCAGAAAACATCCCCCACACCATTACACCACCACCACCAGCCTGCACAGTGGTAACAAGGCATGATGAATACATGTTCTCATTCGGACTCTACCATTTGAATGTCTCAACAGAAATCGAGACTCATCAGACCAGGCAACATTTTTCCAGTCTTCAACAGTCTAATTTTGGTGAGCTCGTGCAAATTGTAGCCTCTTTTTCCTATTTGTAGTGGAGATGAGTGGTACCCGGTGGGGTCTTCTGCTGTTGTAGCCCACCTTTCTTTCCCATTCTGACATTCAGTTTGGAATTTAGAAGATTGTCTTGACCAGGACCACAACCCTACATGCATTGAAGCAACTGCCATGTGATTGGTTGACTAGATAATCGCATTAATGAGAAATAGAACAGGTGTTCCTAATAATTCTTTAGGTGAGTGTATACTAGCTTCAGTGATTTATTATATAAACCTACCGTACTTTATCTATACATTCAGTGATTCTTTTTTTCACTATACTCTTTCACCAGAATTAACTGCAGAAATGCACTGAGAATATATTTTTCTTGTAGTACTGAAATACGCCCCTATACGCTTTCACCAGAAATAACTGCAACAGTGCAGTGCGTATATATTTTTCTTTTTTTACTGTAATACACCCATATACGCTTTCAACAGAAATAACTGCAGAAGTGAAATGCGTATATATTTTTCTTGTTGGACTGAAATACGCCACTATAATCTTTCACCAGAAATAGCTGCAACAGTGCATTGCGTATTGTAATGGATCGCCTCTTATTCGGGGGTCATTCTCACAATGATCTTCATCCACCACAGGGTTAGGGGCCAAACATGTCTTTTATTTGGCACCTCAGCAAAATCAAAACAAACAATACAAATGAAAGACCTGCCCGGCTGGGCTCTAACTAAACATGAGGACTCCCTACCTCACTGAAAGCCCCGTTCACACACGGGAAGAACATGCGGCTTTTCCCAGCCTAACAATCCAGCACTTCCAGGCTGTAACAAAGTCCAGTACCTTTTGGAAGATTGTGGCCCAGAAGTCCTCCTGACTCTCTGGCCTAGCGACCGTCGATTCCAAGACCTCGCGGAGTCCCCCAAAGTTCAGGCTAGCACCTAGCCCCGTGGCCCCTCAGCCAGCTCGGCTGAGCCTACTTGTACAGAGCCTTCCCAGGCCTCTGCTGCACACAGACTCTGCCTCCTACTAACAGTCTGGACTGGGCTCTTATCCCAGACTGATTGTTCCACCTGGTGCGGCCTCTGACCTGCTGATTGACAGCGAAGAAATGAAAACTCCTGCCATATCTCTCCCCTAGCAGCCGTGAGGCCTGTCACTGCCTCACAGTATATATTTTTCTTTTTTACTGTAATATGCCCCTATATACTTTAAACAGAAATAACTTCAACAGTGCAGTGCGTATATATTTGAATTTTTTTTATGAAATATGCCCCTATACGCTTTTACCAGAAATAACTGCAACAGTGCAGTGTGTATATATTTTTCTTTTTTTACTGTAATACGCCCCTATACACGTTCAACAGATATAACTGCAGAAGTGAACTGAGGATATATTTTCTTGTTGTACTGAAATACGCCCCTATATGCTTTCACCAGAAATAACTGCAACAGTGCAGTGTGTATATATTTTTCTTGTTGTACTTAAATATGCTCCTATACACTTTCAACAGAAATAACTGCAGAAGTGAAATGTGTATATATTTTTCTTGTTGTTTTTCTTGTTGTACTAGGATATAAGCCACTAAAGGCTTTTTAACGTAACACTTGCAGCCCAATAACAAAACGCTGGAATGACAGAGCTGTCTAATGGCTATCTGGATCCCCAAATAATCGTTCTCTGCACTTCTAAATCGCTTTCCTATCACTGTCCCTAGCGCCTTCTGACGTCCCTCCCTGCAGTAAGATTCTGTGAAATGATTCCTCCCTATTCTTTCCCTGCACTTATAAATAGTTTTTTCAGGCTTTTTTTAAACATAGAGGTTTTTCCAATTGCTGTCCCTAGAGCCTTCACACGTCTGTCCCTGCATTCTGAACGCTGGAAAATGGCAGAATCTAAAATGGCTGCCGTATTTATCGGGCTGTGACATCACAGGGCTGGCTGGCTGCCGATTGGCTGCATGCAGGCATGTCAATCTAGGTGATCCCACCTTCCCAGAGTTCCTTGCCCCATGTCCTCAGTCCTCACACGTGTAGCCACCATTTTAGGAAAATTGCAATTCGTTACCACGAAGCGCAAGGAAATTCGCATTCGTTGATAATCAAATTTTTACTGAAATTCGGATCGAATTTCACTTTGTCAGCTTCAATTCGCTCATCTCTAGTAGAAATGTCTGATCAGAGACAACATGCTGGATCTAAATGTTAGGTCCTGTTTTCTCCTACGATCCAGCGTAGATAGATCTATCTAGTTACATTTGATTCTTTTGCAATTACTAATTTACAGTAGCTCAATTTACAACAAGGTCTAGGTGACATCACAGTAGAAATGTGGCCCACTATGCATGAAAAGGTTTCAGGTTAACAGCTGTTCTTGCCACTGAATCATACCTACGGTATTTCACATATAATTTTTTACCTTTTGCATGAGAATTTGAATCTCTTTGTCTTTGATATTTTTGGGCATCTTTAATTTCATCTCATGTAGAGAATGTGCCATGGCGTAGACAGATTTATACACCAGATAAGTGACTCCAAATCTCTGAGTATAATATACATTATCACCAAGTTTACCTAATGTGATAGATTTGTTGCATTCATGAAGGTCAGAACCAATACGTCTATTAATAAGTGGATTTGAGGTTAAGCAACCAAAAGCATATCCCAAGATATACTCCACTATGATGTCATGTGGACGATTTATTAAGCTGATATCTTCCAGGAATCTTTTCAAATCTAGGATCTCTTTAGTAGGGGGTGAGAATATCAGACTTCCATGAAAACATGGTTTTCTAGATTTGAGAATAAACATCTGAGCAATCCAACCAGCTGGTACAATAAATGTTTTCTCTTGAGCTTTAGTGATCTCTAATTCAATAAAATATATAATGGAAACAGAAAATTTTCCACAAATTACAGCGACTAGTGAAGTTGAGTTGTTAATGATCCTCGTGTTTTCTGGGACATTTCGACTCTCTTCTGCCTTATCATTTATCCTAATAATGTACTCTACACAGATCTCATACTTAGCCGCCATTGTCTTTAAGTCTTCGGTATTCTTCTTACCAACATCATCATCAGATGTAATAAGTAATAATGAGTAATTTCACAATTGCCAGACTCTGGGTTGAGTAATTGGGAAGTGCTTGGAATAATGGTGGAAAGAGTTTTAAATTGCTTTGAGTAGGATCCATTGCACCATACGTGATCTAAATAATACAATAACAATATAGGAACATAATAATTATTGCTACACTCAACATGTTCTACTGTATCAAACATAATGCAGTATATATATTAAAAAAAGTGTCCATTAGAGATTAGCAAATAAATTAGTTAGAATCAGAAGTGTAAGATCCTCACCTGTCTCGCACTCCGGTGTGACCAAAAAGGGTACTCGTGGAGCTGCGGAACAGGATACGCGTGTCTCCATTGAAACACCAGCCCCGACCCCTTTGCGAACCGATGCGGTGATGCGTTCGCATGTGCGCCGGAGGGAAAGACCGCATGGAATTCGGGGACAGCTTGGCCCGGCTAGTGGCAGTACGCTGCGGCCGAGCTTGTCTCCAGTGCCTATTGCGGATTCCATTCCGGTGTCCATGTCGACGCGCTTGCGTACTCTCGCAGAGCTGGTCGTGCATCCGCGTTTAAGTTTGAAAGGTGGTTCTTAAGGGGATGCGCGGACGCGCTTCTTATGCGCTTCGCCGACCAGTGAAGGGAATAGCACCTGGCCGCAAGTTCAAAGTAGATTAGGTGGCCATCATTGGTCTAATTGACTAATGACCGACCACCGACCAAAGCCTTGTACACAGGTGTAGGGCATGATCATGACCTATGGGGAGTGGACACTTGGCGCCCTGGGATTTGTTAGCAGGCACATAAAAGATGGCCTCCCAGGTCGGTCAGTGCCTACTGTTATCCTTCCTTATCCAGGTGCAGGTCAGTACTCCTGGCTTTCCTTTGCTTTTTGTTTGCCTGATATTTGTCCAGTGAAGTTCACCTGGACTTTGTTTATTTTGTTAATAAACCCATTTGACTTCATCCTCACTGGTCTGTTTCATTAGTGCCTTGCATTACAGAACAGTGGGCCCAACAAACAGTTGCCATGGAAAGAATCCAGCAGCAGCTAACTGAGTTAACAGGAACAGTTAATCTGTTAACCCAACGACGCCCGAATGTGCCGTTGGTCGCTGCAGCTCAAATCCAGGAGCAACTGTCTAATGTGATGGGGGAGGTTGTTAATAAACCCCTTTGACTTCATTCTCACTGGTCTGTTTCGTTGGTGCCTTGCATTACAAGAAGTTTTGAGATTCGATTCAGAGGGAGAGGAAAACAGAAACTTTTCAGCAATTCAAAATACTTATGATTTAGATAGATTAGATTTGTACCAAATTGAATCACAAGGTCGCGAATCATCACTTGTGTCCATCCTTACCTTTGCTTTAAGGCCGGGTTCACATCACAGTTTCATTTTCTGTTCTTCTGATCCGTTAAAAGAACAGAAAACAACTAAACCAAAATGGATCTCGTATTTTAATCTGTTCTGCGCATTTTGCATCGGTTTTAGCAATTTCTATCTGAGATCTGTTATTTTAGACAAAAAATAAAAGTCCTCGACAACTTCTGTCTAAAATAACAGACCTGAAATGGTTAAAATGGATAATAAAAAGTGCATAACTGAGCATACTGTAACTAATTCTTAAAATACAGGGTGTGTTTTGTTTCTTTTGTTGTTATTTTCTGTTCTTTTGACGGTTTAGAAGAACGGAATACAAAATGGTGATGTGAACCTGGCCTAATGTGGTTAAGCAGAATGTGGAGATACAAAAAGAGGATTATGGTACAATTTGAACTACCCGGTCTAACCGTGCACCAGGAGTCGCAAAAAAAGTAGTACCTAGAGTAGAGGCTATTAGAGGCGCCAGGGGGCGGAGGAGGGTTCTATACAGAACAATATAGGAGTTATGCTCATCTGAAGTTATGGAAACAAGATAGGCAGCTCAAGTGTTTCAGTGGATCAAGGATTGCCCTTGTCCACTTATGAAGAGATATGGATGGTGTAGAAAGGACAAAAGAAGAAAGGCCCTTCACACCCGTGAAGAAAAGTTTGAAACACGTATCAGGCGCCAAATCACTCAGTCAATAGTCGTGATATAAATGCAGATGGATTCTTATTAGTATATAAGATGTAGATAAGACCTTCACCGGGGTCTGTGTGATGTTGTCATAAAATAGTGGTAAAAAATAAAATTAAGGGTAAGAATAAAATCAAGGATAAGAATAAAATCAAATCCACTCACTTCACGGGGGGGGGGCAGTCACCAGGATAAACTCAATACACCTGGGACTATTTTTCCCCCCCAGCCAGGATCGTATGTAGAGAGGTAAATAATTGAACGCCGCCTACACATGTGGCTTCTGGTCAATCATTTTATTAATACAAGGCTCAACGCGTTTCGAGGGTCTGAGGCCCTCTTCTTCAGGAGAAATAAATACATTAATTTAGTTTTAACAGAAAAAATATATATATATGAACAGATATAAAATAAAAATAAAATAAAATATAAAAAAACATTTTTTATATATAGAAATATTTTATGGGTGTATGTATGTGTAACACTGCGTATACGCATGCTTCAATGCATACACACATAGTCACACAATCGCACCCACAACAAAGGGGGATTTTATCTCAGATTTTTCATTGGGTGCATGGATCATAGAACATAGAAATATGTATAGTATGTATTATAGATCAGGTCTATTCAGAGTTTATGAGTGAATGTACCCAACAAAGAAGGAATGAATGGGACCTTGATAAAAAATGCAATATGATGTAATGTAATAAAATAATGAACAATAATATCAATATAAAAATATATTCGTATATAGAGTATAAAATAATGGACACATGTTAGCTGTCCAACCAAGAGACACATATACACATATAAAAAATCTACATGGAGAAAAAACCTAAAAAGACATATATGTCCATAGCAATGAGTCCAAAATAATTAAGTTGATCCATACCTTCAGGAGTGCTTTGGTGGATTCCAAGACCAGTCAGGAGTCATTAGGATGAGTTGTTCTAGTGAGGTATTTATAGTTTGCACGTGTAGTCTATAGGACCTCCCACTTCCTGTCTGCATGGATCAAATCAAGTCTCCCTCCAGAGTTATCTAATTCATATGTTTCATATATTCCCTAAAGTCTCCTGCTACAAGCGCATAGTGGTCCCTAGTCTTATGGTTTTAAATGTAGAAGACATTACCTTAGAAGACGAACTGAGTATTCCTAATCGCGATGCGTTCCACTGTGGAACGCACCGCCATTTACTTCCGGTTGTTTAATGATAATATAGGGAATCGGTTAGGGAGATTAGTGTATGGATGAAGATCTCATTATGGGTAGTGGACAGAGAAAGGGGAAGGGGGAAAGATGGGTCCCCTCTAGTTTAATTTTTTGGCTTAACGTTTTACCCACGGTTGGTGCATCGGTAACATCTATGTTAGCGATGCGTTCCACTGTGGAACGCACCGCCATCTTCTTCCGGTTCCCAGGCAGGGTAAGGGGAAGAGGGGCCGGCGTCTGATTTGTGGGTGGATACACACGCAATGCGTGTCACCTTGGGACGCAAACCCCTTCTTAAATATCTGTATAGTATAGAAGTCCTTTTTAATATAGTGGAATCTAACTTAATTAGGTGAGAATGGGAAAAAAAAGGGGATCAAAAAGATACCCAGATGAACATTAAATATGGAAATTATGGTCTTGCTATGAAGGAGTATTGTGAATCAAAGATGAATTTAAATTAAGTTATAATTACTTTGGGAAGGGGGGAGGGGGAAAGAATGGAGAAATTGGATGACAATGGTGCTGGTGAACATGTGTATAGACACATTAATAGATAATACATTCATATGTGCAATGTATCTATGGATGAGCCACAGATGTATAAACTATATATACCGTAAAAGAATATGGAATAAAAAATATATTTATTATATTTCAGAAGTAGTTTTTAATAGTTCGCATACTCCAGGGATTCATTTAAACCGAATGGTATTAAAGTGTTGAGGCAGAAAATCCAATACATCTCCCTGCGACATAGAGACTGGTAGGACTTCATGTCCTTTTCTAGTAATGTGACTGTTAGACCGGATGGGTCTCCCTCATGGAACATCGCAAAATGCCTGGATACACTATGGGTTGTAATCTTTCTTGTAATGTTCGACCTATGTTCGTTCATCCTTTCGCGTGCTGATTGGATGGTGCGTCCTACATAGAAAAGGTTGCAAGGACAACGTAGAAGATAGATGACATTAGTTGACCCGCAATCTAACCTGTGTCTGATGTTAAAAGTTTCATTATTGGAAGGAATGGTAACTTCTTTCTTTCCGTTTGTTAGCATATTGCAGCATTTGCATCTTTTATTGTTGCATTTGAAATTTCCATGGAGTTTTTGGGGAATTTTTTCGATAGTTTTTTTATATTGGGAGGAGTTTTCCTCTATTTTTGGGCAAGAAGGGGCTAGTAGGTTCTTCAGGGTTTTTGCCCTTCTGAATATAAGAATCGGTTTCGGGGGGATTAGTTTGCCCAATATAGGGTCTTTTAATAAAATTGGCCAATTCTTTACTAGGGTTTGCCTAATCAGAGAGTGTTGTGAATTATAACGAGTTATCAGACTTGAGCCTTGAAACCTATCTTTATTTTTTATTTTTTCTAGTGTGGAGGATTTAGGTTTGGATTTGAGACTCTCTTTTTGTGAGATTTGATATATTTTCTTGCTGGAGTCTATTAACAGTTTTTTTGGGTAGCCTTTTTCTTTAAATTTTTCCTTAAGTTCCCTAACCTGGATCTTCATAGTACGATCGTCTGTGCAGTTTCTCCTGATCCTCTTCATTTGACTATATGGGATGTTGCGTTTCCATTTCGAATGGTGACAGCTCTTATAATCAAGGAAACTATTGGCATCCACACTTTTGAAGTGGGTCTTACTGATAATTTTCTTATTTTTAGTGCTAAGATGTAGATCCAGGAACACCACCTCCATTGGATTTTGTTCCATAGTAAAAGAAAGACTCCAGTGATTGGAATTGATGTGTTCAATAAATTGGATTAGGTCGTTACTGTTACCTTGCCAGATGAAAATAATATCGTCTATGAAGCGACGGTAGAACCTGATTTGTGGATGTGTAAGTAAGCCATATTTCTGTTCGAACACTCCCATGAAGAGGTTCGCATAGGAAGGGGCAAACTTGGTGCCCATCGCTGTTCCCTTTGTTTGGATATAAAATTTGTCATTGAATGTGAAATAATTGTGTTGAAGTATGAATTCAATAGATCTGAGAAGAAATTCTTTTTGGTGATCTGGCATGTGGGGATCCTGGAGTAAGGTCTGGGAGATGGCAGCAATACCCAAAGTATGTTGGATATTGCTGTACAGGGCTGAAACATCAAGGGTAACCCAGATATAGTTCTCCTCCCACTGAAATGATTCTAGAGAATCTATAAGGTGTGCTGTATCTCTTATGTAAGATGGAAGCAAGGGTACATACTTCTGTAGATAACTGTCTACATAGGCAGAAAGATTAGCTGTCAAACAGCCCACTCCTGAAATAATGGGTCTTCCGGGAGGGTTTTGAAGATTCTTGTGGATTTTGGGCAGAAAATAAAACCTAGATATTGACGGATGTGCAGTTTTTAAAAAAGATCTTAATTTTTTGTCAATAATTCCCCCGGAGTGTCCTAAATCTATTAGGTCGAAAAGGGATTTCTTGAAGAGTTTCGTTGGGTCTTCTTTCAGTGGTTTGTAATATTCAGAATCTGATAGGATTCTTAGGGCTTCCGTTAGGTAGTAGTCAGAATTCATAACTACCACCCCTCCTCCTTTGTCTGCACTCTTTATAACAATTTCTTTGTTGGCCTTAAAGCTTTTTAATGCTTTCTGTTCGTTCGAATCTAGATTTTTGCTGGGTATTTTAGAATATGGATCACAAGAACTTTTTTTACTACTACCTCCTTTTGGTTCAGTAAGTGTAGTTTTCAAATCTTCTAGTACTTGTCATGGTCTTACCTCCTTGCTGTTCCCTTCGTTTGACATGTGCTGGCGGCCATCTTGGTTTCTGGGTTTTCTTGTAGCCTCCCACCCTGCGGCTCCTCCTTCCCACTGGGAGGAGCTGGATGCCCAGCTCATATATATAGGAGGTCTGTGGCTTCAGTTCCTTGCTTGGTCCTCCTGTGTTCACATGCTTCCAAGACTGCTGCTGCTTCTGGTTCCTGATCCTGGCCTCGTCTGACTACCCCGTTGGTTCCTGATTCCGGCTTCGTCTGACTACCCCGTTGGTTCCTGATTCCGGCTTCGTCTGACTACCCCGTTGGTTCCTGATTCCGGCTTCGTCTGACTACCCCGTTGGTTCCTGTTCCTGGCTTCGTCTGACTACCCTTCTGGTTCCTGACCTCTGTCTCCGCAAGACCCTGCTTCGGTTTAGCCATCCGTTCGGACTTTGCTTACGGCTTGCTCTTCAATAAAACCTTCTTATTTTCCACTTATCTCTTGTTGTACGTCTGGTTCATGGTTCCATGACATTAGGACCAAGCCATGAATTCTGACGGTACAGGGCCACCCTCGCTACCTACGCTGGTTGCCAGACTTGATCAGCAGGATCACCTGTTGGGTCGGTTCGCTGTGGCGTTGCAAACCCTGCTTGAACGCACGGCTCATTTAGTTTCCGTTGCCGATGGGTCGGTTGTCGCTCCTGGGCCCGCTCCTACTGCCGCTCCGGTTGTTGCGCCAGAGTCTACCCTGACACCTGTTGCTGCGCCTGTGGTGTTTCAGGGTATGACCGGTTCTGCCCCCCTTCCACAGCGCTTTGGGGGAGAGCCAACTCAGTGCCGAGGTTTCCTTAACCAGGTGGGCATTTACTTCGAGTTGCTGCCACATGCCTTTCCTACTGAGAGATCAAGGGTGGGCTTCTTGATCTCGCTGCTCTCGGACAAGGCCTTGGCCTGGGCCAGCCCTTTATGGGAGAACAACAATCCGGTGGTTGCCGAGTTTTCCGGTTTTGTTGCTTCTCTTCGGAAGGTATTCGATGTGCCGGCTCGTGCTGCCTCTGCTGCGAAGCTCCTTATGTCCATCAGACAGGGTTCACGATCCGTAGCTGAATACGCCATTGAGTTTCGTACCCTGGCAGCAGAGGTGGGCTGGAATAATGAGGCTCTGGTCGCTGCTTTCTCTCATGGTCTCTCGGATGCCTTGAAGGATGAGGTTGCAGCTAAGGACCTACCAGTGGAGCTCGAGTCTCTTATTTCTTTCCTGATTTTGATTGACACCAGACTCAGGGAGAGACCTTCCTTTAAGGAGAGCCTGCGGAGGTCTCCTAACAGATTGGCGCCTACGTTTGCTGTCCCACCCGTGCCTCCCTCTCCTCCCACGCCTCCTGGGGATGACTTGTCTGGGGGTGAACCCATGCAGCGGGGGTTTGCTCGCCTGTCTGAGGGGGAGAGGGTACTCCGGAGACGCGAGGGCCGATGCATGTACTGTGGTCTCGGTGGGCATTTTCGGTTGGCATGTCCGAACCGTCCGGGAGAACGCTCGCACCTGAGGTCCTGTCGGGGGCAGATCTTGGGTGGAGTCTCCTCGTCCCCGGTTTCCCGTGTTGACAAACCACTGATCACGGTTGTCCTCTCCTGGGTCGGGGGCTCGGTGACGACCCAGGCGTTGGTGGACTCTGGTGCTGGTGGTTTGTTCATTGATAGAGTGTTCGTTGCCGCCAATTCCATTCCTCTGCAGCCTCGAGGTTCCCCACTGGCTCTTGAGGCGATAGACGGCAGACCCCTTCTGCCGCCACACGTGACTCATGAGACCCTTCCAGTGGGGATAGCCATTGGTGCCATTCACAGAGAGTCGGTCTGTCTCCAGGTTATTTCGTCTCCACACTACTCGGTGGTCTTGGGGTACCCCTGGCTCCAGAAGCATAATCCGACTTTCGATTGGAGATCGGTCGAGATCCTCTCGTGGTCACCGCAGTGTGGGGCTAGTTGCATCCATGGGCCTGTCAAGTTGCTGTGTACTTCCTCGGACTCTCTGTTGCCTCCTGAATACGAAGAGTACCGGGATGTATTCGATAAGGTGCGCGCGGTTGCCCTACCTCCGCACCGCCCATACGATTGTGCCATAGAGTTACAATCCGGTGCCGTTCCTCCTCGTGGCAAAGTCTATCCACTGTCGGTAGCGGAGAATGAGGCCATGGAGGAGTACGTGAGGGAGGCGCTTTCACGCGGACACATTCGCAAATCCTCGTCCCCGGCAGGGGCTGGATTTTTCTTTGTGAAAAAGAAGGGCGGCGAGTTGAGGCCTTGCATCGATTACAGGGGTCTCAATCGCATCACGATCAAGAACGCTTACCCGATACCCTTGATTTCCGAGCTGTTCGATCGCCTCAAAGGGGCCACGGTCTTTACCAAACTCGACCTGAGGGTGGCATATAACCTGGTAAGGATCAAGGCGGGCGATGAGTGGAAGACCGCGTTTAACACCAGGACCGGTCATTATGAATCCTTGGTTATGCCCTTTGGGTTGTGCAATGCGCCCGCAGTCTTCCAGGAATTCATCAACGATGTTTTCCGTGACCTGTTGCAGCAGTGTGTGGTGGTCTATTTGGATGACATCTTGGTATATTCTGCATCCATGGAGGCCCACATTCTGGATGTCAGACGAGTGTTGCAACGCTTACGAGAGAACAAGCTGTTCGGTAAGCTTGAGAAATGCGAATTTCACCGATCCCAGGTAACCTTCTTAGGTTACATCATTTCCGCTGAGGGGTTCTCCATGGATCCTGAGAAGGTTTCGGCTGTCTTACAGTGGCCCCAGCCCAGTGGGCTTCGTGCCCTGCAGCGCTTTTTGGGCTTCGCCAATTATTATCGGAAGTTCATCAGGGACTTTTCCATGCTAGCCAAGCCTCTCACGGATCTGACCAGGAAGGGCAGTAATCCTCAGGTCTGGCCGCTCGAGGCCATCCGAGCTTTTGAGGCTCTAAAGTCCGCCTTTGTGTCGGCTCCGATTCTGTCGCATCCCAACCCTGGGTTGCCTTTTGTCCTCGAGGTGGACGCGTCTGAGACGGGAGTAGGCGCCCTCCTGTCTCAGCGTAGAACACCAGAGGGTCCTCTGCTTCCTTGTGGGTTTTACTCCCGGAAACTGTCTTCCGCGGAGTGCAACTATCAGATTGGTGACAGGGAGTTATTGGCCATCGTGCAGGCCCTTAAAGAATGGAGGCACTTGCTCGAGGGCTCGGTGGTTTCGGTTCTCATCCTGACGGACCACAAGAATCTGACCTACCTCTCTGAGGCCAAGAGATTGACACCACGTCAGGCCAGATGGGCTCTGTTCTTGTCACGTTTTAATTACGTGGTCTCCTACCTACCCGGCTCCAAGAACATCAGAGCGGATGCCTTATCACGGCAGTACTCCGAGCTGTCCGGGGAGGAGTCGATTCCGACTACGGTCATACCCCCGAATCAGATCCTGGCCGCTATTCGCACCAGCCTGACTTCTCCTCTGGGTGAGCAGATTTTGGCGGCTCAATCTGGTGCTCCCTCTGGGAGACCCAACGGCAGATGTTTTGTGCCTGAGGAGTTGCGCACTCGGTTGTTGCGAACCTACCATAACTCCAAGGCCGCGGGGCACCCTGGAAAGAATCAGCTGTCCTGGGCGGTTTCACGTCTGTTCTGGTGGCCTTCTCTACGTTCCGACATCGCCGCATATGTAGCGGCATGCTCCGTTTGTGCCCAGAGTAAGTCCCCTCGGCACCTTCCGTTGGGCCTTTTGCAACCCATAGCCACCGGGGAGCGTCCATGGTCACACCTGGGGATGGATTTCATTGTGGACCTCCCTGCATCCCGAGGCCATACGGTCATTCTCATGATTGTGGATCGGTTTTCCAAAATGTGCCACTGTGTTCCTCTCAAGAAGTTACCCTCTGCACAAGAGTTGGCCTCGATTTTTGCCAGGGAGGTCTTCCGGTTGCACGGTTTGCCCAAGGAGATTGTGTCGGATCGGGGGAGTCAGTTTGTGTCCAGGTTCTGGCGCGCCTTTTGCTCCCAGTTGGGGATTCATCTCTCTTTCTCCTCGGCCTACCACCCTCAGTCCAATGGGGCTGCAGAACGATCCAATCAGGCCTTGGAGCAATTCCTTCGTTGCTATGTCTCCGATCACCAAGACAATTGGGTTGACCTCCTGCCTTGGGCTGAGTTTGCCAGGAACACGGCGGTGAACTCTTCCTCTGGGACGTCTCCCTTCATGGCCAATTATGGGTTCCAACCTGCCGTGTTACCGGAGGTATTCTCTCCCCAGGATATTCCGGCTGTGGAGGATCACCTTTCCGTCCTACGTGCTTCTTGGGTACAGATCCAGAGGTCCCTTGAGGTCTCTGCGCAGCGCCAGAAACTCCAGGCTGATCGCAGACGAGCGCCCGCTCCTTCCTACCAGGTCGGAGACCGCGTATGGTTGTCCACCCGCAACCTCAACCTTCGAGTGCCCACTCCCAAGCTGGCGCCTCGCTTTGTTGGTCCCTTCCGAGTGCTTCGCAGGGTAAACCCGGTAGCCTATGCCCTTGCGCTTCCTCCTGGCATGCGGATCTCCAACGTGTTTCATGTCTCCCTGTTGAAGCCACTGGTGTGTAATCGTTTCACTTCCTCGATTCCTCGGCCTCGTCCGGTCCAAGTGGGCAATCGTGAGGAGTATGAGGTGAGCAATATCCTGGACTCACGCCTGGTCCGCGGCCGGGTGCAGTTTTTGGTCCATTGGCGTGGTTATGGTCCAGAGGAGCGTTCCTGGGTTCCCTCCGCAGATGTCCATGCTCCTGCTTTGCTCCGAGCCTTCCACGCACGCTTCCCTCAGAAACCGTTCCTTACTCCGCGGAGGAGGGGCCCTTGAGGGGGAGGTACTGTCATGGTCTTACCTCCTTGCTGTTCCCTTCGTTTGACATGTGCTGGCGGCCATCTTGGTTTCTGGGTTTTCTTGTAGCCTCCCACCCTGCGGCTCCTCCTTCCCACTGGGAGGAGCTGGATGCCCAGCTCATATATATAGGAGGTCTGTGGCTTCAGTTCCTTGCTTGGTCCTCCTGTGTTCACATGCTTCCAAGACTGCTGCTGCTTCTGGTTCCTGATCCTGGCCTCGTCTGACTACCCCGTTGGTTCCTGATTCCGGCTTCGTCTGACTACCCCGTTGGTTCCTGATTCCGGCTTCGTCTGACTACCCCGTTGGTTCCTGATTCCGGCTTCGTCTGACTACCCCGTTGGTTCCTGTTCCTGGCTTCGTCTGACTACCCTTCTGGTTCCTGACCTCTGTCTCCGCAAGACCCTGCTTCGGTTTAGCCATCCGTTCGGACTTTGCTTACGGCTTGCTCTTCAATAAAACCTTCTTATTTTCCACTTATCTCTTGTTGTACGTCTGGTTCATGGTTCCATGACAGTACTATATTGTAAAAGCATTCTATGTGTGCTCCCCTGCTTTCTAAGGGGTAGAAAGAGGATTTACCCTTGAGATCACATGGAATGGGTGGACAACTCTGAGTGGTGGGTTCTATCAAATCTTCCACTCTAGTTTGTGTACGAATCTTGCCTGCAAAGTGCCTTTTGAGTGTAAGTTTTCTCATAAACTGATTTAAATCAACAAAAAATTCAAAAGGATCTATTGTATCTGTCGGGCAAAAAGAGAGACCTCTACTTAATAATAATATCTCATTGTCTTGTAAGGTATACTTGGATAGATTAAATATGCCTTTAGATCTTTCTGGATGGCACGAAGACGGTGACTGAATTATGTGGGATTTCTCTCCCTGTTCCGGGGTCTTGACTTCTTTTTTACTGGTGTTTCTGCGCTTCCCTCCTCTGCAGCCTCTTGGCCAGAAATGGGTCTTTTTCGGGTGGTTTTCACAGGTGAATAAAATTGTGTGATCTTCATTGACCGAAGATTCTGATGGGTGTTTATTATGTTTGAACCGGTGTATGTTAATAATGGACTTAGGAGCTGTGCTGTTTCCCAGGTTTTTCGTGGAGGGATTATAGGACTCTGGACTCTTGTTGCTGTAGGCGAGATCCGGTCTAAAAAAGGACTTTCCCCGAGGCTGGATGGTAATGCCAAAAAATTGTCAGGACTATTGATAGATACTGAATGTGTGGAGATGTCGATGGATGTGGACAACTGAATGGACTGTGACGGGGATGGACAGATGGGATGTGTTCCTTCCATCTGTGGTTTGATGACTGGGGATCTTATTGGTGGGGACGGTAATTGTGGTTTATGTGGTCTCAAATTACCCACTGGGGTGCCATAGACAGATTTATTCGGATCCCCTGATAGGGTGTTTATTAGTGATGTTGATTCTTTCGATGTTGGTGTAGAAACTTTAGTTGGTGGTCTTGAAAGAATTTCAGGGGGAGTTTTAGGGGTATTTTTCCTACTTTTGGGCGGTGGATTTTTTGCCACAATCCCTGCATAAGTGATGACCCTAGGAGGATCAACTGAGGTGGAAAGAAAAGTAATGGGACGGGTAATTGACGGTATTCCCCTTTTGTTAGGGGGTTCTGTTTTTTTGGAAAATTGGGATGAGGGATGATTATTGCTACTGTTATAAAAGGTTCTACCCCTATTGGATTTGTCTGGGATCAACTCAGTCCTAGGGTATGAATGGTCTGATCTTCTATTGATGGGGAATGGACCCGTTATTTGAATAGGGGGTCTATGTTTCCTGTCCCAGATTCTTATTTCTTGTTTGTTATAATCCAACAGGTCTCTATGGAGTTTTGAACATTTATTCAAAACTTCATTATATTCAAAGGTTCTAAACATTCTCCGTTTATTGGTCATTTGGGGACCCGATTGTTTATTTCTCTTAAAGGAGGATGTATATCCCTGAAGTTTCGTGACTAAATTTGAGCAAACTTGTCTACGTTTGTGACTGGTCTTGGAATCCACCAAAGCACTCCTGAAGGTATGGATCAACTTAATTCTTTTGGACTCATTGCTATGGACATATATGTCTTTTTAGGTTTTTTCTCCATGTAGATTTTTTATATGTGTATATGTGTCTCTTGGTTGGACAGCTAACATGTGTCCATTATTTTATACTCTATATACGAATATATTTTTATATTGATATTATTGTTCATTATTTTATTACATTACATCATATTGCATTTTTTATCAAGGTCCCATTCATTCCTTCTTTGTTGGGTACATTCACTCATAATTTATAAACTCTGAATAGACCTGATCTATAATACATACTATACATATTTCTATGTTCTATGATCCATGCACCCAATGAAAAATCTGAGATAAAATCCCCCTTTGTTGTGGGTGCGATTGTGTGACTATGTGTGTATGCATTGAAGCATGCGTATACGCAGTGTTACACATACATACACCCATAAAATATTTCTATATATAAAAAATGTTTTTTTATATTTTATTTTATTTTTATTTTATATCTGTTCATATATATATTTTTTTTCTGTTAAAACTAAATTAATGTATTTATTTTTCCTGAAGAAGAGGGCCTCAGACCCTCGAAACGCGTTGAGCCTTGTATTAATAAAATGATTGACCAGAAGCCACATGTGTAGGCGGCGTTCAATTATTTACCTCTCTACATACGATCCTGGCTGGGGGGGAAAAATAGTCCCAGGTGTATTGAGTTTATCCTGGTAACTGCCCCCCCCCCCCCGTGAAGTGAGTGGATTTGATTTTATTCTTATCCTTGATTTTATTCTTACCCTTAATTTTATTTTTTACCACTATTTTATGACCTCTAACATCACACAGACCCCGGTGAAGGTCTTATCTACATCTTATATACTAATAAGAATCCATCTGCATTTATATCACGACTATTGACTGAGTGATTTGGCGCCTGATACGTGTTTCAAACTTTTCTTCACGGGTGTGAAGGGCCTTTCTTCTTTTGTCCTTTCTACACCATCCATATCTCCTAATGTGGTTAAGGACATTATTTCCTCATAAAAGAAATTCAATACAATATGGTGACATGTTAACAAAACCATTGACACACTTCAATTACATGCCAATAACCACACAGAAAGGCATATAACACAGACATCTCATGATAGAAAATGCCAAAATCATTTTTTATTTTATTTTGCAAAACGCATGTTATACATTTGTCATGATCAGTGTGGGTGGAAAACTCCACACTGAACACAGGAGGGAAGGAGAACAGTAACTGGGCCTGGAAACTAGGGAAGGAACAGGTCACCATTTAAACAACCCTAATCCGGGCCCTAACTACCTAACAATATGAATATACCTTGAAGGTAGGAATATTCATAAGCTGTATACCTAAGTCTTATTTCCCTATAAGGCCCTGGAATGAGTTTAGGACCAGAGACAGCCCAATCCTCCCCAGACAGATGAATGGAAGTCTTTATCTCAGGCCCAGATACAAACAACAGGGAATATAACAAACACAATACCATAAGAAAAGACAAGACTTAGCTGAAATTAGAAAACTGGCAACCCCAGAAGCACCACAGAGTACAACCAACCAGCAAGTAAGAAGCCAGGAAGAAAATCTATAAACCGCACCTCCAAGAGTGAGAAGCGGCTACTTATGGGAAAGGTAAATTACCAACAAGCAACACTTGAAGCAAAGGGTGTGGCATTCACCAAAACACAGACACAATAAGATCCACAGAGAACGTGTTAATTTAACCCACAAGTTGCCAGTCTCTCCAATCTCATGGTACCTGCCACGGGAACATCCATGACAGTACCTCCCCTTCTACGGGTGACCTCCGGGCACCCAGGACCGACCATATCCGAGTGAGCTCTATGAAAGGAAGTCACTAAACGATTGGCATTAACCTTGGATGCCGGCACCCACATCCTCTCCTCCTGTCCATAACCTCTCCAGTGGACAAGATATTGAAGGGATCCACGGAGAACTCGAGGGTCAACTGTTTTCGCAATCTTGAATTCCAAATTACTGTGCACCATGACCGGAGCGGGTGGCAAGTAAGATGGCTGTAAAGGTTCCACATATTTTTCAACCTATGGAACACATTATGAATTTTCAGGGTCTGAGGAAGCTCAAGACGAAAAGCTACAGGATTATAATGGCCGTGATCTTATATGGGCCGATAAACCTTGGACCCAACTTCCAGGAAGGTACCTTCAACTTAATAGAAAAAGCCAGTTCACTGGCGAAACGACATTGGGAGGAGGAGACTAAGGGATTGGCACACACTTTTTATTTTGTATTTAATCACTGCATGTTGATTTCCACATTTAGCTTACCTAATTTCTTATCAGATCTTTAGGTCCGGGGCCAATTGTTCCTGGTTCTATATGTGGCTTTCTCTTATGTTTCTGTATGCCCTTGTGTGTCGATCCCCCAGTCCCCTTCAGGGTTTTTATTCCTCACCGAAGAAGTACGTCTTTTTACTGCTGATTTTACATGTCATAATGTCTGTCCAAATGCTTATTTAATAAATATTTTTCTATTTATCTATATGGTGGAGCCGTAGTTCTATTTTTGGGATGTTAATATAAAGAAAGTTAAAGATTGGGCTGAGTACTCAAATACTGAAATACTGCATATACAGTCCTGATCAAAAGTCCACTTGAAAAATGGCAAAAAATCATATTTAGCATGGCTGGATCGTAACAAGGTTCCAAGTAGAGCTTCAACATGCAACAAGAAGAAATGGGAGTGAGACAAAATATTTTTTGAGCATTCAATTTAATGAAAACAACAAATAAACTGAAACAGGCAGTTTTTCAGCTGATCAAAAGTTTAGGACCACATGCCTTTAAAAGGCCAAATCTGTGCAAAGATGTGGATTCATTGTCATTTTCTGTCAGGTAGTCACACGTTGTGATGGCAAAGGCAAAAAAACGCTCTCTTTTTTAACGTGGTCGGGTTGTTGAACTGCATAAGCAGGGTCTCTCACAGCGCTGCTGAGGTGGGATGCAGTAAGACAGTCATTTGGAATTTCTTAAATGATCCTGAGGGTTATGGAACAAAAAAGTCAAGTGGAAGACCCAAAAAAATTTCATCAGCGCTGAGCCGGAGGATCCAATTGGCTGTCCGTCAAGACACTGGACAATCCTCGACCCAAATTAAGGCCCTTACTGGTGCTGACTGCAACCCCATAACCATCAGGCGGCATCTGAGACTGAAGGGTTTCAAAAACAAAAAACGTCTTCAAAGACCTTGTCTCCTTGAACGCCACAGAACTGCTCGTTTGGACTTTGCAAGAGAGCACCAAACATGGGACATTCAAAGGTGGAAGAAAGTTTTATTCTCTGATGAGATTTTTTTTTACCTTGATGGTTCTTATGGTTTCCAACGTTACTGGCATGACAAGCAGATCCCACCTGAGATGTTTTCTATGTGCCACAGTGGAGAGGGCGCCATAATGGTCTGGGGTGCTTTTTTATTCAGTGGAACAATGGAGCTTCAGGAAGTGCAGGGGCTTCAAACGTCCGCTGGCTATTTCCAGATGTTGCAGAGAGCATTCCTCATGACTGAGGGCCCTCGTCTGTGTGGTAACGACTGGGTTTTTCAACAGGACAACGCTACAGTACACAATGCCCGCAGGAAAAGGGACTTCTTCCAGGAGAATAACAACACTCTTTTGGCCCATCATGCGTGTTCCCCTGATCTAAATCCAAATGAGAACCTTTGGGGATGGATGGCAAGGGAAGTTTACAAAAATGGACAACAGTTCCAGACAGTAGATGGCCTTCGTGCGTCCGTCTTCACCACTTCGAGAAATGTTCCCACTCATCTCATGGAAACGCTTGCATCAAGCATGCCGAAACGAATTTTTAAAGTGATAAACAATAACGGCGGAGCTACTTATTACTGAGTTCATGTTTGGAAGCTGGATTTCTGTTTTGGGGGGGTTAGGTTTTTTTTTTGGAGGTGTGGTCCTAAACTTATGATCAGCTGAAAAACAGCCTGTTTCAGTTTATTCGTTGTTTTTATTAAATTCAATGCTCAAAAAATGTTTTGTCTCACTCCCATTTCTTCTTGTTGCATGTTGAAGCTCTACTTGGAACCTTGTTAAGATCCAGCCATGTTAAATATAATTTTTTTTAAATTTTTCAAGTGGTCTTAAACTTTTGATCAGGACTAGAGTTGAGCGAACACCTGGATGTTCGGGTTCGAGAAGTTTGGCCGAACTTCGCCAAAATGTTCGGGTTCGGGATCCGAACCCGATCCGAACTTCGTCCCGAACCCGAACCCCATTGAAGTCAATGGGGACCCGAACTTTTCGGCACTAAAACGGCTGTAAAACAGCCCAGGAAAGGGCTAGAGGGCTGCAAAAGGTAAACATGTAGGTAAATCCCCTGCAAACAAATGTGGATAGGGAAATGAATTAAAATAAAAATTAAATAAATAAAACTTAACCAAAATCAATTGGAGAGAGGTCCCATAGCAGAGAATCTGGCTTCCCGTCACCCACCACTGGAACAGTCCATTCTCAGATATTTAGGCCCCGGCACCCAGGCAGAGGAGAGAGGTCCCGTAACAGACAATCTGGCTTCATGTCAGCAGAGAATCAGTCTTCATGTCATAGCAGAGAATCAGGCTTCACGTCACCCACCACTGCAACAGTCCATTTTCATAAATTTAGGCCCAGCACCCAGGCAGAGGAGAGAGGTCCCGTAACAGAGAATCTGGCTTCATGTCAGCAGAGA
Source organism: Bufo gargarizans (assembly GCF_014858855.1). NCBI lineage: Eukaryota > Metazoa > Chordata > Amphibia > Anura > Bufonidae > Bufo > Bufo gargarizans. Next base: position 15,929,582 of record NC_058080.1, read on the forward strand.
ATTAGTCTGCATGTCATAGCAGAGAATCAGGCTTCACGTCAGCCACCAATGCAACAGTCCATTGTCAGATATTTAGGCCCAGCACCCAGGCAGAGGAGAGAGGTCCCGTAACAAAGGATCTGGCTTCATGTCAGCAGAGAATCAGTCTTCATGTCATAGCAGAGAATCAGGCTTCACGTCACCCACCACTGTAAGAGTCCATTTTCATAAATTTAGGCCCAGCACCCAGGCAGAGGAGAGAGGTCCCGTAACAGACAATCTGGCTTCATGTCAGCAGAGAATCAGTCTTCCTGTCATAGCAGAGAATCAGGCTTCACGTCACCCACCACTGCAACAGTCCATTTTCATAAATTTAGGCCCAGCACCCAGGCAGAGGAGAGAGGTCCCGTAACAGACAATCTGGCTTCATGTCAGCAGAGAATTAGTCTGCATGTCATAGCAGAGAATGAGGCTTCACGTCAGCCACCACTGCAACAGTCCATTGGCATATATTTAGGCCCAGCACACAGGCAGAGGAGAGAGGTCCCTTAACAGAGGATCTGGCTTCATGTCAGCAGAGAATCAGTCTGCATGTCATAGCAGAAAATCAGGCTTCACGTCACCCAGCACTGTAAGAGTCCATTTTCATAAATTTAGGCCCAGCACCCAGGCAGAGGAGAGAGGTCCCGTAACAGACAATCTGGCTTCATGTCAGCAGAGAATTAGTCTGCATGTCATAGCAGAGAATGAGGCTTCACGTCAGCCACCACTGCAACAGACTATTGGCATATATTTAGGCCCAGCACACAGGCAGAGGAGAGAGGTCCCGTAACAGAGGATCTGGCTTCATGTCAGCAGAGAATCAGTCTGCATGTCATAGCAGAAAATCAGGCTTCACGTCAGCCACCACTGTAAGATCCATTTTCATAAATTTAGGCCCAGCACCCAGGCAGAGGAGAGAGGTCCCGTAACAGACAATCTGGCTTCATGTCAGCAGAGAATCAGTCTTCATATCATAGCAGAGAATCAGGCTTCACGTCACCCACCACTGTAAGAGTCCATTTTCATAAATTTAGGCCCAGCACCCAGGCAGAGGAGAGAGGTCCCGTAACAGACAATCTGGCTTCATGTCAGCAGAGAATCAGTCTTCATGTCATAGCAGAGAATCAGGCTTCACGTCACCCACCACTGCAACAGTCCATTTTCATAAATTTAGGCCCAGCACCCAGGCAGAGGAGAGAGGTCCCGTAACAGACAATCTGGCTTCATGTCAGCAGAGAATTAGTCTGCATGTCATAGCAGAGAATGAGGCTTCACGTCAGCCACCACTGCAACAGTCCATTGGCATATATTTAGGCCCAGCACACAGGCAGAGGAGAGAGGTCCCGTAACAGAGGATCTGGCTTCATGTCAGCAGAGAATCAGTCTGCATGTCATAGCAGAAAATCAGGCTTCACGTCAGCCACCACTGCAACAGTCCATTGGCATATATTTAGGCCCAGCACACAGGCAGAGGAGAGAGGTCCCGTAACAGAGGATCTGTCTTCATGTCAGCAGAGAATTAGTCTGCATGTCATAGCAGAGAATCAGGCTTCACGTCACCCAACATTGGAACAGTCCATTGGCATATATTTAGGCCCCGGCACCCAGACAGAGGAGATGTTCATTCAACTTTGGGTAGCCTCGCAATATAATGGTAAAATGAAAATAAAAATAGGATTGAATGAGGAAGTGCCCTGGAGTCCAATAATATATGGTTAAGGGGAGGTAGTTAATGTCTAATCTGGACCAGGGACGGACAGGTCCTGTGGGATCCATGCCTGGTTCATTTTTATGAACGTCAGCTTGTCCACATTGGCTGTAGACAGGCGGCTGCGCTAGTCTGTAATGACGCCCCCTGCCGTGCTGAATACACGTTCAGACAAAACGCTGGCCGCCGGGCAGGCCAGCACCTCCAAGGCATAAAAGGCTAGCTCTGGCCACGTGGACAATTTAGAGACCCAGAAGTTGAATGGGGCCGAACCATCAGTCAGTACGTGGAGGGGTGTGCACACGTACTGTTCCACCATGTTAGTGAAATGTTGCCTCCTGCTAACACGTTGCGTATCAGGTGGTGGTGCAGTTAGCTGTGGCGTGTTGACAAAAGTTTTCCACATCTCTGCCATGCTAACCCTGCCCTCAGAGGAGCTGGCCGTGACACAGCTGCCTTGGCGACCTCTTGCTCCTCCTCTGCCTTGGCCTTGGGCTTCCACTTGTTCCCCTGTGACATTTGGGAATGCTTTCAGTAGCGCGTCTACCAACGTGCGCTTGTACTCGCGCATCTTCCTATCACGCTCCAGTGCAGGAAGTAAGGTGGGCACATTGTCTTTGTAGCGTGGATCCAGCAGGGTGGCAACCCAGTAGTCCGCACAGGATAAAATGTGGGCAACTCTGCTGTCATTGCGCAGGCACTGCAGCATGTAGTCGCTCATGTGTGCCAGGCTGCCCAGGGGTAAGGACAAGCTGTCCTCTGTGGGAGGCGTATCGTCATTGTCCTGCCTTTCCCCCCAGCCACGCACCAGTGATGGACCCGAGCTGCGTTGGGTGCCACCCCGCTGTGACCATGCTTCATCCTCATCCTCCTCCACCTCCTCCTCATCCTCGTCCTCCTCGTCCTCCAGTAGTGGGCCCTGGCTGGCCACATTTGTACCTGGCCTCTGCTGTCGCAAAAAACCTCCCTCTGAGTCACTTCGAAGAGACTGGCCTGAAAGTGCTAAAAATGACCCCTCTTCCTCCTCCCCCTCCTCCTCCTCCTGGGCCACCTCCTCTTCCATCATCGCCCTAAGTGTTTTCTCAAGGAGACATAGAAGTGGTATTGTAACGCTGATAATGGCGTCATCGCCACTGGCCATGTTGGTGGAGTACTCGAAACAGCGCAACAGGGCACACAGGTCTCACATGGAGGCCCAGTCATTGGTGGTGAAGTGGTGCTGTTCTGTAGTGCGACTGACCCGTGTGTGCTGCAGCTGAAACTCCACTATGGCCTGCTGCTGCTCGCACAGTCTGTCCAGCATGTGCAAGGTGGAGTTCCACCTGGTGGGCACGTCGCATATGAGGCGGTGAGCGGGAAGGCCGAAGTTACGCTGTAGCGCAGACAGGCGAGCAGCAGCAGGATGTGAACGCCGGAAGCGCGAACAGACGGCCCGCACTTTATGCAGCAGCTCTGACATGTCGGGGTAGTTGTGAATGAACTTCTGCACCACCAAATTCAGCACATGCGCCAAGCAAGGGATGTGCGTCAAATTGGCTAGTCCCAGAGCTGCAACGAGATTTCGCCCATTATCACACACCACCAGGCCGGGCTTGAGGCTCACCGGCAGCAACCACTCGTCGGTCTGTTGTTCTATACCACGCCACAACTCCTGTGCGGTGTGGGGCCTGTCCCCCAAACATATGAGTTTCAGAATGGCCTGCTGACGTTTACCCCGGGCTGTGCTGAAGTTGGTGGTGAAGGTGTGTGGCTGACTGGATGAGCAGGTGGAAGAAGAGGAGGAGGAAGCCGAGAAGGAGGAGGTGGCAACAGGAGGCAAAGAATGTTGCCCTGCGATCCTTGGCGGCGGAAGGACGTGCGCTAAACAGCTCTCCGCCTGGGGCCCAGCTGCCACTACATTTACCCAGTGTGCAGTTAGGGAGATATAGCGTCCCTGGCCGTGCTTACTGGTTCACGTATCTGTGGTTAGGTGGACCTTGCTACAGATGGCGTTGCGCAGTGCACACTTGATTTTATCGGATACTTGGTTGTGCAGGGAAGGCACGGCTCTCTTGGAGAAGTAGTGGCGGCTGGGAACAACATACTGTGGGACAGCAAGCGACATGAGCTGTTTGAAGCTGTCTGTGTCCACCAACCTGAATGACAGCATTTCATAGGCCAGTAGTTTAGAAATGCTGGCATTCAGGGCCAGGGATCGAGGGTGGCTAGGTGGGAATTTACGCTTTCTCTCAAATGTTTGTGAGATGGAGAGCTGAACGCTGCCGTGTGACATGGTTGAGACGCTTGGTGACGGAGGTGGTGGTGGTGTTGGTGGTACATCCCCTGTTTGCTGGGCGGCAGGTGCCAACGTTCCTCCAGAGGCAGAGGAAGAGGCCGAGGCGGCAGCAGCAGAAGAGGTAGCAGGGGGATCCTGAGTGACTTCCTTGGTTTTAAGGTGTTTACTCCACTGCAGTTCATGCTTTGCATGCAGGTGCCTGGTCATGCAGGTTGTGCTCAGGTTCAGAACGTTAATGCCTCGCTTCAGGCTCTGATGGCACAGCGTGCAAACCACTCGGGTCTTGTCGTCAGCACATTGTTTGAAGAAGTGCCATGCCAGGGAACTCCTTGAAGCTGCCTTTGGGGTGCTCGGTCCCAGATGGCGGCGGTCAGTAGCAGGCGGAGTCTCTTGGCGGCGGGTGTTCTGCTTTTGCCCACTGCTCCCTCTTTTGCTACGCTGTTGGCTCGGTCTCACCACTGCCTCTTCCTCCGAACTGTGAAAGTCAGTGGCACGACCTTCATTCCATGTGGGGTCTAGGACCTCATCGTCCCCTGCATCGTCTTCCACCCAGTCTTGATCCCTGACCTCCTGTTCAGTCTGCACACTGCAGAAAGACGCAGCAGTTGGCACCTGTGTTTCGTCATCATCAGAGACATGCTGAGGTGGTATTTCCATGTCCTCATCATCAGGAAACATAAGTGGTTGTGCGTCAGTGCATTCTATGTCTTTCACCGCTGGGGAAGGGCTAGGTGGATGCCCTTGGGAAACCCTGCCAGCGGAGTCTTCAAACAGCATAAGAGACTGCTGCTTAACTTGAGCCTCAGACAGTTTCCCTGGTATGCATGGGGGTGATGTGACAGACTGATGGGCTTGGTTTTCAGGCGCCATCTGTGCGCTTTCTGCAGAAGACTGGGTGGGAGATAATGTGAACGTGCTGGATCCACTGTCGGCCACCCAATTGACTAATGCCTGTACCTGCTCAGGCCTTACCATCCTTAGAACGGCATTGGGCCCCACCATATATCGCTGTAAATTCTGGCGGCTACTGGGACCTGAGGTAGTTGGTACACTAGGACGTGTGGATGTGGCAGAACGGCCACGTCCTCTCCCAGCACCAGAGGGTCCACTAACACCACCACGACCATGTCCACGTCCGCGTCCCTTACTAGATGTTTTCCTCATTGTTATGGTTCACCACAACAACAAAAATATTATTTGGCCCAATGTATTGTATTCAAATTCAGCGGGATATAAATTTGAGGCCTAGTATTTAGGCGCTGGGTGACCGGTATGGATTTAGTGACAGAATTAGACTTGGAAATGCACAGTAGCGTGTGTGTGAAGTTATTCTGAATGACCCTATGTGCACCTTGAATATTATATACCCTTTTAGGGATAGATTTCAAATAGCTCTGATACAGCAGAAACCACTAAATTATGAAATTGCTAAATTGGGAATTGTATTTCAACCCAGAACAAAAAATGTGCTTTGACGGACACTAAATAACTTGCCCAGCCACAACAGGACAGCGGTAACGACAGATTTAGCGGGATATAAATTTGAGGCCTAGTATTTAGGCGCTGGGTGACCGGTATGGATTTAGTGACAGAATTAGACTTGGAAATGCACAGTAGCGTGTGTGTGAAGTTATTCTGTATGACCCTATGTGCACCTTGAATATTATATACCCTTTTAGGGATAGATTTCAAATAGCTCTGATATAGCAGAAACCACTAAATTATGAAATTGCTAAATTGGGAATTGTATTTCAACCCTGAACAAAAAATGTGCTTTGACGGACACTAAATAACTTGCCCAGCCACAACAGTACAGCGGTAACGACAGATTTAGCGGGATATAAATTTGAGGCCTAGTATTTAGGCGCTGGGTGACCGGTATGGATTTAGTGACAGAATTAGACTGGGATATGGCCAAAAAATAACCACACTATTGCTGGTTAAATGCACTTGGTGTGACAGCTTGACCAACCACACTACTGAGGGTTAAATGCACTTGGTGACGGGCGCAGCTTGCCCCTGATGTAGTACATGGCCAAAAAATGAACAGACTATTGCTGGTTAAATGCACTTGGTGTGATAGCTTGACCCTGATGTAGGCTTTAGCCAAAAAACAACCACACCATTGAGGGTTAAATTCACTTGGTGACAGGCGCAGCTTGCCCCTGATGTAGTATATGGCCAAAAAATGAACAGACTATTGCTGGTTAAATGCACTTGGTGTGACAGCTTGACCAACCACACTACTGAGGGTTAAATGCACTTGGTGACGGGCGCAGCTTGCCCCTGATGTAGTATATGGCCAAAAAATGAACAGACTATTGCTGGTTAAATGCACTTGGTGTGACAGCTTGACCCTGATGTAGGCTTTAGCCAAAAAACAACCACACCATTGAGGGTTAAATGCACTTGGTGACAGGCGCAGCTTGCCCCTGATGTAGTATATGGCCAAAAAATAAACAGACTATTGTTGGACTTAAATGCACTTGGTGTGACAGCTTCACCCTGATGTAGGCTTTAGCCAAAAAACAACCACACCATTGAGGGTTAAATGCACTTGGTGACGGGCGCAGCTTGCCCCTGATGTAGTATATGGCCAAAAAATAAACAGACTATTGTTGGACTTAAATGCACTTGGTGTGACAGCTTCACCCTGATGTAGGCTTTAGCCAAAAAACAACCACACCATTGAGGGTTAAATGCACTTGGTGACGGGCGCAGCTTGCCCCTGATGTAGTATATGGCCAAAAAATAAACAGACTATTGCTGGTTAAATGCACTTGGTGTGACAGCTTCACCCTGATGTAGGCTTTAGCCAAAAAACAACCACACCATTGAGGGTAAAATGCACTTGGTCGCAGCTTGTGCTGGCGCACCACAAGACACAAAATGGCCGCCGATCACCCCAGAAAAAAGTGACTGACAAACGGTCTGGGCAGCCTAAAAACAGTGAGCATTTGAATTTCAGCAGCTCAATGATGCACAGCTGCAGATCGATCGATTAATCAAGTCCTTTGGAGGAGTTAATCTGCCTAATCTCGCCCTACTGTCGCAGCCGCAACCTCTCCCTACGCTAATCAGAGCAGAGTGACGGGCGGCGCTATGTGACTCCAGCTTAAATAGAGGCTGGGTCACATGGTGCTCTGGCCAATCACAGCCATGCCAATAGTAGGCATGGCTGTGACGGCCTCTTGGGGCAAGTAGTATGACGCTTGTTGATTGGCTGCTTTGCAGCCTTTCAAAAAGCACCAAGAAAGCGTCACAAAAGCGCCAAGAAAGCGACGAACACCGAACCCGAACCCGGACTTTTACGAAAATGTCCGGGTTCGGGTCCGTGTCACGGACACCCCAAAATTCGGTACGAACCCGAACTATACAGTTCGAGTTCGCTCATCCCTAATCAGGACTGTATAAGGTAATACATTTATAATATTTATTCTCTGCAAGACATACACAATAAAAGCGATATAAAACTGACATATATAACAAATACGGACATATACGTCCTAAAATAAACTCTGCATTAAATGGATCCAAATAAATGTGGCGATATATTGCAATATACTATCAGTTGATCCTCTCACATGAAGGGGTTAAAATACGTGAAGTAGTAGAATCAGCAAGGTTTGGTATGTATCCACCTCAAGTTTAAATGGTGAGTGTGTATACACCTTAAGTTCAGTTTGCCAGTGTCATTAATTAATTGATTAATCAACAGGTGTGTTTGTCCACCTGCAGGAGGCAGAAGGATTTGCGGTGTATTTGTGGTGTCCCACTGTACCGCACTGCCTAAAACGCCTTTTACCTTTCCGGACGGCTTCTATTGCTGTAAGTGTCCACTGGGCCACTAAATCAGGTGCTCGGTGGCACCAAATCAAAAACCATATGTCCTACCACAATCCAGGGGGTTCCACTGCACATCCATGAATCCCGGAGGGAAAGCAAAAAACATCTATCCCTGGGCTAAATGATGATGTGGTACTGAAGGACAGGTGGGAAAAGAACTGTCCCTGATATCGCCCTACAGGGGGGTGCTATTCTGGCCCTGATAGCCTAACCACAGAGCACACGCCCCCGTTTAAGAGCGACCCCGTCCGGAACCTTACACTATATAAAAATGGCTCTAGTAAGTAGGGTTGAGCGAACCCGGACTGTAAAGTTCAGGTTTGTACCGAACTTTAGGATTTTTGGACCCCGAACCCGAACATTTAAGTAAAAGTTTGGGTTCGTTGTTCGGCAATTTCTTGGAGCTTTTTGAAAGGCAGCAGAGCAGCCAATCAACAGGCATTTAACTGTGCGACCTTAGAAGCCATCATAGCCATGCCTACTGTGATTAGCCAGGGCAGCATGTGACCCAGCCTCTATATAAGCTGGAGTCACGTAGCGCAGCACGTCACTCTGCTGTGCTTAGTGTGGGGAGAGGATGCTGCTGCTGCTGTGAGGGAGAGAATAGGAGAGAATCTGTTATCAGAACTCCAATTGAACTCAGCGATCTACATACATTTAGTTGTGTGGGTGCAGTGCACAATCTTTTTACCCTGCCCTGAGCCCAGTGACAGAGAAAAATTACTTCTTAGGCCCCTTTCACACGGGCGAGTTTTCCGTGCGGGTGCGATGAGTGCGGTGAACGCACTGCACCCGCACTGAATCCTGACCCATTCATTTCTATGAGACTGTGCACACGAGCGGTGATTTTCACGCATCACTTGTGCGTTGCGTGAAAATCGCAGCATGCTCCTCTTTGTACGTTTTTCACGTAACGCAGGCCCTATATAAATGAATGGGTCGCTCTTGGTGATGGACCATGTGATTGGAGCATGTGATCTGACATGTGATCTGACATCACCTCAGGTCATTCAGCCCACAGCAAAAGAACAAACCGGCATCTACGCGAACAAGAGGAGAAGGTGAGTTAACTTTTTTATTATTTTTAACCCTTCCAGCACTATTATACTAAGCATTCTGTATTCAGAATGCTATTATTTTCCCTTATAACCATGTTATAAGGGAAAATAATACAATCTTCAGAACATCAATCCCAAGCCCGAACTTCTGTGAAGAAGTTCGGGTTTGGGTACCAAACATGCGCGATTTTTCTTACGCGAGTGCAAAACGCATGACAATGTTTTGCACTCGCGCGGAAAAATCGCGCATTTTCCCGCAACGCACCCGCCTCTTATCCGGGCAAAAAACATGACGCCCGTGTGAAAGAGGCCTAATCCGTCTGTTAGTTAGGTGGGCGGCGGAGGCCATTATATGCAAGCTCAGTGCACCAGCACTGCATCTGTGCTTTTGTGACATTCAAAGCCAAGCTTGAAATACTGCAATAATAATCTGGGTTAAAAAAAAACACCCTTTTTTGGCAATATCCTACATCTGGTGCCTTTGCAGGATTAATTAGTGTGCAATTTAGGCTAGAAATACAACTATAATTTTCTGGGTTTTTAAAAACACACTTTTTGCGCAAAATACACAATTTTACAGCCCTTGCTGCATCTGTGATTGTTAAAAACAAGTTTGAAATACTTCAATAATTTCTGGCTTTGAAAGAACACCCATTTTTGGCAATATCCTACATCTGCTGCCTTTGCAGCATTAGTCAGTGTGCAATTTAAGCTAGAAATACAGCTATAATTTTCTGGGCTTTAAAGAACACCCTTTTTGTGCAAAATACACAATTTTACCACCCTTGCTGCATCTGCATGTGTGAATTTCAAGCGTTATATACTGTTGTCATATTCTGTTATAAAAAAAAACACCCATTTTGGGGAAAAAAACTTAATTGTTAAAAACAAATTTGAAATACTTCACTAATTTTCTGGCTTTGAAAAAACACCTATTTGTGGCAATAACCTTCATCTTGGGCCTCTGCCGCATTAGTAAGTGGGCAATTTAAGCTAGAAATACAGCTATAATTTTCTGGGTTTTAAAAAACACCCTTTTTGTGCAAAATACACCATTTTACAGCCCTTTCTGCATCTGCACATGTGAAATTCAAGCGTTACCGGTATATACTGCTGTTATATTCTGTTATTAAAAAAAACACCCATTTTGGACAAAAACATTAATTTTGCAGCCTTTGCTGCATATATCATTGTGAAATACACCCTTTAGATACTGTGGTTCTATTCTGCCATTAATAAAACACCCATTTCGGGCAAAAATCTTTAATTGCGGCCTAGTCTGGATCTGCACATGGGTGCACATAGGGTCATTCTGAATAACTTCACACACACACGCTACTGTGCATTTCCAAGTCTAATTCTGTCAGTAAACCTATACCTGTCAACCAGCGCCTAAATACTAGGCCTCAAATTTATATCCAGCTAAATCTGTCATTACTGCTGTGGCTGGTCAAGTTATTTAGTGTCCGTCAAAGCACATTTTTTGTTCTGGGTTGAAATACAATTCCCAATTTAGCAATTTCTTAATTTAGTGGTTTCTGCTGTATCAGAGCTATTTTAAATCTATCCCTAAAAGGGTATATAATATTCAAGGTGCACATAGGGTCATTCTGAATAACTTCACACACACGCTACTGTGCATTTCCAAGTCTAATTCTGTCCGTAAACGTATACCTGTCACCCAGCGCCTATATAATAAGCCTCAAATTTATATTCAGCTAAATCTGTCGTTACTGCTGTACCTTTATTAGTGTAATACGGTACCTAAATAGATATCCAGTTAGTGTTAGTTGTCTTTAAAAAAAGGCCTGAATTTGAATTCAATACATTGGGTCAAATAATATTTTTGTTGTTGTGGTGAACGATAACAATGAGGAAAACATCTAGTAAAGGACGCGGACGCGGACATGGTCGTGGTGGTGTTAGTGGACCCTCTGGTGCTGGGAGAGGACGTGGCCGTTCTGCCACAGCCACATGTCGTAGTGTACCAACTACCTCAGGTCCCAGTAGCCACCATAATTTACAGCGATATTTGGTGGGGCCCAATGCCGTTCTAAGGATGGTAAGGCCTGAGCTGGTACAGGCATTAGTCAATTGAATGGCCGACAGTGGATCCAGCACGTTCACATTATCTCCCACCCAGTCTTCTGCAGAAAGCGCACAGATGGCGCCTGAAAACCAAGCCCATCAGTCTGTCACATCACCCCCATGCATACCAGGGAAACTGTCTGAGGCTCAAGTTATGCAGCAGTCTCTTATGCTGTTTGAAGACTCCGCTGGCAGGGTTTCCCAAGGGCATCCACCTAGCCCTTCCCCAGTGGTGGAAGACATATAATGCACTGACGCACAACCACTTATGTTTCCTGATGATGAGGACATGGGAATACCACCTCAGCATGTCTCTAATGATGACGAAACACAGGTGCCAACTGCTGCGTCTTTCTGCAGTGTGCAGACTGAACAGGAGGTCAGGGATCAAGACTGGGTGGAAGACGATGCAGGGGACGATGAGGTCCTAGACCCCACATGGAATGAAGGTCGTGCCACTGACTTTCACAGTTCGGAGGAAGAGGCAGTGGTGAGACCGAGCCAACAGCGTAGCAAAAGAGGGAGCAGTGGGCAAAAGCAGAACACCCGCCGCCAAGAGACTCCGCCTGCTACTGACCGCCGCCATCTGGGACCGAGCACCCCAAAGGCAGCTTCAAGGAGTTCCCTGGCATGGCACTTCTTCAAACAATGTGCTGACGACAAGACCCGAGTGGTTTGCACGCTGTGCCATCAGAGCCTGAAGTGAGGCATTAACGTTCTGAACCTTAGCACAACCTGCATGACCAGGCACCTGCATGCAAAGCATGAACTGCAGTGGAGTAAACACCTTAAAACCAAGGAAGTCACTCAGGCTCCCCCTGCTACCTCTTCTGCTGCTGCCGCCTCGGCCTATTCTGCTGCTGCCGCCTCGGCCTCTTCCTCCGCCTCTGGAGGAACTTTGGCACCTGCCGCCCAGCAAACAGGGGATGTACCACCAACACCACCACCTCCGTCACCAAGCATCTCAACCATGTCACACGGCAGCGTTCAGCTCTCCATCTCACAAACATTTGAGAGAAAGCGTAAATTCCCACCTAGCCACCCTCGATCCCTGGCCCTGAATGCCAGCATTTCTAAACTACTGGCCTATGAAATGCTGTCATTTAGGCTGGTGGACACAGACAGCTTCAAACAGCTCATGTCGCTTGCTGTCCCACAGTATGTTGTTCCTAGCCGGCACTACTTCTCCAAGAGAGCCGTGCCTTCCCTGCACAACCAAGTATCCGATAAAATCAAGTGTGCACTGCGCAACGCCATCTGTGGCAAGGTCCACCTAACTACAGATACGTGGACCAGTAAGCACGGCCAGGGACGCTATATCTCCCTAACTGCACACTGGGTAAATGTAGTGGCAGCTGGGCCCCAGGCGGAGAGCTGTTTGGCGCACGTCCTTCCGCCGCCAAGGATCGCAGGGCAACATTCTTTGCCTCCTGTTGCCTCCTCCTCCTACTCGGCTTCCTCCTCCTCTTCTTCCACCTGCTCATCCAGTCAGCCACACACCTTCACCACCAACTTCAGCACAGCCCGGGGTAAACGTCAGCAGGCCATTCTGAAACTCATATGTTTGGGGGACAGGCCCCACACCGCACAGGAGTTGTGGCGGGGTATAGAACAACAGACCGACGAGTGGTTGCTGCCGGTGAGCCTCAAGCCCGGCCTGGTGGTGTGCGATAATGGGCGAAATCTCGTTGCAGCTCTGGGACTAGCCGGTTTGACGCACATCCCTTTCTTGGCGCATGTGCTGAATTTGGTGGTGCAGAAGTTCATTCACAACTACCCCGACATGTCAGAGCTGCTGCATAAAGTGCGGGCCGTCTGTTCGCGCTTCCGCTGTTCACATCCTGCCGCTGCTCGCCTGTCTGCGCTACAGCGTAACTTCGGCCTTCCCGCTCACCGCCTCATATGCGACATGCCCACCAGGTGGAACTCCACCTTGCACATGCTGGACAGACTGTGCGAGCAGCAGCAGGCCATAGTGGAGTTTCAGCTGCAGCACGCACGGGTCAGTCGCACTACGGAACAGCACCACTTCACCACCAATGACTGGGCCTCCATGCGAGACCTGTGTGCCCTGTTGCGCTGTTTCGAGTACTCCACCAACATGGCCAGTGGCGATGACGCCGTTATCAGCGTTGCAATACCACTTCTATGTCTCCTTGAGAAAACACTTAGGGCGATGATGGAAGAGGAGGTGGCCCAGGAGGAGGAGGAGGAGGAAGAGGGGTCATTTTTAGCACTTTCAGGCCAGTCTCTTCGAAGTGACTCAGAGGGAGGTTTTTTGCAACAGCAGAGGCCAGGTACAAATGTGGCCAGCCAGGGCCCACTACTGGAGGACGAGGAGGACGAGGATGAGGAGGAGGTGGAGGAGGATGAGGATGAAGCATGGTCACAGTGGGGTGGCACCCAACGCAGCTCGGGCCCATCACTGGTGCGTGGCTGGGGGGAAAGGCAGGACGATGACGATACGCCTCCCACAGAGGACAGCTTGTCCTTACATCTGGGCAGCCTGGCACACATGAGCGACTACATTCTGCAGTGCCTGCGCAACGACAGCAGAGTTGCCCACATTTTAATGTGTGCGGACTACTGGGTTGCCACCCTGCTGGATCCACGCTACAAAGACAATGTGCCCACCTTACTTCCTTCACTGGAACGTGATAGGAAGATGCGCGAGTACAAGCGCACGTTGGTAGACGCGCTACTGAGAGCATTCCCAAATGTCACAGGGGAACAAGTGGAAGACCAAGGGCAAGGCAGAGGAGGAGCAAGAGGTCGCCAAGGCAGCTGTGTCACGGCCAGCTCCTCTGAGGGCAGGGTTAGCATGGCAGAGATGTGGAAAAGTTTTGTCAACACGCCACAGCTAACTGCACCACCACCTGATACGCAACGTGTTAGCAGGAGGCAACATTTCACTAACATGGTGGAACAGTACGTGTGCACACCCCTTCACGTACTGACTGATGGTTCGGCCCCATTCAACTTCTTGGTCTCTAAATTGTCCACGTGGCCAGAGCTAGCCTTTTATGCCTTAGAGGTGCTGGCCTGCCCGGCGGCCAGCGTTTTGTCTGAACGTGTATTCAGCACGGCAGGAGGCGTCATTACAGACAAACGCAGCCGCCTGTCTACAGCCAATGTGGACAAGCTGACGTTCATAAAAATGAACCAGGCATGGATCCCACAGGACCTGTCCATCCCTTGTGCAGATTAGACATTAACTACCTCCCCTTAACCATATATTATTGTACTCCAGGGCACTTCCTCATTCAATCCTCTTTTTATTTTCATTTTACCATTATATTGTGGGGCAACCCAAAGTTGAATGAACATCTCCTCTGCCTGGGTGCCGGAGCTTAAATATATGCCAATGGACTGTTCCAATGTTGGGTGACGTGAAGCCTGATTCTCTGCTGACATGAAGCCAGATTCTCTGTTACGGGACCTCTCTCCTCTGCCTGAGTGCTGGGCTTAAATATATGACAATGGACTGTTGCAGTGGTGGTTGACGTGAAGCCTGATTCTCTGCTATGACATGCAGACTGATTCTCTGCTGACATGAAGCCAGATTCTCTGTTACGGGACCTCTCTCCTCTGCCTGGGTGCCTGGGCCTAAATATATGCCAATGGACTGTTCCAATGTTGGGTGACGTGAAGCCTGATTCTCTGCTATGACATGCCGACTGATTCTTTGCTGACATGAAGCCAGATTCTCTGTTACGGGACCTCTCTCCTCTGCCTGGGTGCTGGGCCTAAATATATGACAATGGACTGTTGCAGTGGTGGCTGACATGAAGCCTGATTCTCTGCTATGACATGCAGACTTATTCTCTGCTGACATGAAGCCAGATTCTCTGTTACGGGACCTCTCTCCTCTGCCTGGGTGCTGGGCCTAAATATATGACAATGGACTGTTACAGTGGTGGCTGACGTGAAGCCTGATTCTCTGCTATGACATGCCGACTGATTCTCTGCTGACATGAAGCCAGATTGTCTGTTACGGGACCTCTCTCCTCTGCCTGGGTGCCTGGGCCTAAATATATGCCAATGGACTGTTGCAGTGGTGGCTGACGTGAAGCCTGATTCTCTTCTATGACATGCAGACTGATTCTCTGCTGACATGAAGCCAGATTCTCTGTTACAGGACCTCTCTCCTCTGCCTGGGTGCCTGGGCCTAAATATATGACAATGGACTGTTACAGTGGTGGCTGACGTGAAGCCTGATTTTCTGCTATGACATGCAGACTGATTCTCTGCTGACATGAAGCCAGATTCTCTGTTACGGGACCTCTCTCCTCTGCCTGGGTGCCTGGGCCTAAATATATGCCAATGGACTGTTCCAATGTTGGGTGACGTGAAGCCTGATTCTCTGCTATGACATGCAGACTGATTCTCTGCTGACATGAAGCCAGATTCTCTGTTACGGGACCTCTCTCCTCTGCCTGGGTGCTGGGCCTAAATATATGACAATGGACTGTTGCAGTGGTGGCTGACGCGAAGCCTGATTCTCTGCTATGACATGCAGACTGATTCTCTGCTGACATGAAGCCAGATTCTCTGTTACGGGACCTCTCTCCTCTGCCTGGGTGCCTGGGCGTAAATATATGCCAATGGACTGTTCCAATGTTGGGTGACGTGAAGCCTGATTCTCTGCTATAATATATAAATCCACGGCACTCTCTTATGTTTTTTAGTAATAAAGAAATATTTAATTGTAATATACAACACCAACTTGAATGTAGTATAAATAAAGAACAGGGCCAACGTTTCGGTCCAATCTGACCTTGATCACGGCCTATAGTCAATACAGAAATATATACATATAACATCAGTCAGTTGTTGGGTCACAATAATCAAATATAAGATATAGAATGAAACAAAGACAATCCACATAAAGCTAAAGTTCATAAATCATCGCTAGTAGGAATTAGTCTACCCAAGAGTGAGAAAATGAACTCACAAGGTGAGAGTAAGTCAAAACCATATCAGCCAGCAATATTCTAAACAGCAATATTTTAGATAAAGGTTGTTAGCCACAAGATTTAATTCTATATAAGTTTAGTTTTAAATAAGGTATGGATGACTAACTGTCAACCCTGTGAGACAAATTATCAACAATGGTGTATTAGAACAGACAATGGATGTACTAAAAAGCAAATGGTCTACTAATCATATATAAAAAGCAGTAATATGCAACAAAAAGGGGGGCTGTATGCAGAGTTACAGAGGAAAATAGCATTTTAACTAGAGCCCAAGATGCAGGTCAACAAGAGATTTAAAAGAGATGGTCATATTCATTACCTGTATGCTGAGGAAGCAATATCTGCTCGTTGGTGGTATAGGAGAGACTGAGACTGTGCGGTCTATTTGTAGTGAACCAGCTCGTGGGGAATGGCGTCTGACGTCATTGATCGGCGTCTAGTGTGTGTGTGTAGCACAAGGCACACAGTTAGGGCGTCATAGCTGAGCATCTGGTTATAGAATGGAACGCACAGTGACAAAAGATCTAATTTGAGCATGCGCATAAACTATTCTATGGTATCGTCAGACGGAGTTCTCATGTTTGCGGAACAGACATAAGAGAAATACATTGTAGGTCGGCATCTAGTGTGTGAGCAAAGCGCAAAGGCGCTCAGATAGGGCGTCACAGCTGAGCGTCACGTTGTAAGGTGGAACGCACAGTAGCCGAATTACAATTTGCGCATGCGCATAAATTATTCATTAGAATCATACTCCAGAGCGCACATGTTTCCAGGGCATCAGGTAAATTAATATACAAGTACAAACAGATAGACATAGAGGGTAATGAGAGAGACAGGTTAATGGAATGGACAATCAAGAACAGCATATGGTTGAATTTAAAAGTATTATTCATCACAAATTGTTGGTTTAGATAATATAGATCATCCCAATGCTTGCATCTTGAATTTTGACATCGATGAACAAGGCAACCAGTCTTAATCCTCATTGATCTCATAAGGTGTCTGGATTAGTTACAAGGTTAGATATGACACAAATTAGTATATTAATGTGAAATAATGAATATCTCAAGGTAGTATATAGTAGTACCCATCAATATTATCAAAATATCTTAGTAGCAATCATGAAAATTCTATTCAAATGACATTCATATTGTTCCCTAGTTATTATTATATAGTAATAAATAACATCAGTTAGATATAGAATTAGTCTAACAAGAATTAGTATATATTAGGAACAAAATATATATAAGGGCCTACCTAGACCTATGTATCAGCGCGTCTAGATAGGAAGGAAATAAGAAAGACATTTGGTTATTAAAGACAAATGCAATCGAGGGCCTAGTATAAAAAATCAATATAAAATTATATTAATTATACAGAGACATCAGATCAATAAGTCAAATTCACGGTTTAATCCATATGGTGTAATGGTCGTAAGTTCATAAATCCAAAAGGACTCTCTCTTCCGTAATAAAAGTTTACGGTTGCCTCCACGCCTTGGCATTGGTACGTGGTCTATGATCTGAAATTGTAGCTGACTAACTGTATGTTGTGACTGAAGAAAATGGTGAGGAATAGGGAGTTCGGCCTTTTTGCACCTGATGTCCGATTTATGTTTGCTGATCCTGTCACGAATGGATTGTGAGGTTTCGCCAATGTATGTCTGACCACACGGACACTTGATCATGTAGACTACATAGGATGTTGCGCAAGTATAATAGCCTTTAATGTTGTAAGTTTTGCCGGAATGAGGATGAGAAAAGTATTGCCCTTTTTCACATTAGTGCATTGAGCACAATTTAAGCAGGGAAAGGTGCCGAATTTCGAAGGAGCCAAAGTGGGCTGAATAAATTTAGGTTTTAGAGGACCAATATCAGCACGAACCAAAGAGTCTCTAATGTTATGTGGGCGCTTGTAGCACATTCGCATTGGGAATGTGAACTCTGGAATCTCAGGATGGAATTTTTTAAGTAATGACCAGTGTTTCCGAATAATTTGGTGTATCTTTGGTACAAGTGGATGGTAAGTGGTAACGAATGGTATGCGTGGAACAGGAATTGGTTTATTAACTGATGTGGTATATGAAGCTATTTTTTTAAATTCAGCGTCTAAAAGTGTTTGAGGATAACCACGTGCACGGAATCTTTGGGACATTTCTTGAAGACGTATCTCCCTGGTGTGGGGCTCAGTCACGATTCGTCCAACTCGCAGAAATTTAGATTTTGGTAAAGATATTTTGGTATTATGAGGATGATTGCTAGAAAAGAGAAGAAGGGTATTTCTATCGGTCGGTTTTTTGTAAAGATCTACCGTTAATTTACCATCTCTTTTCACTATTAAAGTATCTAGAAAGTGAACAGAGTGTTCACTAATAGTAACTGTAAATTGTAAATCAGGTAAAATGTTGTTAAGGAAATGAAAAAATTGGTCGAACGAATCGCGAGTGCCCTCCCACACCAGGAAGATGTCGTCAATATAACGACGCCATATTTTACAATGGTGTTGAAAAGTGGGATAAGGGTACACATGTGTTATCTCAAAATTTACCATATATGCATTTGCATAGGGGGGGGGCTACATTAGCCCCCATTGCTGTACCCTTCCGTTGTATATAATATTCGTCACCGAACATAAAATAATTGCGTCTTAGTACTAGTTGTAGTAGATCAGTGCAGAAATTCTGCTGTTCGCTAGATAGTGATGAAGTCTGAAGAATATTAGCAACAGCCTGTACACCCCCATCGTGAGGTATGGAGGTGTACAGGCTGCACACATCAAGTGTCACCAAAAAGCATCACGGTGCAGCGGACCAATCTCAGAGATAATATTAAGGAAATGACTAGTGTCTAAAAGGAATGAATCAGTTTTTTTAATTAATGGAGTCAAGATTTTTTCTAGATAAATTGACAAAGGTGAGAGCAATGAATTCGTAGAGGCTACAATCGGCCGTCCTGGTGGTTTTTCTAGATTTTTATGTATTTTAGGAAGTGTATATAATACTGGCATCATTGGATGTTCGTTATGTAGGTAATTGAATGTAGTTTTATCAATTATACCCTGTTGTAAGGCGGAGTCTAGACACAAATTAATTTCTTTTTGAATTTTATAAGTAGGATTAGATGAAATTATCTCATATGTCTCTGTGTCAGATAGTTGAGTTTGGATTTCGTGGATATAATATTTGGTATCCATAACGACTATGGCCCCACCTTTATCGGCGGGTTTAATTATAATATTAGGGTCGTTTGTCAATGTTTTAAGGGCTGTGTGTTCGATATTAGATAAATTCACTGATGTTGGAAATGTACCTCTTTTCTGAGCTTCTAAGACCTGTCGTATTTCTTTATCAACCAGATCAATGTAGGCTTCAACACTATGATCAGATCCTGCAGAGATATCGGTACTTTCGAAAGGTCTTTCCTTTTGCCCTATTTCCTCCTTACGTCATTTTGATTTAACTCAGGACTTACATAGATTCTATCGTTCTTTACGTTTAAAATCACATTTTGCATTATCTACTTCTAGCGATAGAGTCATTAGTCAAGATAGTCTGTCAGTGTCAAATCTGGGTCTTAAATCTAAAAGTACTTTCATGCCTCCTAAATCTGATCATAGTGTTGAAGCCTACATTGATCTGGTTGATAAAGAAATACGACAGGTCTTAGAAGCTCAGAAAAGAGGTACATTTCCAACATCAGTGAATTTATCTAATATTGAACACACAGCCCTTAAAACATTGACAAACGACCCTAATATTATAATTAAACCCGCCGATAAAGGTGGGGCCATAGTCGTTATGGATACCAAATATTATATCCACGAAATCCAAACTCAACTATCTGACACAGAGACATATGAGATAATTTCATCTAATCCTACTTATAAAATTCAAAAAGAAATTAATTTGTGTCTAGACTCCGCCTTACAACAGGGTATAATTGATAAAACTACATTCAATTACCTACATAACGAACATCCAATGATGCCAGTATTATATACACTTCCTAAAATACATAAAAATCTAGAAAAACCACCAGGACGGCCGATTGTAGCCTCTACGAATTCATTGCTCTCACCTTTGTCAATTTATCTAGAAAAAATCTTGACTCCATTAATTAAAAAAACTGATTCATTCCTTTTAGACACTAGTCATTTCCTTAATATTATCTCTGAGATTGGTCCGCTGCACCGTGATGCTTTTTTGGTGACACTTGATGTGTGCAGCCTGTACACCTCCATACCTCACGATGGGGGTGTACAGGCTGTTGCTAATATTCTTCAGACTTCATCACTATCTAGCGAACAGCAGAATTTCTGCACTGATCTACTACAACTAGTACTAAGACGCAATTATTTTATGTTCGGTGACGAATATTATATACAACGGAAGGGTACAGCAATGGGGGCTAATGTAGCCCCCCCCCTATGCAAATGCATATATGGTAAATTTTGAGATAACACATGTGTACCCTTATCCCACTTTTCAACACCATTGTAAAATATGGCGTCGTTATATTGACGACATCTTCCTGGTGTGGGAGGGCACTCGCGATTCGTTCGACCAATTTTTTCATTTCCTTAACAACATTTTACCTGATTTACAATTTACAGTTACTATTAGTGAACACTCTGTTCACTTTCTAGATACTTTAATAGTGAAAAGAGATGGTAAATTAACGGTAGATCTTTACAAAAAACCGACCGATAGAAATACCCTTCTTCTCTTTTCTAGCAATCATCCTCATAATACCAAAATCTCTTTACCAAAATCTCAATTTCTGCGAGTTGGACGAATCGTGACTGAGCCCCACACCAGGGAGATACGTCTTCAAGAAATGTCCCAAAGATTCCGTGCACGTGGTTATCCTCAAACACTTTTAGACGCTGAATTTAAAAAAATAGCTTCATATACCACATCAGTTAATAAACCAATTCCTGTTCCACGCATACCATTCGTTACCACTTACCATCCACTTGTACCAAAGATACACCAAATTATTCGGAAACACTGGTCATTACTTAAAAAATTCCATCCTGAGATTCCAGAGTTCACATTCCCAATGCGAATGTGCTACAAGCGCCCACATAACATTAGAGACTCTTTGGTTCGTGCTGATATTGGTCCTCTAAAACCTAAATTTATTCAGCCCACTTTGGCTCCTTCGAAATTCGGCACCTTTCCCTGCTTAAATTGTGCTCAATGCACTAATGTGAAAAAGGGCAATACTTTTTCTCATCCTCATTCCGGCAAAACTTACAACATTAAAGGCTATTATACTTGCGCAACATCCTATGTAGTCTACATGATCAAGTGTCCGTGTGGTCAGACATACATTGGCGAAACCTCACAATCCATTCGTGACAGGATCAGCAAACATAAATCGGACATCAGGTGCAAAAAGGCCGAACTCCCTATTCCTCACCATTTTCTTCAGTCACAACATACAGTTAGTCAGCTACAATTTCAGATCATAGACCACGTACCAATGCCAAGGCGTGGAGGCAACCGTAAACTTTTATTACGGAAGAGAGAGTCCTTTTGGATTTATGAACTTACGACCATTACACCATATGGATTAAACCGTGAATTTGACTTATTGATCTGATGTCTCTGTATAATTAATATAATTTTTATATTGATTTTTTATACTAGGCCCTCGATTGCATTTGTCTTTAATAACCAAATGTCTTTCTTATTTCCTTCCTATCTAGACGCGCTGATACATAGGTCTAGGTAGGCCCTTATATATATTTTGTTCCTAATATATACTAATTCTTGTTAGACTAATTCTATATCTAACTGATGTTATTTATTACTATATAATAATAACTAGGGAACAATATGAATGTCATTTGAATAGAATTTTCATGATTGCTACTAAGATATTTTGATAATATTGATGGGTACTACTATATACTACCTTGAGATATTCATTATTTCACATTAATATACTAATTTGTGTCATATCTAACCTTGTAACTAATCCAGACACCTTATGAGATCAATGAGGATTAAGACTGGTTGCCTTGTTCATCGATGTCAAAATTCAAGATGCAAGCATTGGGATGATCTATATTATCTAAACCAACAATTTGTGATGAATAATACTTTTAAATTCAACCATATGCTGTTCTTGATTGTCCATTCCATTAACCTGTCTCTCTCATTACCCTCTATGTCTATCTGTTTGTACTTGTATATTAATTTACCTGATGCCCTGGAAACATGTGCGCTCTGGAGTATGATTCTAATGAATAATTTATGCGCATGCGCAAATTGTAATTCGGCTACTGTGCGTTCCACCTTACAACGTGACGCTCAGCTGTGACGCCCTATCTGAGCGCCTTTGCGCTTTGCTCACACACTAGATGCCGACCTACAATGTATTTCTCTTATGTCTGTTCCGCAAACATTAGAACTCCGTCTGACGATACCATAGAATAGTTTATGCGCATGCTCAAATTAGATCTTTTGTCACTGTGCGTTCCATTCTATAACCAGATGCTCAGCTATGACGCCCTAACTGTGTGCCTTGTGCTACACACACACACTAGACGCCGATCAATGACGTCAGACGCCATTCCCCACGAGCTGGTTCACTACAAATAGACCGCACAGTCTCAGTCTCTCCTATACCACCAACGAGCAGATATTGCTTCCTCAGCATACAGGTAATGAATATGACCATCTCTTTTAAATCTCTTGTTGACCTGCATCTTGGGCTCTAGTTAAAATGCTATTTTCCTCTGTAACTCTGCATACAGCCCCCCTTTTTGTTGCATATTACTGCTTTTTATATATGATTAGTAGACCATTTGCTTTTTAGTACATCCATTGTCTGTTCTAATACACCATTGTTGATAATTTGTCTCACAGGGTTGACAGTTAGTCATCCATACCTTATTTAAAACTAAACTTATATAGAATTAAATCTTGTGGCTAACAACCTTTATCTAAAATATTGCTGTTTAGAATATTGCTGGCTGATATGGTTTTGACTTACTCTCACCTTGTGAGTTCATTTTCTCACTCTTGGGTAGACTAATTCCTACTAGCGATGATTTATGAACTTTAGCTTTATGTGGATTGTCTTTGTTTCATTCTATATCTTATATTTGATTATTGTGACCCAACAACTGACTGATGTTATATGTATATATTTCTGTATTGACTATAGGCCGTGATCAAGGTCAGATTGGACCGAAACGTTGGCCCTGTTCTTTATTTATACTACATTCAAGTTGGTGTTGTATATTACAATTAAATATTTCTTTATTACTAAAAAACATAAGAGAGTGCCGTGGATTTATATATTATTTGATACTGGCATCAACAGCCTCTCCACTGAGCACCTCCCAATTGGAGTATATACTCCTGCTTTTTTGACGGTGTGCCTTCCAAAAAAATTTTCCGATATGATTCTCTGCTATGACATGCAGACTGATTCTCTGCTGACATGAAGCCAGATTCTCTGTTACGGGACCTCTCTCCTCTGCCTGGGTGCTGGGCCTAAATATATGCCAATGGACTGTTGCAGTGGTGGCTGACGTGAAGCCTGATTCTCTGCTATGGGACCTCTCTCCAATTTATATTGGTTAATTTTTATTTATTTTATTTTTATTTTTATTTATTTCCCTATCCACATTTGTTTGCAGGGGATTTACCTTCATGTTGCTGCCTTTTGCAGCCTTCTAGCTCTTTCCTGGGCTGTTTTACAGCCTTTTAAGTGCCGAAAAGTTTGGGTCCCCATTGACTTCAATGGGGTTCGGGTTCGGGACGAAGTTCGGATCGGGTTCGGATCCCGAACCCGAACATTTCCGGGAAGTTCGGCCGAACTTCTCGAACCCGAACATCCAGGTGTCCGCTCAACTCTAGTCTTCTGATTTACCTGATGAGGACAGATTCTCCTCGTCTTTGTCATCTATTTGGCAAAAGATTCAGGATAATCTAAAGAGCATGAGTGAGAGATATAAGCATGTGGCAGATAAGAGACGCGTGCTTGGTCCGGACCTGAATGTTGGTGATCTGGTATGGTTGTCTACCAAGAATATCAAATTGAAGGTTCCCTCCTGGAAGTTGGGTCCTAGGTTTATTGGGCCTTACAAAATCCTGTCTGTCATCAATCCTGTTGCCTATCGTCTTGATCTTCCTCAGACTTGGAAGATCCATAATGTTTTTCATAAGTCCTTATTGAAACCTTATGTTCAACCCATTGTACCCTCGCCTTTGCCTCCTCCTCCGATTATGGTTGATGGGAATCTTGAATTTCAGGTCTCTAGGATTGTGGATTCTCGTCTTGTCCGCGGTTCTCTTCAGTACCTTGTTTATTGGGAGAGTTATGGTCCTGAGGAGAAGATGTAAGTCCCAGTGACGGACATTAAGGCCTCTCGTCTCATCAGGGCTTTTATAGGTCCCATCCTGAGAAGGTGGGCTCTGAGTGTCCGGAGTCCACTCGTAGAGGGAGGGGTACTGTCACAACCAGACAGCTGAGAAGCTCTGACAGAAGCCTTTCAGAACCTCCTCCTTGAGTTTTCTTTGTTGTGGTGTTCAGTTCCTCATCTCGTTAGCCTCTCTCAGCTGCCATGTAGTTGGACTGATTGCTTCCCTTTAAATTCCTCCCCATAATGCATTACTGGGCGGCTTATACTTCTTCCTGGAGTGTGTGTGCATGCTGATCCTATTTCCCAGTCTGCTACTAAGTTAAGTGCTGTACATTTATCTGTTATTTGCTGTTTGCTGGATCCCAGGTGACCCTGACTCCCTTCGTGTCTGGTGTAGGGAGCCGGTGGTCATGTCCCCTCACTATTGTAGGGTGTTCAGGTGTTATATAGTCGAGGTACGTGGATATGCAACCATCCACCTTTGGGATTTTTGCATAGGCTGAGCAGCCAGGGAAAGTGCCAGGTCTTGTGCAGGGGTCTCCCTTTTGGTTCCTTAGCTTTGGATCCAGTGAGTCATATATGCATGTTGCATTGTCTTGTTTCCTGTACACCGTCCGTGACACTACATCTGTACGTGTGAGATACACACTTTAGATACTGTGGTTCTATTCTGTTATTTGAAAAACAGCCATTTTGGGGAAAAAACGTAAAATGCGGCCTAGTCTGGATCTGTACGTGTGAGATACACACTTTAGATACTGTGGTTCTATTCTTCTATTAGAAAAACACTAATTTGGGGCAAAAATCTTTAATTGCGGCCTAGTCTGGATCTGTACATGTGAGATACACACTTTAGATACTGTGGTTCTATTCTGCTATTAGAATAACACAAATTTTGGGCAAAAATCTTTAATTATGGCCTAGTCAGGATCTGTACGTGTGAGATACACACTTTAGATAATGAGGTTCTTTTCTGCTATTACAAAAACACACATTTTGGGCAAAATTCTTTAATTGTGGCCTAGTCAGGATCTGTACGTGTGAGATACACACTTTAGATACTGTGGTTCTATTCTGCTATTTGAAAAACAGCCATTTTGGGAAAAAAAAAAAATTGCGGCCTAGTCTGGATCTGTGAGTGTGAGATACACCTTTTATATACTGTCGTTCTATTCTGCTAGCAGAAAAACACTAATTTTGTGCAAAAATCTTTAATTGCGGCCTAGTCTGGATCTGTAGGTGTGAGATACACCCTTTACATACTGTCATTCTATTCTGCTATTAATAAAACACCCATTTAGGGCAAAAATCTTCAATTGCAGCCTGGTCTGCATCTGTACATGTGAGATACACACTTTAGATACTGTGGTTCTATTCTGCTATTAATAAAACACCCTTTTTGTGCAAAATACACAATTTGACAGCCCTTGCTGCATCTGCACCTGTGAACTTCAAGCGTTATATACTGCTATCATATTCTGTTATTTAAAAAACACCCATTTTGGGCAAAAAAAACTTAATTTTGAAGCCTTTGCTGCATATGTCATTGTGAGATACACCCTTTAGATACTGTGGTTCTATTCTGTTATTTGAAAAACAGCTATTTTGGGCAAAAAACTTAAATTGCGGCTTAGTCTACATCTGTACGTGTGAGATACACCCTTTAGATACTGTGGTTCTATTCTGCTATTAATAAAACACCCATTTTGGGCAAAAATCTTTAATTGCGGCCTAGTCTGCATCTGTAGGTGTGAGATACACCCTTTAGATACTGTCATTCTATTCTGCTATTAATAAAACACCCATTTAGGGCAAAAATCTTCAATTGCGGCCTGGTCTGCATCTGTACATGTGAGATACACACTTTAGATACTGTGGTTCTATTCTGCTATTAATAAAATACCCATTTTGGGCAAAAATCTTTAATTGCTGCGTAGTTTGCATCTGTACGTGTGAGATACACACTTTACATACTGTGGTTCTATTCTGCTATTATAAAAACACACATTTTGGGCAAAAATCTTTAATTGTGGCCTAGTCTACATCTGTACGTGTGAGATACACACTTTAGATACTGTGTGAGATACACACTTTAGATACTGTGGTTCTATTCTGTTATTTGAAAAATAGCCATTTTGGGGAAAAAACGTAAAATGCGGCCTAGTCTGGATCTGTACGTGTGAGATACACACTTTAGATACTGTGGTTCTATTCTGCTAGTAGAAAAACACTAATTTGGGGCAAAAATCTTTAATTGCGGCCTAGTCTACATCTGTACGTGTGAGATACACACTTTAGATACTGTGGTTCTATTCTGCTATTAGAAAAACACAAATTTTGGGCAAAAATCTTTACTTACGGCCTAGTCAGGATCTGTACGTGTGAGATACACACTTTAGATACTGTGGTTCTATTCTGCTATTAATAAAACAGCCTTTTTGGGCAAAATATACAATTTGACAGCCCTTGCTGCATCTGCACCTGTGAACTTCAAGCGTTATATACTGCTATCATATTCTGTTATTAAAAAAACACCAATTTTGGGCAAAAAAAACTTAATTTTGAAGCCTTTGCTGCATGTGTCATTGTGAGATACACCCTTTAGATACTGTGGTTCTATTCTGTTATTTGAAAAACAGCTATTTTTGGCAAAAAACTTAAATTGCGGCTTAGTCTACAACTGTACGTGTGAGATACACCCTTTAGATACTGTGGTTCTATTCTGCTATTAATAAAACACCCATTTTGGGCAAAAATCTTTAATTGCGGCCTAGTCTGCATCTGTACGTGTGAGATACACCCTTTACATACTGTGGTTCTATTCTGCTATTAATAAAACACCCATTTTGGGCAAAAATCTTTAATTGCGGCCTAGTCTGCATCTGTATGTGTGAGATACACCCTTTACATACTGTTGTTCTATTCTGCTATTGATAAAACACCCATTTAGGGCAAGATCCTAAATTTGAGAAATATGAGGAGAGCGTCAAATAAGGGACGTGGGCCTGGTCGTGGTGCAGAGGACATGGTCCATCTGTGCCAGCTACACGCACAAGTGAAACCCCTTCCTCAGGTGCGAGTAGGCGACAGAACCTGCAGCGGTATTTGGTCTGGCCTACGAATGGTAAGGCCTGAACAAGTACAGGCGATAGTAGATTGGGTTGCTGATAGTGCCTCCAGTTCCTTCACATTGTCTCCCACCCAGTCTCCTGCTGAAAGATCAGAGTTGGCACCTGCAGCCCATGTCCATCAGTCTTCCACCTCACCCCTTGCAAATCAGCCAAGCAGTCTGAGCCCCAAGTCATGCAGCAGTCTCTTCTGCTTTTTGATGACTCTGTTAACAGGGTTTCCCAGGGCCATCCACCTATCCCTGCACCAAAAGTACCAATGCTGATGCCCAACCACTTTTGTTTCAAGATGAGTCCATGGGAGGACCATCGCAGCACGTCTCGGATGATGACGAAACACAGGTGGCAAGTGCTGGGGCTTTTGGAATTGTGCAGACTGACAAGGAGGGCAGGGGTGAAGACTGGGTGGAAGATGATGTAAAGGACAATGAGGTCCTCGACCCCACATGGAATCAAGGTCATGCGAGCGACCTGTGTAGTTCGGAGGAAGAGTCACCCAGAGCCACCAGCAGAAGAGGGAGCAGGGTTCAAAAGTGGAGCGGCCGTCCCATAGACAGTACGCCTGCTACTGCCCACTGCAGCAAGGGACCGAGCACACCAAAGCCAGCTCCAAGGATTTCCCTGGCGTGGCAGTTCTTCAGACAATGTGCTGACGACAATACACAAGTTGTTTGCACGCTGTGCAATCAGAGCCTGAAGAGAGGCATAAACGTTCTCAACCTGAGCACAACCTGCATGACCAGGCCTCTAAGTGCAAAGCACGAGCTGCAGTGGAGTAGACACCTCAAAAACCAAGAAAGGTCTCTGGCTCCTCCTGCTTCCTCTTCTGCTGCAGTCTCGGCCTCTTCATCCCCCTTTAGAGTAACAGTGCCACCTGCCACCCCGCAAACAGAGCATCTGCCAGCAACACCACCATCTGGGTTACAAAGCATCTTCACAATGTCCCACGGAAGCAGTCAGTTCGCCATCTCCCAAACACTGGAGTGGAAGAGGAAGTACCCCCCTACCCACCCGCGATCCCTGGCCCTGAATGCCAGCATTTCAAAATGACTGGCCTTTGAAATGCTGTCATTCCGTCTGGTGGAGACAGAGATATTTAAAGGCCTTATGGGTGTGGCTGTCCCACAGAGTCGTGTCCAGCCGCCACTACTTTTCCAGACGAGCCATCCCTTGCCTGCACAATCAAGGGGGGGGGACAAAATCAGGTATGCACTGCGCAACGCCATCTGTGGCAAGGTGCACCTGACTACGGATACGTGGACCAGTAAGCACTGTCAGGGACGTTATATCTCCAAAACAGTACACTGGGTAAATGCAGTGGCGGCCTGGCCTGAGGCGGATAGCAGTTTGCCGCAAGTCCTTCCACCACCGAGGATTGCAGGGCGCTTCAGTTTGCCTCCTGTTGCTTCCTCCTCCTTCTCTGCTTCCTCATCCTCTACCGGCTCCTCATCCGGTCAGCGTAACACCTTCACCACCAACTTCAGCACAGCCAGGGGTAAACGACAGCAGGCAGTTTTAAAATGTATCTGTTTGGGGGACAAACCCCACACCGCGCAGGAGCTGTTGACGGGCCTTGAACAACAGACCAATGGGTGGTTGCTCTGCGGAACAGCACTACTTCACCACCAATGACTAGGCCTCCATGCGAGACCTGTGTTCCTTGTTGCGCTGCTTCGAGTACTCCACCAACATGGCCAGTGCCGATAATGCCGTTCTCAGCGTTACTATCCCACTTCTATGCCTCCTTGAAAAAACGCTGCTGGCGATGATGGAAGAGGATGTGGCACAGGACAGGGAGGAGAAAGAGGGATCATTTTGTAGGGTTTCCGGCCCATCATTCACAAGTGGCTCCAAGGGTGGATTCCTGCACCCACAAACCCAAGGTACACAATTGTCCCGCCAGGGCACAGTTCTGGAAGATGACAAGGTGGAGGATGAGGATAAGGAGATGGAGGAGGAGGAACCTTGTTCACAGCAGGGTGGCAACCAGACCAGCTCATGGCCATCACTGGTGCGTGGCTGGGGGGATACAGAGGACACACCTCCCACAGAGGACAGCTTTTCGTTGCCTCTGGGCAGCCTGGCACACATAAGCGATTAGATGCTGCAGTTTCTCTGCAGCGACCGCCGATTTGCCCACATTCTAACTTGTGCTGATTACTGGGTGGCCACGCTGCTGGATCCCCGTTACAAGGACAACGTACCGTCCTAATTCCATCACTGGAGCGTGATCGTAAGATGAGCGAGTACAAGCGTATACTGGTATACGCGCTGCTAGTGGCATTCCCACCTGACAGCGGGGGCACAGTGGAAGCACAAAGCGAAGGCAGAGGAGGAGGAAGAGGTCACCAACACAGCTGAACATGTGTTTAGCACGGCAGGGGGCGTCAACACAGACAAGTGCAGGCGCCTGTCCACAGCCACTGTGGGCAAGCTCACGTTCATTAAAATGTACCAGGCAGGGATCCCACAGGACTTGTCTGTACCTTGTGCAGAATAGACATGTATACCGGCCTTAACCAGCCATTGTTATACTGCAGCGCAATTGCTCATTCTTGTATTTTTGATATTTCACACTCTTTTGAAGTGTACCCTAATAAAAAATAAAATACATTTAAAGCTAAAACCATTGTTGGCTACCTCGTCCTCCTCCACCGCTGCTTCCACCTACACCGCTACGTCCACCGCCTCCTCAAACTCCAATTTTTTTTGTACGTTTTTTATTTTATTTTACAGCATATCATTTCACAAATTTGTCTGTTACATTTTAGGGTGAAATTCACCCATTTTTGGGTGTGATATACCACTGCTATACCTAGTAGACAATTAAATAAATTCACAAATTTTTCTGTTACATTTTCAGGTGAAATTCATCAATTTTTGGGTGTGATATACTACTGCTATACCTAGTAGACAGGTAAAAAAATTCACTAATTTGTCTGTTACATTTTCGGGTGAAATTAGCGAATTTTTGACTGTGATATACCCCTCCTCTACCTAGTTGACAGCTTAATAAATTTCACTAATTTTTCTGTTACATTCTTGGGTTGACATTTTACAATTTTTGACGTGAATAAACCCCTGCTCTGCATAGGTGACAGGGACCGAACTTTTTTCAAATAATCTGTTCCATTGGTGGGTGACATTAACCCATTTCTGGCAATGAAAAACCCCTACTCTGCATAGGTGACAGGGACTTAAATTTCTAAAATTCATCTTTAATTGGCCCTTTCCTTCGATCCTTCTGCTTTTATAACTTTTCCCATATTTCCGCTCGATCAAAATAAAATTTAATCCATTTATCTCCCTTGGATGTGGTCTTTCTTTCCCCCCCCCCCCCTCTCCGGCGTGGAACCCTGGTTCACCGATAACCGTGATCAACATGGTAGGCTCAGAAAAGAACATCGAAAGTTGATAGAGAAGATATCCAAATGGATGTGGACGTCACTGGGGCACCTCGGCATAGGTGACAGGAGCATAAATTTCAAAAAATCGTCAATTACATTGTCAGGTGACATTTTACCATTTTTGCCGGATAGAAACCCCTGCTCTGCATAGGTGACAGGGACTTAAATTTCTAAAATTCGTCTTTAATTGGCCCTTTTCTTTCGATCCTTTTGCTTTAATAATTTGTTTCACATTTCCGCTTCATCCCATTGCAGCCATTGACCTCCCTTGGATGTGATCTCTCTTTCCCACGCTCCGGCGTGGAACCCTGATTCGCTGATAACCGTGATCAACATGGTAGGCTCAGAAAAGAACATCGAAAGTTGATAGAGAAGATATCCAAATGGATGGTGGACGTCACAGGGACGTGCTATCAGGCAGAAGTTATCTAGAGCCAACAAAGCGGCAGCAGGGCCTCTCCTGTCTAACGTTTCCAAATCCAAAATACCACAGTGACATTACCTGTAATTTTTTATTAATCATTCCAATAACAGGGCATCTTAAGAGTCCTGTATTGTTATTTATCGTCACTACCTCCCCGAGTTGAGAGTGGGTAATTGCCGCGTGCACCCTCCTCAACTTGGAAGCTTATGCTTCAATACTTTGTCCCACATTTCCGCTCGATTACATTTAATTTCAGCCATTGACCTCCCTTGGATGTGGTCTCCCTTTCTCACGCTCCCTCTCCGGCCTGGAACCCTGATTCGCCGCTAACCGTGATCAACATGGTAGGCGCAGAAAAGGACATTGAAAGTTGATAGAGAAGATATCCAAATGGATAGTGAACATCACGGGGACGTGCCACATGGTGGGGCAGTAAGTGTGCACACGCCTACACGAACTGACTGATGGTTCTGCCCCTGCAACTTCTGGGTCTCTAAATTGGGCACATGTCCTGAGCTTGCCCTTTACCCCTTGGAGGTGCTGGCCTGCCCTTCAGTCAGTGTATTGTCTGAACGTGTGTTTAGCATGACTGGAGGGGGTTATTACAGGTTATATTTCCCAATGTTTTGGGGTGTAACCTAATTTAAAAATAAAAATAAAAAATTTAAAACCAAAAAGCAGTGTAGGCTACCTCCTCCTCCTCCACCGCCGCTTCCACCTACACCGCCACATCCACCGCCTACTCAACCTCCTACTCCATATGGACCTCGTCTTCCTAGATCAAGATTTTTTTATTTATTTTTTACGTATTTTATGTTATTTAAAGTCCTTTGCCTATCCACTTTTGTTTGCAGCGCACTTGCCATGCTCTTAACCACATTTTGATGCCATTTGCAGCCCTCTAGCCCTTCCCATGACATTTTTACAGCCATTTTAGGCTACTTTCACACTTGCGTTCGGGGTTCCGCTTGTGAGTTCCGTTTGTGAGTTCCGTTTGAAGGCTCTCACAATCGGCCCCGAACGGATCCGTCCAGCCACAATGCATTCTGAGTGGATGCAGATCCACTCAGAATGCATCAGTATGGCACCGTTTGGCCTCCATTCCGCTCAGCAGGCGGAGCCAAACGGATCCGTCCAGACTTACAATGTAAGTCAATTGGGCCGGATCCGTTTGACACAATATGGTGCAATTTCAAACGGATCCGTCCCCCATTGACTTTCAATGCAAAGTCTGGACGATCCATCTGACTAACTTTTAGACTTAGATTTTTTTCTGAAATATAATGCAGACCGATCCGTTCAGAACAGATACAAGCGTTTGCATTATAGGAGCGGATCTGTCTGTGCAGACACCAGACGGATCCGCTCCGAACGCAAGTGTGAAAGTAGCCTTATTGCTCAAAAGTTTGGGTCCCCATTGACTTCAATGGGGTTCGGGTTCGGGGTCAAGTTCGGGTCCCGAACTCGAACTTTTTTGTGAAGTTCGGCCGAACCCGTCGAACCCGAACATCCAGGTGTCCGCTCAACTCTACTAGTAAGGCTACTTTCACACTGGCGTTTTGAATTCCGTTTGTGAGATCTGTTTCAGGGATCTCACAAACGGTTCAAAACAGATCAGTTCAGCCCCAATGCATTCTGAATGGATAAGGATCCGTTCAGAATGCATCAGTTTGGCTCCATTCCGCCTCCATTTCCGCTCTGGATGCGGACCCCAAAACGCTGCTTGCAGCGTTTTGGTGTCCACATGGCGATGCAGAGCGAAACGGATCCGTCCTGATCCGTCCTGACACAATATGGTGCAATTGAAAAAAACGGATCCGTCCCCCATTGACTTTCAATGTAAGATCCGTTTTGACTTAGACTTTTTTTTAAAAGAGTAATGCAAATGGATCCGTTCTGAACGGATACAAGCGTTTGCATTATAGGTGCGGATCCGTCTGTGCAGATACCAGACGGATCCACACCTAACGCAGGTGTGAAAGTAGCCTAAGCCCTCTAGCCCCTAGGCCCCTGACTTCCAGGTGATCATTATATGTGTTTTTAACTCATTATAAAAGTATATTATAAGTATATCGCACTCCTCTGTGTATCACACCTAGCTATAGCACACCTATACCAGTCCTTAAAAGGACTTTTGTGGCCCTATTAGCAAGCGTTTGGTGTCCCTAGCAGCCTGTTCCTGCTCCACACAGCAACCTCTCCCTACACTGGCAAAAGACTGAATGTAAAATGGCTGCCAGATCAGGTTTATTTATAAGGTAGGGGGTATGTCCATGTGCTGAAACGTCTCAATTCGCTGTCCTGTACCACCTGATGGAGGTGTCATGGGTCAAAGTTCTTCACAATGTAAAAGAATATGGCAGGGGCGCGAATATCTCCATATGTTTGCATGTTCGGCAAATTGCGAACACGCAAAGTTTGCTGCAAAACGACCGCTGGGCGAACCGCAAGGCCATCTCTACCGTGCATGCGGACAAACTGAGCATCAATCAGGTTACCCCAGCCCCGCTGTCGATAAATACTTCAATTCCTACAGTTTTTTACGGCAGTCAGGAGAAATCGGGTACTACCAGCCAAGGACAAATGCACATTCTCTGATTCCCCACTCACACCTCACACTAGTCAGATGGGATTTAGCCGCTGAATGCTTGGACAGATAAAATGTCCCCTTTGGCCGCAGAAAAAACATACTCCCTTCTTGCGACTCCTACTTTTTCTAGCAGATCTTCAAGTCGCTCCCCCTAATTGCATGGGTTCATCCCCAGGTATAAGCTCAGGAGTCTCTTCACCCAAAGAGTTAAAGGAATACGTTACGTTATGTAATAGAACGTCCTGAGAGAGTGGGCCCTTAGATCTCTCTCTCAGGCGTCTATCAATACGTACAGCTACAGCCAAAGACATAGCAGCTTCCAAAGACTCAGGATTCTCATGAAAGGCCAAAGCGTCCTTCACCCTCTCAGATAATCCCTGACAAAACTGGCTACGGAGAGCTGAATCGTTCCACTCAATATCCATAGTCCACCTCCTAAATTCGCAACAATAGATCTCCGCGAATGCTCTCCCTGACGCAGGCCGCGTAATTTAGTCTTGGCCAGGGAAGTTCAGTCCGGGTCATCATAGATGAGACCTAAAGCTCCAAAAAATTCATCTACTGATCGGAGAGACTGTGATCCGGTCGGGAGAAAAAGCCCAAGACTGGGCGTCACCTTTAAGCAACAAAATAATCACACCCACTCTCTGGCTCTCGTCCCCAGATGAGTGTGGACGCAATTTAAATTACCATTTTCACACTTCCCTTAACCAAATAAAATTATCACTCCGCTCGAGAATCTATCCGGGAGAGCAACTTTAGGTTCAGTACAGGTCAGGTAACCACTACAAGGATCAGACAACCTGCATCTGTGAGACGGTCGTGCGGAGGTCATCCACCTCCAGAGACAGCCCCTGTAGCTGTCCGGTCAGTGCAGCGATAACATCCATGGCTGAACTGATACAGACAACAAAATGACGGTTATTCAGCAGTTTATAATGTCACGATCAGTGTGGGGGAAAAACTCCACACTAAGCACAGGATGGAAGGGGGACAGTAACTAGGCCTGGAAACTAGGGAAGGAACAGGTCACCTCCTAAACAACCCTTATCTTGGCCCTAACTACCTATCAATATGAATAGACCTTGAAGGTAGGAATATTTATATGCTGTATACCTAGGCTCTTATATCCCTATAAGACCCTGGAATAAGGTTAGGACCAGAGACAACGCATTCCTCCCCAGATGGACGAATGGAATTCTCTGTCTCAGGCCCAGATACAAACAACAGGGAATATAACAAACACAAAGCAATAAGAAAAGACAAGACTTATCTGAAAGTAGAAAACTGTCAACTCCAGAAGTACCACAGGGTACAACTGATCAGCTAGTAAGAAGACAGGAAGAAAGTCTATAAACTGCACCTCCAAGAGTGAAAAACGGCTACTTATGGGAAGAGTAAATTACCAACAAGCAACACCTGAAGCAAGGGATGTGGCATTCACCAAAACACAGACACAATAAGATCCACAGTGAACTTGTTGAATTTAACCCACGAGTTGCCAGTCTCTCTGATATCCTGGTACCTGTTACGGGAATGTCCATGACAATTATTTGGGGATCCAAATAGTCATTATACAGCTCTTGCATTCCAGCAATTGTTCTTGTTATTGGGGTGCAAGTGCTATGTTGAAAATACTTTAGTGGCTTATATCTGTGAAAAAAAGAAAAATATATACGCATTTCACTTCTGAAGTTATTTGTGTTAAAAGAGTTTAGTGGCCTATTTTAGTACAAAAAGGAAAAAAATATATGCACTTCACTTCTGCAGTTATTATTTCAGTAGAAAAAAATATATGTATTCAGTGTTCACTTTTGCAGTTATATGTGGTAAAACCTTTAGTGACGTATTTGGGTGGAAAAACAAAATATATTCAACACTCACAATTATATGTGGCAAAACTTTTAGGCCACTTGCACATTAGCGTGTCCGGATTAGGTCTGGATGCGTTGCGTCTGATCAGGGAAAATTGTGCGAGTAGGTACGCAATTGCAGTCAGTTGTGACTGCGATTGCGTTCCAATGTTTAGTTTTTATCGCGCGGGTGCAATGCGTTTTGCAAACGGATGTGGTGTCATTTTATGAGTATAATTAAGTAAAAGTTATGTTTTAAGAGGGTCAATTTTTCTGGAACGATGTGGTAATACACCTCCTAGCCACAGTATACTGACCGCAAGAGAGTGGATGTTTGAGAGGCTGGCCTGAACACTGAAGTGTATGAGGGCATGTGTGTGTCCACATATACTGAATAGACATTACACGCTGTGGTGCAATCTGGATGAGTGATGCTACAGTCAAGTTGCTCCAGACATAGCGGTGTATTGTGTATGAGTGTGGAGCACTGGTCTGAACCATAGACCACACATTGATTGCTCAGTACAGTCAGTGCGGCTTACATAATACAGCCCCATCCGGCCAATAACCAGCTGATGTAGCTACATTGGTCAGTACAATCTAAGAGGTTCACTTGCTGCACACCAGTGTCTATTAATAGTTTGGACCGTGTCCTGTTATCCTGCTTGCAGTTCATTAGCAGCTACTCAGGAATCTAGTCCAGACTTGTAATAGTGCAGAGGGTTATTAGTCCCTTTCTGCACTTCTCAAGTCTGGTTGCCTGGTGGTCACAGACTGTGACATATAGGCCTTTTGCCCCCCTTTTAAATAGACTTGAATAAAGATTATTATTATA
Source organism: Bufo gargarizans (assembly GCF_014858855.1). NCBI lineage: Eukaryota > Metazoa > Chordata > Amphibia > Anura > Bufonidae > Bufo > Bufo gargarizans. The sequence goes on from NC_058080.1 coordinate 15,966,173, forward strand.
TTTTTTTTTATACCTTCATCAGGCTGTGATATTATGAGTATTTAGGAACGTCTACCAGTGTATTTGAATAGTGTGAGATAGTAGGAAAGAAGACTAATGAATCTTTTGATGCATGTGTCTTAAGAGAGGAAGAGGTTCTAAGTCAGCTGTCTAAAATTAATACAAATAAGTCACAGGGGCCTGATGGGATACACCCAAAGCTATTAAAAGAGCTCAGCGGTGAACTAGCAAAACCATTAACAGATTTATTTAACCAATCACTGGCAACAGGAGTCGTCCCAGAAGATTGGAAATGAGCAAATGTTGTGTCCATTCACAAGAAAGGTAGTAGGGAGGAATCGGGCAACTATAGGCCAGTAAGCCTGACATCAATAGTGGGGAAATTAATGGAGACCATACTTAAGGAGAGGATTGTGGAACATCTAAAATCCCATGGATTGAAAGATGAAAAACAGCATGGGTTTACTTCAGGGAGATCATGTCAAACTAATCTTATTGATTTTTTTGATTGGGTGACTAAAATAATAGATGGAGGAGGTGCAGTAGACATCGCTTATCTAGACTTTAGTAAGGCTTTTGATACTGTCCCACATAGAAGGCTTATCAATAAAGTGCAGTCTTTCTGCTTGGACTCCCATATTGTTGAATGGATTAGGCAGTGGCTGAGGGACAGGCAACAGAGGGTTGTAGTCAATGGAGTATATTCAGACCATGGTCTTTTTACCAGTGGGGTACCTAAGGGATCTGTTCTGGGACCCATATTATTTAATATCTTTATCAGCGAAATTGCAGAAGGCCTCAGTGGTAAGGTGTGTCTTTTTGCTGATGATACAAAGATTTGTAACAGGGTTGATGTTCCTGGAGGAATACACCAAATGGAAAAGGATTTAGGAAAACTAGAGGAATGGTCAAAAATCTGGCAACTAAAATGTTATGTTGATAAGTGCAAGATAATTCACCTGGGACGTAAAAACCCAAGAGCAGAATATAAAATCAGTGATTCAGTCCTAACCTCAGTATCTGAGGAAAGGGATTTAGGGGTCATTATTTCAGAAGACTTAAAGGTAGGCAGACAATGTCATAGAGCAGCAGGAAATGCTAGCAGAATGCTTGGGTGTATAGGGAGAGGCATTACTAGTAGAAAGAGGGAGGCGCTCATGCCGCTCTACAGAGCACTAGTGAGACCTCATTTGGAGTATTGTGCTCAGTACTGGAGGCCATATCTACAGAAGGATATTGATACTTTGGAGAGAGTTCAGTGAAGAGCTACTAAACTGGTACATGGATTGCAGGATAAAACTTACCAGGAAAGATTAAAGGACCTTAACATGTAGAGCTTGGAAGAAAGACGAGACAGAGGGGATATGATAGAAACTTTTAAATACATAAAGGGAATCAACAAGGTAAAAGAGGAGAGAATATTTAAAAGAAGAAAAACTGCTACAAGAGGACCTCGTTTTAAATTAGAGGGGCAAAATTTTAAGAATAATATCAGGAAGTATTACTTTACTGAGAGAGTAGTGGATGCATGGAATAGCCTTCCTGCAGAAGTGGTAGCTGCAAATACAGTGGAGGAGTTTAAGCATGCATGGGATAGGCATAAGGCCATCCTTCATATAAGATAGGGCCAGGGGCTATCCATAGTACTTAGTATATTGGGCACACTAGATGGGCCAAATGGTTCTTATCTGCCGACTAGGGATGAGCGAACTCGAACTGTATAGTTCGGGTTCGTACCGAATTTTGGGGTGTCCGTGACACGGACCCGAACCCGGACATTTTCGTAAAAGTCCGGGTTCGGGTTCGGTGTTCGTCGCTTTCTTGGCGCTTTTGTGACGCTTTCTTGGCGCTTTTTGAAAGGCTGCAAAGCAGCCAATCAACAAGCGTCATACTACTTGCCCCAAGAGGCCATCACAGCCATGCCTACTATTGGCATGGCTGTGATTGGCCAGAGCACCATGTGACAGAGCCTCTATTTAAGCTGGAGTCACATAGCGCCGCCCGTCACTCTGCTCTGATTAGCGTAGGGAGAGGTTGCGGCTGCGACAGTAGGGCGAGATTAGGCAGATTAACTCCTCCAAAGGACTTGATTAACTGATCGATCTGCAGCTGTGGATCATTGAGCTGCTGATCCTCAATTGCTCACTGTTTTTAGGCTGCCCAGACCGTTTGTCAGTCACTTTTTTCTGGGGTGATCGGCGGCCATTTTGTGTCTTGTGGTGCGCCAGCACAAGCTGCGACCAAGTGCATTTAACCCTCAATGGTGTGGTTGTTTTTTGGCTAAAGCCTACATCAGGGTGAAGCTGTCACACTAAGTGCATTTAACCAGCAATAGTCTGTTTATTTTTTGGCCATATACTACATCAGGGGCAAGCTGCGCCTGTCACCAAGTGCATTTAACCCTCAATGGTGCGTTTGTTTTTTGGCTAAAGCCTACATCAGGGTGAAGCTGTCACACCAAGTGCATTTAACCAGCAATAGTCTGTTTATTTTTTGGCCATATACTACATCAGGGGCAAGCTGCGCCTGTCACCAAGTGCATTTAACCCTCAGTAGTGTGGTTGGTCAAGCTATCACACCAAGTGCATTTAACCAGCAATAGTCTGTTCATTTTTTGGCCATATACTACATCAGGGGCAAGCTGCGCCCGTCACCAAGTGCATTTAACCCTCAGTAGTGTGGTTGGTCAAGCTATCACACAAAGTGCATTTAACCAGCAATAGTCTGTTCATTTTTTGGCCATATACTAAATCAGGGGCAAGCTGCGCCCGTCACCAAGTGCATTTAACCAGCAATAGTCTGTTCATTTTTTGGCCATATACTACATCAGGGGCAAGCTGCGCCTGTCACCAAGTGCATTTAACCCTCAGTAGTGTGGTTGGTCAAGCTGTGACACCAAGTGCATTTAACCAGCAATAGTCTGTTCATTTTTTGGCCATATACTACATCAGGGGCAAGCTGCGCCCGTCACCAAGTGCATTTAACCAGCAATAGTGTGGTTATTTTTTGGCCATATCCCAGTCTAATTCTGTCACTAAATCCATACCGGTCACCCAGCGCCTAAATACTAGGCCTCAAATTTATATCCCGCTAAATCTCTCGTTACCGCTGTCCTGTTGTGGCTGGGAAAGTTATTTAGTGTCCGTCAAAGCACATTTTTTGTTCTGGGTTGAAATACAATTCCCAATTTAGCAATTTCATAATTTAGTGGTTTCTGCTATATCAGAGCTATTTGAAATCTATCCCTAAAAGGGTATATAATATTCAAGGTGCACATAGGGTCATTCAGAATAACTTCACACACCCGCTACTGTGCATTTCCAAGTCTAATTCTGTCACTAAACCCATACCTGTCACCCAGCGCCTAAATACTAGGCCTCAAATTTATATCCAGCTGAATTTGAATACAATACATTGGGCCAAATAATATTTTTGTTGTTGTGGTGAACGATAACAATGAGGAAAACATCTAGTAAGGGACGCGGACATGGTCGTGGTGGTGTTGGTGGACCCTCTGGTGCTGGGAGAGGACGTGGCCGTTCTGCCACATCCACAAGTCCTAGTGTACCAACTACCTCAGGTCCCAGTAGCCGCCAGAATTTACAGCGATATATGGTGGGGCCCAATGCCGTTCTAAGGATGGTAAGGCCTGAGCAGGTACAGGCATTAGTCAATTGGGTGGCCGACAGTGGATCCAGCACGTTCACATTATCTCCCACCCAGTCTTCTGCAGAAAGCGCACAGATGGCGCCTGAAAACCAACCCCATCAGTCTGTCACATCACCCCCATGCATACCAGGGAAACTGTCTCAGCCTCAAGTTATGCAGCAGTCTCTTATGCTGTTTGAAGACTCCGCTGGCAGGGTTTCCCAAAAGCATCCACCTAGCCCTTCCCCAGCGGTGAAAGACATAGAATGCACTAACGCACAACCACTTATGTTTCCTGATGATGAGGACATGGGAATACCACCTCAGCATGTCTCTGATGATGACTAAACACAGGTGCCAACTGCTGCGTCTTTCTGCAGTGTGCAGACTGAACAGGAGGTCAGGGATCAAGACTGGGTGGAAGACGATGCAGGGGACGATGAGGTCCTAGACCCCACATGGAATGAAGGTCGTGCCACTGACTTTCACAGTTCGGAGGAAGAGGCAGTGGTGAGACCGAGCCAACAGCGTAGCAAAAGAGGGAGCAGTGGGCAAAAGCAGAACACCCGCCGCCAAGAGACTCCGCCTGCTACTGACCGCCGCCATCTGGGACCGAGCACCCCAAAGGCAGCTTCAAGGAGTTCCCTGGCATGGCACTTCTTCAAACAATGTGCTGACGACAAGACCCGAGTGGTTTGCACGCTGTGCCATCAGAGCCTGAAGCAAGGCATTAACGTTCTGAACCTGAGCACAACCTGCATGACCAGGCACCTGCATGCAAAGCATGAACTGCAGTGGAGTAAACACTTTAAAACCAAGGAAGTCACTCAGGCTCCCCCTGCTACCTCTTCTGCTGCTGCCGCCTCGGCCTCTTCTGCTGCTGCCGCCTCGGCCTCTTCCTCCGCCTCTGGAGTAACGTTGGCACCTGCCGCACAGCAAACAGGGGATGTACCACCAACACCACCACCACCACCTCCGTCACCAAGCGTCTCAACCATGTCACACGCCAGCGTTCAGCTCTCCATCTCACAAACATTTGAGAGAAAGTGTAAATTCCCACCTAGCCACCCTCGATCCCTGGCCCTGAATGCCAGCATTTCTAAACTACTGGCCTATGAAATGCTGTCATTTAGGCTGGTGGACACAGACAGCTTCAAACAGCTCATGTCGCTTGCTGTCCCACAGTATGTTGTTCCCAGCCGCCACTACTTCTCCAAGAGAGCCGTGCCTTCCCTGCACAACCAAGTATCCGATAAAATCAAGTGTGCACTGCGCAACGCCATCTGTAGCAAGGTCCACCTAACCACAGATACGTGGACCAGTATGCACGGCCAGGGACGCTATATCTCCCTAACTGCACACTGGGTAAATGTAGTGGCAGCTGGGCCCCAGGCGGAGAGCTGTTTGGCGCACGTCCTTCCTCCGCCAAAGATCGCAGGGCAACATTCTTTGCCTCCTGTTGCCACCTCCTCCTTCTCGGCTTCCTCCTCCTCTTCTTCCACCTGCTCATCCAGTCAGCCACACACCTTCACCACCAACTTCAGCACAGCCCGGGGTAAACGTCAGCAGGCCATTCTGAAACTCATATGTTTGGGGGACAGGCCCCACACCGCACAGGAGTTGTGGCGGGGTATAGAACAACAGACCGACGAGTGGTTGCTGCCGGTGAGCCTCAAGCCCGGCCTGGTGGTGTGTGATAATGGGCGAAATCTCGTTGCAGCTCTGGGACTAGCCAATTTGACGCACATCCCTTGCTTGGCGCATGTGCTGAATTTGGTGGTGCAGAAGTTCATTCACAACTACCCCGACATGTCAGAGCTGCTGCATAAAGTGCGGGCCGTCTGTTCGCGCTTCCGGCGTTCACATCCTGCTGCTGCTCGCCTGTCTGCGCTACAGCGTAACTTCGGCCTTCCCGCTCACCGCCTCATATGCGACGTGCCCACCAGGTGGAACTCCACCTTGCACATGCTGGACAGACTGTGCGAGCAGCAGCAGGCCATAGTGGAGTTTCAGCTGCAGCACGCACGGGTCAGTCGCACTACAGAACAGCACCACTTCACCACCAATGACTGGGCCTCCATGCGAGACCTGTGTGCCCTGTTGCGCTGTTTCGAGTACTCCACCAACATGGCCAGTGGCGATGACGCCGTTATCAGCATTACAATACCACTTCTATGTCTCCTTGAGAAAACACTTAGGGCGATGATGCAAGAGGAGGTGGCCCAGGAGGAGGAGGAGGAGGAGGAGGAGGAGGAGGAGGAGGAGGAAGAGGGGTCATTTTTAGCACTTTCAGGCCAGTCTCTTCGAAGTGACTCAGAGGAAGGTTTTTGGCAACAGCAGAGGCCAGGTACAAATGTGGCCAGACAGGGCCCACTACTGGAGGACGAGGAGGATGAGGATGAGGAGGAGGTGGAGGAGGATGAGGATGAAGCATGGTCACAGCGGGGTGGCACCCAACGCAGCTCGGGTCCATCACTGGTGCGTGGCTGGGGGGAAAGGCAGGACGATGACGATACGCCTCCCACAGAGGACAGCTTGTCCTTACCCCTGGGCAGCCTGGCACACATGAGCGACTACATGCTGCAGTGCCTGCGCAACGACAGCAGAGTTGCCCACATTTTAACCTGTGCGGACTACTGGGTTGCCACCCTGCTGGATCCACGCTACAAAGACAATGTGCCCACCTTACTTCCTGCACTGGAGCGTGATAGTAAGATGCGCGAGTACAAGCGCACGTTGGTAGACGCGCTACTGAGAGCATTCCCAAATGTCACAGGGGAACAAGTGGAAGCCCAAGGCCAAGGCAGAGGAGGAGCAAGAGGTCGCCAAGGCAGCTGTGTCAATGCCAGCTCCTTTGAGGGCAGGGTTAGCATGGCAGAGATGTGGAAAACTTTTGTCAACACGCCACAGCTAACTGCACCACCACCTGATACGCAACGTGTTAGCAGGAGGCAACATTTCACTAACATGGTGGAACAGTACATGTGCACACCCCTCCACGTACTGACTGATGGTTCGGCCCCATTCAACTTCTGGGTCTCTAAATTGTCCACGTGGCCAGAGCTAGCCTTTTATGCCTTGGAGGTGCTGGCCTGCCCGGCGGCCAGCGTTTTGTCTGAACGTGTATTCAGCACGGCAGGGGGCGTCATTACAGACAAACGCAGCCGCCTGTCTACAGCCAATGTGGACAAGCTGACGTTCATAAAAATGAACCAGGCATGGATCCCACAGGATCTGTCCGTCCCTTGTCCAGATTAGACATTAACTACCTCCCCTTAACCATATATTATTGGACTCCAGAGCGGTTCCTCATTCAATCCTATTTTTTTTTTCATTTTACCATTATATTGCGAGGCAACCCAAAGTTGAATGAACCTCTCCTCTGTCTGGGTGCCGGGGCCTAAATATATGCCAATGGACTGTTCCAATGTTGGGTGACGTGAAGCCTGATTCTCTGCTATGACATGCAGACTGATTCTCTGCTGACATGAAGCCAGATTGTCTGTTACGGGACCTCTCTCCTCTGCCTGTGTGCTGGGCCTAAATATATGCCAATGGACTGTTGCAGTGGTGGCTGACGTGAAGCCTCATTCTCTGCTATGACATGCAGACTAATTCTCTGCTGACATGAAGACAGATTCTCTGTTACGGGACCTCTCTCCTCTGCCTGTGTGTGTGCTGGGCCTAAATATATGCCAATGGACTGTTGCAGTGGTGGCTGACGTGAAGCCTGATTCTCTGCTATGACATGCAGACTGATTCTCTGCTGACATGAAGCCAGATTCTCTGTTACGGGACCTCTCTCCTCTGCCTGGGTGCTGGGCCTAAATTTATGAAAATGGACTCTTACAGTGGTGGGTGACGTGAAGCCTGATTCTCTGCTATGATATGAAGACTGATTCTCTGCTGACATGAAGCCAGATTGTCTGTTACGGGACCTCTCTCCTCTGCCTGGGTGCTGGGCCTAAATATATGCCAATGGACTGTTGCAGTGGTGGCTGACGTGAAGCCTCATTCTCTGCTATGACATGCAGACTAATTCTCTGCTGACATGAAGCCAGATTGTCTGTTACGGGACCTCTCTCCTCTGCCTGGGTGCTGGGCCTAAATATATGCCAATGGACTGTTGCAGTGGTGGCTGACGTGAAGCCTGATTCTCTGCTATGACATGAAGACTGATTCTCTGCTGACATGAAGCCAGATTGTCTGTTACGGGACCTCTCTCCTCTGCCTGGGTGCTGGGCCTAAATATATGCCAATGGACTGTTGCAGTGGTGGCTGACGTGAAGCCTGATTCTCTGCTATGACATGAAGACTGATTCTCTGCTGACATGAAGCCAGATTCTCTGTTACGGGACCTCCCTCCTCTGCCTGGGTGCTGGGCCTAAATATATGCCAATGGACTGTTGCAGTGGTGGCTGACGTGAAGCCTCATTCTCTGCTATGACATGCAGACTAATTCTCTGCTGACATGAAACCAGATTCTCTGTTACGGGACCTCTCTCCTCTGCCTGGGTTCCGGGGCCTAAATATCTGAGAATGGACTGTTCCAGTGGTGGGTGACGGGAAGCCAGATTCTCTGCTATGGGACCTCTCTCCAATTGATTTTGGTTAATTTTTATTTATTTAATTTTTATTTTAATTCATTTCCCTATCCACATTTGTTTGCAGGGGATTTACCTACATGTTGCTGCCTTTTGCAGCCCTCTAGCCCTTTCCTGGGCTGTTTTACAGCCGTTTTAGTGCAGAAAAGTTCGGGTCCCCATTGACTTCACCAGACGCTTAGCATTAACGTCGGCCGCTGGGACCCACATCCTCTGCTCCGGTCCATAACTCTTCCAGTGCATGAGATACCGGATGGATCTATGGAGAACTCAAGAGTCAATTATCCTGGCGATTTGAAATTCTAAATTACCGTCCACCATCACAGGAGCGGGAGGCAAGGTGGACGGTTCAACAGGTTTAGCATAACTCTTCGACAACGAAAGGCTACCGGGTTAACAATGGCAGTGATCTTATATGGACCAATAAACCTTGGACCCAACTTCCAAGAAGGTATTTTCAACTTAATGTTTCTTATGGACAGCCACACAGAATCACCCACTCTCAGGTCTGGAACATTTATACGTCTCTTGTCAGCCATACGAAACAAAATGACTCCCCTGATCACACTTCCAGCATCTTCCTGTAGTCTTCCCGCAAAGTAATTCCCCCCTTTATTGGTTATTAGTGAAAATACTCTTTTTTTTTTTTTTGCTCTATCATCACCTCCTGTAAATACATCACCTGGACTTCTATGCTCTTCTATATGTCTGGTTCCATCTCTGCTTGCTGGTCCACCAAAGCCATTTGATTCTTCTTTCTCCAAAACCATATAGCCCTTTAGCACCTGGAGTAATGATAGGTTGGGCTGCAGGTTGACTTCTCATACCTAATATGAAGCACAATTACTGCAATAATGAAGGACATTGTCCCATTCTTCCTATCTCTGTAGTGTGGTCATTAATACTTGTAAGCTGTTTTCAAGCAGGACTGTACTTCATTGCCCTCTGAAATTCAGCAATTAAGTTATTCTTCATCATACTGTAGCTACTGATGATGTATCACCATACACATCCTTTAGGACACAGGGTGGCCGAGGGGGGGATTTATCAAAAACTGACTTAGTTGCCCACAGCAACCGATCACATAGATCCTTTTATTTTCTAAAGGAGCTCTGGAAAATGAAATGTTGCTCCCTTTGTCACCATGCTTGAATTCTTCCTGTTGACTAGTGCCATGTGAACACCGAGCATGCACTTTCACTCAATCTGTGAATGTTCCCTACTTACTATTGCAGTGACCCAGTGGTTCACTGATATAGAGAATAAGTTGTATTGTTTGCTCTTTGTATACCCGACAGGTTGTGTATATGGAGAAGATTGAGTTACTTAGCTGGACATAGAGATAGTTGCTCGGTGTGGGAAGGCCCCGCCCCTCTATTTAATAGCTACTAAGAAGTGTGTAGCTGGTGTCTGTGTACATAAGATGCTAGAGAGAAAGAGGAGAAGCAGCAGAAAGGGATATACCATCCATGTGAGCTAAGAGCAGCCAGAAAAGTAATTGTAGTAAATACCAGCCTCTCAGCGGGAAAAAACTTTACCCTAACAGAATGTTTAGCAGCCTTGCAAGGAGAGTGCTGTAAAAATACAAGCCAGTGAAAGTAAAATATATATGTTGGTTGTGGACTTCACTGCATTGTGGTTGAGGTGAGAAGTTTAAGTCTCCCTACCATACTTGAGAGACAAATTGGCCATCTGTTAAAGAACTATACCCCACAACAGTATTACAGAAATATGGACTGAATATATACAGAGAAAGAGATAAATTGAACCCATTGGCCAATATTTGGAAGATTGTGGAGTTTAGCTGGAGAGGAACTCAGAGAGAATCACCTTATTGTCTTTTCCTCCTTATATGCAGCTTTGGCAAAAATGTCTTTACAACCTGTAAATACTGTGCTCACTTTTTCAAGTGCTTATGTGTACCAACCGCGGAGTTCCTTCAGTAAACAACAGTTAACTCCATCAACATCAAGGCACCCCAACCACCATAAGGCAGGAGTCCCTCAGAACCAAGATGGGACTCAAGGGAGAGATAAGGTGCGTCCCTCCCTTGACTGAATAGCACCATACTAAGGACCACCATCGTGAGAGTACTAATATCTAAATAATTGTCACTAGAACCACTTGTGTCTTCTACCTCTTCCCTCCCAGGCTAACTTCACAATTCAAGGGGCCTAGCTGATGCAGTGAACAGTTTCTAGAAACAATGCTTGATTGGCAGGGACAGCTGCAGCAGTCTAAGAGTAGTTAAACATCAAGTGCACTGTAAGTTAGCTGACTCAGATTGACTATGGGTATCAATTTGGAGTTTGTATTGATGTGAAACTGCTCATCATTACTGTCCTCTCCTCCATTTTAGGGCAGGCACACAAATCCGGTGTTCACTCTCTGTTAGCCCCTTCCACACTGACCTTACTCCCTGGACTGAGCAGGACACACTTGGTGGCTGATGCTCTCCACCTTAGGCTACTTTCACACTAGCGTTGTTTGAATCCGGCGTTCAATTCAGTCACCGGTACTGCCCGCCGGATCCGGAAAAACGTGTGAAAACGGATTACATTTGAATCCTGATCAGGATTTTGATCACAATGAAAAAATGCATTGGAAAAAACGGATCCTCCATTTATGGACTTTAACTTTTTTTTTAAATTTTTTGGGTTTAACATGCAAAAGCCGGATCCGGTTTGATGGAACACACGGCGCCGGATCCGGATTTAATGCAAGTCAATGGGAAAAATGCCGGATCCGGCGTTCAGTCAAGTTGTTCAGGATTTTTGGCCGGAGGTAAAAATACAACATGCTACGGTTTTCTGAAAAGCCTAATCAGTCAAAAAGACTGAACTGAAGACATCCTGATGCATCCTGAACGGATTACTCTCTATTCAGAATGCATGGGGATAAAACTGATCAGTTCTTTTCCGGATTTGAGCCCCTAGGACGGAAAAGAAAAACGCTAGTGTGAAAGTACCTTACTCTGCAGACACAATTCTAACATTTTTGGCTCTATACACCACCACAATGGATTTGAAATGAAACAAACAAGATGTGCTTTACCTGCAAATCGTCAGCTTTAATTTGAGGGGATTTACATCTCAATCAGGTGAACGGTGCAGGAATTACAGCAGTTTGCATATGTGCCTCCCACTTGTTAAGCTACCAAAAGTAATGGGACAGAATAATAATCCTAAATCAAACTTTCCCTTTTTAATACTTGGTTGCAAATCCTTTGCAGTCAATTACAGCCTGAAGTCTGGAATGCATAGACATCACCAGACGCTGGGTTCCATCCCTGGTGATGCTCTGCCAGGCCTCTACTACAACTGTCTTCAGTTCCTGCTTGTTCTTGGGGCATTTTCAATTCAGTTTTGTCTTCAGCAAGTGAAATGCAGCTCAATCGGATTCAGGTCCGGTGATTGACTTGGCCATTGCATAACATTCCACTTCTTTCCCTTTAAAAAACTCATTGGTTGCTTTTTGCAGTATGCTTTGGGTCATTGTCCATCTGCACTGTGAATATTCAGTCCATATTTCTGTAATACTGTTGTGGGGTATAGTTCTTTAACAGATGGCCAATCTGTCTCTCAAGGATGCTAGGGAGACTTAAACGTCTCACCTCAACCACAATGCAGTGAAGTCCACAACCAACATATATATGTGCCTGACTGTATGAGTACTGCAGCATTTTTAGATCTTGATTTTGTATTTTTTATTCCAAAATCATTGATTTTTTATTTTTTTTTAAAGATTGTGGCAATGTCCAAATACTTCCGGAACCGACTGTATATCCACAAACAAAAATATAGATTTATAATATGAAATATTACACACATAATACCAGCATATTAATAAGATATATCTCAAAAATATATATCCTTAAAGGCTATGTACACCTTTGGGGGCAATTTTTTTTTATTATAGCATTTTACTTATTTTGAGGTAAAAAAAAAAATTTTAATTGCTCTTTTTTAAAAATATGGAATCCTTTTTTCCTGTACATAGCTTAGATGCTGTAGTAGCTGCCTGTGGATTGTCTGTCTTTTCCATCAGTTGGGGAGCTGACTGGCTCCTTAGCTCAGATCTTATCTTACTAATAAAAATGTGGCTTAAAGGGTTTCTGCCACCAGATTTAACCCTATTAGGCTAGCTGACATTAGCAATGTGCTAATATCAGCTAAACCTAACTAGCCTATTGCTACTTTTATCTATGCCCCCATTACGCCAGAAATCTAACTTTTATCATATGCTAATTAGCCTCTAGGAGCAGAGGAGGTGTTGTTCCGGCTCCTAGACGCTACGTTCTCCCACCTTTATCGCCTCCCTCCAAGTCCTGATTGACAGGTCCAGGCATCTGTCTGAGAGAGAGAGATAAGGAGCCGGTCAGCACATTGCTAATGTCAGCTAGATTAATAGGGTTAAATCTGGTGACAGAATCCCTTTAAGTAAGTTTTTATGAGCTCTTAGTAATTTAGAGATTGTCACATAACTAGAAAAACTGATAAACCTCTTTGACAGACTGGCTCAATATTTTTAATAAAGGCCAATTGAAAATATGATTTTTATCCAAAAATGATAAAAATGCAATCATAAAGAAAAATTGCTTCCGAAGGTGTCCATAGCCTTTAAGTGACCCTGTCTTTGCAGTAGTAAGATGGCTCACCTGTGAGTATCCAAAAATACTTAATATTTTTGCTAAGCTTAAAGATATGTCCTGATTCATATCTCCAATAACCCCAACCAATTTTCCAAACTTCTCACAGAAGTAATTAGGAATAAGATCCCCAGGACCAGATACGAGCTGTAGAACACTATCTAGAGCATTATTTACATTGCTACATGAGTCATACACATGGTATCCCAGAGTCATATTTGGTAAAATATCAGGATTCTTGTTAATTTCATCAATAGCAAAAATAAAAGCCATGAGATATCTGTAGAACCGAGGTATAGGCCTGGAAAAAAATTAAAATAGGCTTTAATACCAACATTATCCTTGTCCTGTCTTGCTGTGTCACTTGAAATGTTACGGTGTCGGCTGTCATGCTAAAAAAATATTGCCTAGCCATCCTTTTCTTCTTTATGTATATATACTCCAGGAGAACCTGAGAGCTAATGACAATTGTAGTTTGGTGGAGGAGTAACCTGTGATACAGAGAACTGAATGGTGGTGCATAAAAGAGATAAAAAAAAAAAAGGAAACTAAAAAAATGCCATGAAAATGCATGCAACAATTAAGCCATATTCATATAAAACTGAAAAAAAAAAAAAAAAAAAAACATTTTACTCATTATATGTCAGTATTCTATCTCTGCAATGTTAAAAAGGTTGTCTGCTTTTACGCGGCCTTTTTTTAAAACAACTGATCTACCGATCTGATCTGATATTGATGACCGATCCTGAGGATAGGTCATCAATATTTAAAAAGTGGACAACCCCTTTAAGGCTCTCTAGTATATAGGCACACAGCCTCCATATACAGTATTGCTATGTAGGCTCTATCTAGTGCTATACAAATGTATTCTGCCCTATATATAATGTGTCAGGGGGAGAACGCTGCCATACATATGACATCTGATGAGGCATTTTGTATGGAGGTACAACAAATGCCTAATGCGCTGCTGTCTGCATGACCCCTAAGCCTAATGTGAGGATGACACTTTTGTTTCTTTAAGACAAAGATTAGATTGACAAATGAGGCCAATGTGACTTGGTTTGTGTCATTATCTTAGCCTGCACCATGAAATAGCTAAAAGTAACAGAAGCCAAAAGTCACATAAATCACTTACATGTCACAGGTAGGGATGAGCGAACTCGAACTGTATAGTTCGGGTTCGTACCGAATTTTGGGGTGTCCGTGACACGGACCCGAACCCGGACATTTTCGTAAAAGTCCGGGTTCGGGTTCGGTGTTCGTCGCTTTCTTCGCGCTTTTGTGACGCTTTCTTGGCGCTTTTTGAAAGGCTGCAAAGCAGCCAATCAACAAGCGTCATACTACTTGCCCCAAGAGGCCATCACAGCCATGCCTACTATTGGCATGGCTGTGATTGGCCAGAGCACCATGTGACCCAGCCTCTATTTAAGCTGGAGTCACATAGCGCCGCCCGTCACTCTGCTCTGATTAGCGTAGGGAGAGGTTGCGGCTGCGACAGTAGGGCGAGATTAGGCAGATTAACTCCTCCAAAGGACTTGATTAACTGATCGATCTGCAGCTGTGGACCATTGAGCTGCTGATCCTCAATTGCTCACTGTTTTTAGGCTGCACAGACCGTTTGTCAGTCTCATTTTTCTGGGGTGATCGGCGGCCATTTTGTGTCTTGTGGTGCGCCAGCACAAGCTGCGACCAAGTGCATTTAACCCTCAATGGTGTGGTTGTTTTTTGGCTAAAGCCTACATCAGGGTGAAGCTGTCACACCAAGTGCATTTAACCAGCAATAGTCTGTTCATTTTTTGGCCATATACAAAATCAGGGGCAAGCTGCGCCTGTCACCAAGTGCATTTAACCCTCAATGGTGTGGTTGTTTTTTGGCTAAAGCCTACATCAGGGTGAAGCTGTCACACCAAGTGCATTTAACCAGCAATAGTCTGTTCATTTTTTGGCCATATACAAAATCAGGGGCAAGCTGCGCCTGTCACCAAGTGCATTTAACCCTCAATGGTGTGGTTGTTTTTTGGCTAAAGCCTACATCAGGGTGAAGCTGTCACACCAAGTGCATTTAACCAGCAATAGTCTGTTCATTTTTTGGCCATATACAAAATCAGGGGCAAGCTGCGCCTGTCACCAAGTGCATTTAACCCTCAATGGTGTGGTTGTTTTTTGGCTAAAGCCTACATCAGGGTGAAGCTGTCACACCAAGTGCATTTAACCAGCAATAGTCTGTTCATTTTTTGGCCATATCCCAGTCTAATTCTGTCACTAAATCCATACCGGTCACCCAGCGCCTAAATACTAGGCCTCAAATTTATATCCAGCTAAATCTGTCCCTAGTGCTGTAGCTGGGCGAGTTATTTAGTGTCCGTTCAAGCACATTTCTTGTTCTGGGTTGAAATACAATTCCCAATTTAGCAATTTCATAATTTAGTGGTTCCTGCTATATCAGAGCTATTTGAAATCTATCCCAAAAAGGGTATATAATATTGAAGGTGCACATAGGGTCATTCAGAATAACTTCACACACACCCGCTACTGTGTATTTCCAAGTCTAATTCTGTCACTAAACCCATACCTGTCACCCAGCGCCTAAATACTAGGCCTCAAATTTAAATCCCTCTAAATCTCTCGTTACCGTTGTCCTGTTGTAGCTGGGAAAGTTATTTAGTGCCCGTCAAAGCACATTTTTTGTTCTGGGTTGAAGTACAATTCCCAATTTAGCAATTTCATAATTTAGTGGTTCCTGCTATATCAGAGCTATTTGAAATCTATCCCAAAAAGGGTATATAATATTGAAGGTGCACATAGGGTCATTCAGAATAACTTCACACACACCCGCTACTGTGTATTTCCAAGTCTAATTCTGTCACTAAACCCATACCTGTCACCCAGCGCCTAAATACTAGGCCTCAAATTTAAATCCCTCTAAATCTCTCGTTACCGTTGTCCTGTTGTAGCTGGGAAAGTTATTTAGTGCCCGTCAAAGCACATTTTTTGTTCTGGGTTGAAGTACAATTCCCAATTTAGCAATTTCATAATTTAGTGGTTCCTGCTATATCAGAGCTATTTGAAATCTATCCCAAAAAGGGTATATAATATTGAAGGTGCACATAGGGTCATTCAGAATAACTTCACACACACCCGCTACTGTGTATTTCCAAGTCTAATTCTGTCACTAAATCCATACCGGTGACCCAGCGCCTAAATACTAGGCCTCAAATTTAATTCCCTCTAAATCTCTCGTTACCCACCGCTGTACTGTTGTTGCTGGGCAAGATATTTAGTGTCCGTCAAAGCACATTTTTTGTTCTGGGTTGAAGTACAATTCCCAATTTAGCAATTTCATAATTTAGTGGTTTCTGCTATATCAGAGCTATTTGAAATCTATCCCTAAAAGGGTATATAATATTGAAGGTGCACATAGGGTCATTCAGAATAACTTCACACACACCCGCTACTGTGTATTTCCAAGTCTAATTCTGTCACTAAACCCATACCTGTCACCCAGCGCCTAAATACTAGGCCTCAAATTTAAATCCCTCTAAATCTCTCGTTACCGTTGTCCTGTTGTAGCTGGGAAAGTTATTTAGTGCCCGTCAAAGCACATTTTTTGTTCTGGGTTGAAGTACAATTCCCAATTTAGCAATTTCATAATTTAGTGGTTTCTGCTATATCAGAGCTATTTGAAATCTATCCCTAAAAGGGTATATAATATTGAAGGTGCACATAGGGTCATTCAGAATAACTTCACACACACCCGCTACTGTGTATTTCCAAGTCTAATTCTGTCACTAAACCCATACCTGTCACCCAGCGCCTAAATACTAGGCCTCAAATTTAAATCCCTCTAAATCTCTCGTTACCGTTGTCCTGTTGTAGCTGGGAAAGTTATTTAGTGCCCGTCAAAGCACATTTTTTGTTCTGGGTTGAAGTACAATTCCCAATTTAGCAATTTCATAATTTAGTGGTTTCCTGCTATATCAGAGCTATTTGAAATCTATCCCAAAAAGGGTATATAATATTGAAGGTGCACATAGGGTCATTCAGAATAACTTCACACACACCCGCTACTGTGTATTTCCAAGTCTAATTCTGTCACTAAACCCATACCTGTCACCCAGCGCCTAAATACTAGGCCTCAAATTTAAATCCCTCTAAATCTCTCGTTACCGTTGTCCTGTTGTAGCTGGGAAAGTTATTTAGTGCCCGTCAAAGCACATTTTTTGTTCTGGGTTGAAGTACAATTCCCAATTTAGCAATTTCATAATTTAGTGGTTCCTGCTATATCAGAGCTATTTGAAATCTATCCCAAAAAGGGTATATAATATTGAAGGTGCACATAGGGTCATTCAGAATAACTTCACACACACCCGCTACTGT
Organism: Bufo gargarizans; assembly: GCF_014858855.1. Classification (NCBI taxonomy): domain Eukaryota; kingdom Metazoa; phylum Chordata; class Amphibia; order Anura; family Bufonidae; genus Bufo; species Bufo gargarizans. Next base: position 15,983,450 of record NC_058080.1, read on the forward strand.
GTATTTCCAAGTCTAATTCTGTCACTAAATCCATACCGGTGACCCAGCGCCTAAATACTAGGCCTCAAATTTAATTCCCTCTAAATCTCTCGTTACCCACCGCTGTACTGTTGTTGCTGGGCAAGATATTTAGTGTCCGTCAAAGCACATTTTTTGTTCTGGGTTGAAGTACAATTCCCAATTTAGCAATTTCATAATTTAGTGGTTTCTGCTATATCAGAGCTATTTGAAATCTATCCCTAAAAGGGTATATAATATTGAAGGTGCACATAGGGTCATTCAGAATAACTTCACACACACCCGCTACTGTGTATTTCCAAGTCTAATTCTGTCACTAAACCCATACCTGTCACCCAGCGCCTAAATACTAGGCCTCAAATTTAAATCCCTCTAAATCTCTCGTTACCCGTTGTCCTGTTGTAGCTGGGAAAGTTATTTAGTGCCCGTCAAAGCACATTTTTTGTTCTGGGTTGAAGTACAATTCCCAATTTAGCAATTTCATAATTTAGTGGTTTCTGCTATATCAGAGCTATTTGAAATCTATCCCTAAAAGGGTATATAATATTGAAGGTGCACATAGGGTCATTCAGAATAACTTCACACACACCCGCTACTGTGTATTTCCAAGTCTAATTCTGTCACTAAACCCATACCTGTCACCCAGCGCCTAAATACTAGGCCTCAAATTTAAATCCCTCTAAATCTCTCGTTACCGTTGTCCTGTTGTAGCTGGGAAAGTTATTTAGTGCCCGTCAAAGCACATTTTTTGTTCTGGGTTGAAGTACAATTCCCAATTTAGCAATTTCATAATTTAGTGGTTCCTGCTATATCAGAGCTATTTGAAATCTATCCCTAAAAGGGTATATAATATTGAAGGTGCACATAGGGTCATTCAGAATAACTTCACACACACCCGCTACTGTGTATTTCCAAGTCTAATTCTGTCACTAAATCCATACCGGTGACCCAGCGCCTAAATACTAGGCCTCAAATTTAATTCCCTCTAAATCTCTCGTTACCCACCGCTGTACTGTTGTTGCTGGGCAAGATATTTAGTGTCCGTCAAAGCACATTTTTTGTTCTGGGTTGAAGTACAATTCCCAATTTAGCAATTTCATAATTTAGTGGTTTCTGCTATATCAGAGCTATTTGAAATCTATCCCTAAAAGGGTATATAATATTGAAGGTGCACATAGGGTCATTCAGAATAACTTCACACACACCCGCTACTGTGTATTTCCAAGTCTAATTCTGTCACTAAACCCATACCTGTCACCCAGCGCCTAAATACTAGGCCTCAAATTTAAATCCCTCTAAATCTCTCGTTACCGTTGTCCTGTTGTAGCTGGGAAAGTTATTTAGTGCCCGTCAAAGCACATTTTTTGTTCTGGGTTGAAGTACAATTCCCAATTTAGCAATTTCATAATTTAGTGGTTTCTGCTATATCAGAGCTATTTGAAATCTATCCCTAAAAGGGTATATAATATTGAAGGTGCACATAGGGTCATTCAGAATAACTTCACACACACCCGCTACTGTGTATTTCCAAGTCTAATTCTGTCACTAAACCCATACCTGTCACCCAGCGCCTAAATACTAGGCCTCAAATTTAAATCCCTCTAAATCTCTCGTTACCGTTGTCCTGTTGTAGCTGGGAAAGTTATTTAGTGCCCGTCAAAGCACATTTTTTGTTCTGGGTTGAAGTACAATTCCCAATTTAGCAATTTCATAATTTAGTGGTTTCTGCTATATCAGAGCTATTTGAAATCTATCCCTAAAAGGGTATATAATATTGAAGGTGCACATAGGGTCATTCAGAATAACTTCACACACACCCGCTACTGTGTATTTCCAAGTCTAATTCTGTCACTAAACCCATACCTGTCACCCAGCGCCTAAATACTAGGCCTCAAATTTAAATCCCTCTAAATCTCTCGTTACCGTTGTCCTGTTGTAGCTGGGAAAGTTATTTAGTGCCCGTCAAAGCACATTTTTTGTTCTGGGTTGAAGTACAATTCCCAATTTAGCAATTTCATAATTTAGTGGTTTCTGCTATATCAGAGCTATTTGAAATCTATCCCTAAAAGGGTATATAATATTGAAGGTGCACATAGGGTCATTCAGAATAACTTCACACACACCGCTACTGTGTATTTCCAAGTCTAATTCTGTCACTAAATCCATACCGGTCACCCAGCGCCTAAATACTAGGCCTCAAATTTAAATCCCTCTAAATCTCTCGTTACCACCGCTGTACTGTTGTTGCTGGGCAAGATATTTAGTGTCCGTCAAAGCACATTTTTTGTTCTGGGTTGAAGTACAATTCCCAATTTAGCAATTTCATAATTTAGTGGTTTCTGCTATATCAGAGCTATTTGAAATCTATCCCTAAAAGGGTATATAATATTGAAGGTGCACATAGGGTCATTCAGAATAACTTCACACACACCCGCTACTGTGTATTTCCAAGTCTAATTCTGTCACTAAACCCATACCTGTCACCCAGCGCCTAAATACTAGGCCTCAAATTTAAATCCCTCTAAATCTCTCGTTACCCGCTTGTCCTGTTGTAGCTGGGCAAGTTATTTAGTGTCCGTCAAAGCACATTTTTTGTTCTGGGTTGAAGTACAATTCCCAATTTAGCAATTTCATAATTTAGTGGTTTCTGCTATATCAGAGCTATTTGAAATCTATCCCTAAAAGGGTATATAATATTCAAGGTGCACATTGGGTCATTCAGAATAACTTCACACACACGCTTCTGTGCATTTCCAAGTCTAATTCTGTCACTAAATCCATACCGGTCACCCAGCGCCTAAATACTAGGCCTCAAATTTATATCCCGCTGAATTTGAATACAATACATTGGGCCAAATAATATATTTGTTGTTGTGGTGAACCATAACAATGAGAAAAACATCTAGTAAGGGACGCGGACGTGGACATGGTCGTGGTGGTGTTAGTGGACCCTCTGGTGCTGGGAGAGGACGTGGCCGTTCTGCCACATCCACACGTCCTAGTGTACCAACTACCTCAGGTCCCAGTAGCCGCCAGAATTTACAGCGATATATGGTGGGGCCCAATGCCGTTCTAAGGATGGTAAGGCCTGAGCAGGTACAGGCATTAGTCAATTGGGTGGCCGACAGTGGATCCAGCACGTTCACATTATCTCCCACCCAGTCTTCTGCAGAAAGCGCACAGATGGCGCCTGAAAACCAACCCCATCAGTCTGTCACATCACCCCCATGCATACCAGGGAAACTGTCTCAGCCTCAAGTTATGCAGCAGTCTCTTATGCTGTTTGAAGACTCCGCTGGCAGGGTTTCCCAAGGGCATCCACCTAGCCCTTCCCCAGCGGTGAAAGACATAGAATGCACTGACGCACAACCACTTATGTTTCCTGATGATGAGGACATGGGAATACCACCTCAGCATGTCTCTGATGATGACGAAACACAGGTGCCAACTGCTGCGTCTTTCTGCAGTGTGCAGACTGAACAGGAGGTCAGGGATCAAGACTGGGTGGAAGACGATGCAGGGGACGATGAGGTCCTAGACCCCACATGGAATGAAGGTCGTGCCACTGACTTTCACAGTTCGGAGGAAGAGGCAGTGGTGAGACCGAGCCAACAGCGTAGCAAAAGAGGGAGCAGTGGGCAAAAGCAGAACACCCGCCGCCAAGAGACTCCGCCTGCTACTGACCGCCGCCATCTGGGACCGAGCACCCCAAAGGCAGCTTCAAGGAGTTCCCTGGCATGGCACTTCTTCAAACAATGTGCTGACGACAAGACCCGAGTGGTTTGCACGCTGTGCCATCAGAGCCTGAAGCGAGGCATTAACGTTCTGAACCTGAGCACAACCTGCATGACCAGGCACCTGCATGCAAAGCATGAACTGCAGTGGAGTAAACACCTTAAAACCAAGGAAGTCACTCAGGCTCCCCCTGCTACCTCTTCTGCTGCTGCCGCCTCGGCCTATTCTGCTGCTGCCGCCTCGGCCTCTTCCTCCGCCTCTGGAGGAACGTTGGCACCTGCCGCCCAGCAAACAGGGGATGTACCACCAACACCACCACCACCACCTCCGTCACCAAGCGTCTCAACCATGTCACACGCCAGCGTTCAGCTCTCCATCTCACAAACATTTGATAGAAAGCGTAAATTCCCACCTAGCCACCCTCGATCCCTGGCCCTGAATGCCAGCATTTCTAAACTACTGGCCTATGAAATGCTGTCATTTAGGCTGGTGGACACAGACAGCTTCAAACAGCTCATGTCGCTTGCTGTCCCACAGTATGTTGTTCCCAGCCGGCACTACTTCTCCAAGAGAGCCGTGCCTTCCCTGCACAACCAAGTATCCGATAAAATCAAGTGTGCACTGCGCAACGCCATCTGTAGCAAGGTCCACCTAACCACAGATACGTGGACCAGTAAGCACGGCCAGGGACGCTATATCTCCCTAACTGCACACTGGGTAAATGTAGTGGCAGCTGGGCCCCAGGCGGAGAGCTGTTTGGCGCACGTCCTGCCGCCGCCAAGGATCGCAGGGCAACATTCTTTGCCTCCTGTTGCCACCTCCTCCTTCTCGGCTTCCTCCTCCTCTTCTTCCACCTGCTCATCCAGTCAGCCACACACCTTCACCACCAACTTCAGCACAGCCCGGGGTAAACGTCAGCAGGCCATTCTGAAACTCATATGTTTGGGGGACAGGCCCCACACCGCACAGGAGTTGTGGCGGGGTATTGAACAACAGACCGACGAGTGGTTGCTGCCGGTGAGCCTCAAGCCCGGCCTGGTGGTGTGTGATAATGGGCGAAATCTCGTTGCAGCTCTGGGACTAGCCAATTTGACGCACATCCCTTGCTTGGCGCATGTGCTGAATTTGGTGGTGCAGAAGTTCATTCACAACTACCCCGACATGTCAGAGCTGCTGCATAAAGTGCGGGCCGTCTGTTCGCGCTTCCGGCGTTCACATCCTGCCGCTGCTCGCCTGTCTGCGCTACAGCGTAACTTCGGCCTTCCCGCTCACCGCCTCATATGCGACGTGCCCACCAGGTGGAACTCCACCTTGCACATGCTGGACAGACTGTGCGAGCAGCAGCAGGCCATAGTGGAGTTTCAGCTGCAGCACGCACGGGTCAGTCGCACTACAGAACAGCACCACTTCACCACCAATGACTGGGCCTCCATGCGAGACCTGTGTGCCCTGTTGCGCTGTTTCGAGTACTCCACCAACATGGCCAGTGGCGATGACACCGTTATCAGCGTTACAATACCACTTCTATGTCTCCTTGAGAAAACACTTAGGGCGATGATGGAACAGGAGGTGGCCCAGGAGGAGGAGGAGGAGGATGAGGAAGAGGGGTCATTTTTAGCACTTTCAGGCCAGTCTCTTCGAAGTGACTCAGAGGGAGGTTTTTTGCAACAGCAGAGGCCAGGTACAAATGTGGCCAGCCAGGGCCCACTACTGGAGGACGAGGAGGACGAGGATGAGGAGGAGGTGGAGGAGGATGAGGATGAAGCATGGTCACAGCGGGGTGGCACCCAACGCAGCTCGGGTCCATCACTGGTGCGTGGCTGGGGGGAAAGGCAGGACGATGACGATACGCCTCCCACAGAGGACAGCTTGTCCTTATCCCTGGGCAGCCTGGCACACATGAGCGACTACATGCTGCAGTGCCTGCGCAACGACAGCAGAGTTGCCCACATTTTAACCTGTGCGGACTACTGGGTTGCCACCCTGCTGGATCCACGCTACAAAGACAATGTGCCCACCTTACTTCCTGCACTGGAGCGTGATAGGAAGATGCGCGAGTACAAGCGCACGTTGGTAGACGCGCTACTGAGAGCATTCCCAAATGTCACAGGGGAACAAGTGGAAGCCCAAGGCCAAGGCAGAGGAGGAGCAAGAGGTCGCCAAGGCAGCTGTGTCACGGCCAGCTCCTCTGAGGGCAGGGTTAGCATGGCAGAGATGTGGAAAACTTTTGTCAACACGCCACAGCTAACTGCACCACCACCTGATACGCAACGTGTTAGCAGGAGGCAACATTTCACTAACATGGTGGAACAGTACGTGTGCACACCCCTCCACGTACTGACTGATGGTTCGGCCCCATTCAACTTCTGGGTCTCTAAATTGTCCACGTGGCCAGAGCTAGCCTTTTATGCCTTGGAGGTGCTGGCCTGCCCGGCAGCCAGCGTTTTGTCTGAACGTGTATTCAGCACGGCAGGGGGCGTCATTACAGACAAACGCAGCCGCCTGTCTACAGCCAATGTGGACAAGCTGACGTTCATAAAAATGAACCAGGCATGGATCCCACAGGACCTGTCCGTCCCTTGTCCAGATTAGACATTAACTACCTCCCCATAACCATATATTATTGGACTCCAGGGCACTTCCTCATTCAATCCTATTTTTATTTTCATTTTACCATTATATTGCGATGCTACCCAAAGTTGAATGAACCTCTCCTCTGCCTGTGTGCTAGGCCTAAATATATGCCAATGGACTGTTGCAGTGGTGGCTGACATGAAGCCTGATTCTCTGCTATGACATGCAGACTAATTCTCTGCTGACATGAAGCCAGATTGTCTGTTACGGGACCTTCTCCTCTGCCTGGGTTCTGGGCCTAAATTTATGAAAATTGACTCTTACAGTGGTGGGTGACGTGAAGCCTGATTCTCTGCTATGATATGAAGACTGATTCTCTGCTGTCATGAAGCCAGATTGTCTGTTACGGGACCTCTCTGCTCTGCCTGTGTGCTAGGCCTAAATATATGCCAATGGACTGTTGCAGTGGTGGGTGACGTGAAGCCTGATTCTCTGCTATGATATGAAGACTGATTCTCTGCTGACATGAAGCCAGATTGTCTGTTACGGGACCTCCCTCCTCTGCCTGGGTGCTGGGCCTAAATATATGCCAATGGACTGTTGCAGTGGTGGCTGACGTGAAGCCTCATTCTCTGCTATGACATGCAGACTAATTCTCTGCTGACATGAAGACAGATTCTCTGTTACGGGACCTCCCTCCTCTGCCTGGGTGCTGGGCCTAAATATATGCCAATGGACTGTTGCAGTGGTGGCTGACGTGAAGCCTCATTCTCTGCTATGACATGCAGACTAATTCTCTGCTGACATGAAGACAGATTCTCTGTTACGGGACCTCCCTCCTCTGCCTGGGTGCTGGGCCTAAATATATGCCAATGGACTGTTGCAGTGGTGGCTGACGTGAAGCCTCATTCTCTGCTATGACATGCAGACTGATTCTCTGCTGTCATGAAGCCAGATTGTCTGTTACGGGACCTCTCTGCTCTGCCTGTGTGCTAGGCCTAAATATATGCCAATGGACTGTTGCAGTGGTGGGTGACGTGAAGCCTGATTCTCTGCTATGATATGAAGACTGATTCTCTGCTGACATGAAGCCAGATTGTCTGTTACGGGACCTTTCTCCTCTGCCTGGGTTCTGGGCCTAAATTTATGAAAATTGACTCTTACAGTGGTGGGTGACGTGAAGCCTGATTCTCTGCTATGATATGAAGACTGATTCTCTGCTGACATGAAGCCAGATTGTCTGTTACGGGACCTTTCTCCTCTGCCTGGGTTCTGGGCCTAAATTTATGAAAATTGACTCTTACAGTGGTGGGTGACGTGAAGCCTGATTCTCTGCTATGATATGAAGACTGATTCTCTGCTGACATGAAGCCAGATTGTCTGTTACGGGACCTTTCTCCTCTGCCTGGGTTCTGGGCCTAAATTTATGAAAATTGACTCTTACAGTGGTGGGTGACGTGAAGCCTGATTCTCTGCTATGATATGAAGACTGATTCTCTGCTGACATGAAGCCAGATTCTCTGTTACGGGACCTCCCTCCTCTGCCTGGGTGCTGGGCCTAAATATATGCCAATGGACTGTTGCAGTGGTGGCTGACGTGAAGCCTCATTCTCTGCTATGACATGCAGACTAATTCTCTGCTGACATGAAGACAGATTCTCTGTTACGGGACCTCCCTCCTCTGCCTGGGTGCTGGGCCTAAATATATGCCAATGGACTGTTGCAGTGGTGGCTGACGTGAAGCCTCATTCTCTGCTATGACATGCAGACTAATTCTCTGCTGACATGAAGACAGATTCTCTGTTACGGGACCTCCCTCCTCTGCCTGGGTGCTGGGCCTAAATATATGCCAATGGACTGTTGCAGTGGTGGCTGACGTGAAGCCTCATTCTCTGCTATGACATGCAGACTGATTCTCTGCTGTCATGAAGCCAGATTGTCTGTTACGGGACCTCTCTGCTCTGCCTGTGTGCTAGGCCTAAATATATGCCAATGGACTGTTGCAGTGGTGGGTGACGTGAAGCCTGATTCTCTGCTATGATATGAAGACTGATTCTCTGCTGACATGAAGCCAGATTGTCTGTTACGGGACCTTTCTCCTCTGCCTGGGTTCTGGGCCTAAATTTATGAAAATTGACTCTTACAGTGGTGGGTGACGTGAAGCCTGATTCTCTGCTATGATATGAAGACTGATTCTCTGCTGACATGAAGCCAGATTGTCTGTTACGGGACCTTTCTCCTCTGCCTGGGTTCTGGGCCTAAATTTATGAAAATTGACTCTTACAGTGGTGGGTGACGTGAAGCCTGATTCTCTGCTATGATATGAAGACTGATTCTCTGCTGACATGAAGCCAGATTGTCTGTTACGGGACCTCTCTCCTCTGCCTGGGTGCTGGGCCTAAATTTATGACAATGGACTGTTACAGTGGTGGCTGACGTGAAGCCTGATTCTCTGCTATGACATGCAGACTGATTCTCTGCTGACATGAAGCCAGATTCTCTGTTACGGGACCTCCCTCCTCTGCCTGGGTGCTGGGCCTAAATATATGCCAATGGACTGTTGCAGTGGTGGCTGACGTGAAGCCTCATTCTCTGCTATGACATGCAGACTAATTCTCTGCTGACATGAAGCCAGATTCTCTGTTACGGGACCTCTCTCCTCTGCCTGGGTGCTGGGCCTAAATATATGCCAATGGACTGTTGCAGTGGTGGCTGACGTGAAGCCTCATTCTCTGCTATGACATGCAGACTGATTCTCTGCTGACATGAAGCCAGATTGTCTGTTACGGGACCTCTCTCCTCTGCCTGTGTGCTAGGCCTAAATATATGCCAATGGACTGTTGCAGTGGTGGGCTGACGTGAAGCCTCATTCTCTGCTATGACATGCAGACTGATTCTCTGCTGACATGAAGCCAGATTGTCTGTTACGGGACCTCTCTCCTCTGCCTGGTGTGCTGGGCCTAAATATATGACAATGGACTGTTACAGTGGTGGGCTGACGTGAAGCCTGATTCTCTGCTATGACATGCAGACTGATTCTCTGCTGACATGAAGCCAGATTGTCTGTTACGGGACCTCTCTCCTCTGCCTGGGTGCTGGGCCTAAATTTATGCAAATGGACTCTTGCAGTGGTGGGTGACGTGAAGCCTCGATTCTCTGCTATGACATGCAGACTGATTCTCTGCTGACATGAAGCCAGATTGTCTGTTACGGGACCTCTCTCCTCTGCCTGGGTTGCTGGGCCTAAATATATGCCAATGGACTGTTGCAGTGGTGGGTGACGTGAAGCCTGATTCTCTGCTATGACTATGCAGACTGATTCTCTGCTGACATGAAGCCAGATTCTCTGTTACGGGACCTCTCTCCTCTGCCTGGGTGCTGGGCCTAAATATATGCCAATGGACTGTTGCAGTGGTGGCTGACGTGAAGCCTCATTCTCTGCTATGACATGCAGACTAATTCTCTGCTGACATGAAGACAGATTCTCTGTTACGGGACCTCCCTCCTCTGCCTGGGTGCTGGGCCTAAATATATGCCAATGGACTGTTGCAGTGGTGGCTGACGTGAAGCCTCATTCTCTGCTATGACATGCAGACTAATTCTCTGCTGACATGAAGACAGATTCTCTGTTACGGGACCTCCCTCCTCTGCCTGGGTGCTGGGCCTAAATATATGCCAATGGACTGTTGCAGTGGTGGCTGACGTGAAGCCTCATTCTCTGCTATGACATGCAGACTGATTCTCTGCTGTCATGAAGCCAGATTGTCTGTTACGGGACCTCTCTGCTCTGCCTGTGTGCTAGGCCTAAATATATGCCAATGGACTGTTGCAGTGGTGGGTGACGTGAAGCCTGATTCTCTGCTATGATATGAAGACTGATTCTCTGCTGACATGAAGCCAGATTGTCTGTTACGGGACCTTTCTCCTCTGCCTGGGTTCTGGGCCTAAATTTATGAAAATTGACTCTTACAGTGGTGGGTGACGTGAAGCCTGATTCTCTGCTATGATATGAAGACTGATTCTCTGCTGACATGAAGCCAGATTGTCTGTTACGGGACCTTTCTCCTCTGCCTGGGTTCTGGGCCTAAATTTAAGAAAATTGACTCTTACAGTGGTGGGTGACGTGAAGCCTGATTCTCTGCTATGATATGAAGACTGATTCTCTGCTGACATGAAGCCAGATTCTCTGTTACGGGACCTCCCTCCTCTGCCTGGGTGCTGGGCCTAAATATATGCCAATGGACTGTTGCAGTGGTGGCTGACGTGAAGCCTCATTCTCTGCTATGACATGCAGACTGATTCTCTGCTGACATGAAGCCAGATTCTCTGTTACGGGACCTCTCTCCTCTGCCTGTGTGTGTGCTGGGCCTAAATATATGCCAATGGACTGTTGCAGTGGTGGCTGACGTGAAGCCTCATTCTCTGCTATGACATGCAGACTAATTCTCTGCTGACATGAAGACAGATTCTCTGTTACGGGACCTCCCTCCTCTGCCTGGGTGCTGGGCCTAAATATATGCCAATGGACTGTTGCAGTGGTGGCTGACGTGAAGCCTCATTCTCTGCTATGACATGCAGACTAATTCTCTGCTGACATGAAGACAGATTCTCTGTTACGGGACCTCTCTCCTCTGCCTGTGTGTGTGCTGGGCCTAAATATATGCCAATGGACTGTTGCAGTGGTGGCTGACGTGAAGCCTCATTCTCTGCTATGACATGCAGACTGATTCTCTGCTGACATGAAGCCAGATTCTCTGTTACGGGACCTCTCTCCTCTGCCTGTGTGTGTGCTGGGCCTAAATATATGCCAATGGACTGTTGCAGTGGTGGCTGACGTGAAGCCTCATTCTCTGCTATGACATGCAGACTGATTCTCTGCTGACATGAAGCCAGATTCTCTGTTACGGGACCTCTCTCCTCTGCCTGTGTGTGTGCTGGGCCTAAATATATGCCAATGGACTGTTGCAGTGGTGGCTGACGTGAAGCCTCATTCTCTGCTATGACATGCAGACTGATTCTCTGCTGACATGAAGCCAGATTCTCTGTTACGGGACCTCTCTCCTCTGCCTGTGTGTGTGCTGGGCCTAAATATATGCCAATGGACTGTTGCAGTGGTGGCTGACGTGAAGCCTCATTCTCTGCTATGACATGCAGACTAATTCTCTGCTGACATGAAGACAGATTCTCTGTTACGGGACCTCCCTCCTCTGCCTGGGTGCTGGGCCTAAATATATGCCAATGGACTGTTGCAGTGGTGGCTGACGTGAAGCCTCATTCTCTGCTATGACATGCAGACTAATTCTCTGCTGACATGAAGACAGATTCTCTGTTACGGGACCTCTCTCCTCTGCCTGGGTGCCGGGGCCTAAATATCTGAGAATGGACTGTTCCAGTGGTGGGTGACGGGAAGCCAGATTCTCTGCTATGGAACCTCTCTCCAATTGATTTTGGTTAATTTTTATTTATTTAATTTTTATTTTAATTCATTTCCCTATCCACATTTGTTTGCAGGGGATTTACCTACATGTTGCTGCCTTTTGCAGCCCTCTAGCTCTTTCCTGGGCTGTTTTACAGCCTTTTTAGTGCCGAAAAGTTCGGGTCCCCATTGACTTCAATGGGGTTCGGGTTCGGGACGAAGTTCGGATCGGGTTCGGATCCCGAACCCGAACATTTCCGGGATGTTCGGCCGAACTTCTCGAACCCGAACATCCAGGTGTTCGCTCAACTCTAGTCACAGGTACATGGAAAACCTTTCCAGTTACCGCTCAGAAATTCGTAAAAACTCACTGTAAAAATTCCCCCGATGATCAGGTCTCCATCCTGCAGGAAGTTTGCATTCAATAAATTCCATTTCTTCCCATTAAAACATGGTGGACTTCTGCTGAGCTTCTGCCAGTGAGAGGATGAAATAGCACTGAGAAAAAAGATTGTAAGAAAGAGAGATTTGCCAATCATTACTGAATGATAACGCAATGGATTCAATTATTTTCAAAGAACAGATCACACACAGCACATAACACAGCCTCCGTGTGTCTGATCGTTAGAGATGTGCTGTCTTATCCAGTCTTATATAGGCAGTGCTAGAGAGACAGAGTTATTCACAGATTCTCTTGAACACTTTTGGTATTTCCCAGTCCTCATTAATATAGCTGTTGTTTCTATTACCATATAAAGTATTATATTATTTTTTTGATCTTTTCTGTTGCTTATTACATAAACAATATAAAGGGGTTGTCCCACGAAAAAATATTCTACAGTTTTTAAACCAGAACCTGGATCTGAATACTTTTGTAATTGCGTGTAATAAAAAATTTTGCATAGCCACTGAGTTAATCAATAAACTGTATCTATATAGCGCCACCTGCTGTTTGTTCTTTCTCTTATTTCTTTGACCTGCTCACTGAGATGGCCGCACATGCTCAGTTTCATCCTTCAACGGCCTCCTGAGCTGTGATAGGGAGAGCTGAGACACGCCTCCTGAGCTGTGATAGGGAGAGCTGAGACATGCCTCCTAAGCTGTGATAGGGAGAGCTGAGACACGTCTCCTGAGCTGTGATAGGTAGAGCATGGACACGCCTCCTCAGCTGTGATAGGGAGAGCTGAGACACGCCTCCTGAGCTGCATCAGAATAGACACTCCCCTTGAGCTGTCAGCTTGATATAAATCTAGCAGAGCAATGAATGAGGAGATCTCTGGCTTCATATGAGGTACAGGGCTGGTTCTAGCTTTGCTAGAAAGAGATTGTCATGTACTATATGATTTTTCACCTTCAGGCTCATTTTCACCTTCAGGACCAGGCTATTTTTTGCAAATCTGACTAGTGTCAATTTCTGTGGTGATAACTTTAAAACGCTTTGACTTATCCAGGCCATTCTGAATATTGTACTTCATGACAATGGTAAAATGGAGTAAAAAAATCATTTTTATTTATAAAAAAATACCAAATTTGCCCAAAATTTGGAAAAATTAGCAAATTTCCAAGTTTCAATTTCTCTACTTCTATAATACATATAACAATAGTTATTGCTTTACATTTCCCATATGTCTTCTTCATGTTAGGATCATTTTGGGAATGACATTTTATTTTTGGGGGACGTTACAAGGCTTAGAAGTTTAGAAGTAAATTTTTTAATTTCTCTTAAATTTTCAAAAACCAACTTTTTAAGGACCAATTCAGGTCTGAAGTCACTTTGTGAAGCTTACATGATAAAAACCACCCAAAACTTACCCCATTCTAAAAACTACAACCCTCAAGGTATTCAAAACTGATTTTACAAACGTTGTTAACCCTTTAGGTGTTCCACAAGAATTAATGGAAAATAGAGATACAATTTCAAAATTTCACTTTTTTGTCAGATTTTCAATTTTTATGATTTTTTTCCAGTTACAAAGCAAGGGTTAAAAGCCAAACAAAGCTCATTATTTATGGCCCTGATTCTGTAGTTTACAGAAACACCCCATATGTGGTCGTAAACTGCTGTACGGGCACACGGCAGGGCGCAGAAGGAAAAGAATGCGATACGGTTTTTGGAAGGCAGATTTTGCTAGACAGTTTTTTTTGACACCATGTCCCATTTGAAGCCCCCCTGATGCACCCCTAGAGTAGAAACTCCAAAAAAGTGACCCCATTTTAGAAACTACAGGATAGGGTGGAAGTTTTGTTGGTACTAGTTTAGGGTACATATGATTTTTGGTTGCTCTATATTACACTTTTTGTCAGGCAAGGTAACAAGAAATAGCTTTTTTGGCAACTTTTTTTGTTATTTACAACTTTTATCTGACAGGTTAGATCATGTGGTATTTTTATAAAGCAGGTTGTCACGGACACGGCAATACCTAATATATATATATATATAATTTTTTTATTTATGTAAGTTTTACACAATGATTTCATTTTTGAAACAAAAATAATAATCTTTTAGTGTCTCAATAGTCTGAGAGCCATAGTTTTTTCAATTTTTGGGCGATTATCTTAGTAGGGTCTAATTTTTTGCGGGATGAAATGACAGTTTGATTGGCACTATTTTGGGGTGCATATTACTTTTTTATCGCTTGCTATAACACTTTTTGTGATGTAAGGTGACAAAAAATAGTTTATTTAGCACAGTTTTTATTTTTTATTTTTTACGGTGTTCATCTAAGGGGTTAGGTCATGTGATATTTTTATAGAACCGGTCAATACGGACGCAGCGATACCTAATATGTATATATATTTTTAATTTATGTAGGTTTTACACAATAATATCTTTTTTGAAACAAAAAAAAACATGTTTTAGTGTCTCCATATTCTGAGAGCCATAGTTTTTTCAGTTTTGGGGCGATTATCTTAGGTAGGGTCTATTTTTTTGCGGGATGAGATGATGGTTTGATTGGCATTATTTTGGGGTGCATATGACTTTTTTATCACTTGCTATTACACTTTTTGTGATATAAGGTGACAAAAAATGGTTTATTTAGCACAGTTTTTATTTTTTATTTTTTACAGTGTTCATCTGAGGGGTTAGGTCTTGTGATATTTTTATAGAGCGGGTCGATACGAACGCGGCGATACCAAATATGTATACTTAATTTTATTTATGTAAGTTTTACACAATAACAGCTTTTTTAAAACAAAAAAAAGGATGTTTTAGTGTCTCAATATTCTGAGCCATATTTTTTTTTTTGGGCGATTGTCTCAGGTAGGGGCTCATTTTTTGCGGGATGAGGTTACAGTTAGAATGGTACTATTTTGGTGAACAAACGCCTTTTTGATCGCTTGCTGTTGCACTTTTTGTGATGTAAGGGGACAAAAAAATTATTTATTTAGCACAGTTTTTATTTTTTATTTTTTACGGTGTTCATCTGAGGGGTTAGGTCATGTGATATGTTTATAGAGCCGGTCGATACGGATGCGGAAATACCTAATATGTATACTATTTCTTTTTCCCCTATTTTTTACCATTTTTTTTTTACTTTATTTGGAGAAAATGACGTTTTTGTTTATTTTTACTTGAAACTTGCAATTTTTTGGGGGAAAACTTAATTTTTTCCACTTTTTTTTCCACTTTATTTTTTGTCCCATTTTTGGGGCTTGAACTTTTGGGAGTCTGATCCTTTACAATGCATTCCAATACTTCTGTATTGGAATGCATTGGCTGTATGAGTAATACTGTGTGTATTACTCATACAGCTTCCGGCCTGTGAGATCCAGGGGGCTGCCTTCCATGCCATCGCGCTGCCTTCCATGCCATCGGGTTCCCCCTACAGCCACATGGGGACCGGATGGCACAGCCCGCCGCCGCAACCGCAGGTAAAAGCCGCAAACTGCAGGTCTGAATTGACCTGTGGTTTGCGGTGATCGCCGATACGGGGGGTCACATGACCCCCCCTGACGTTGTGACAGGATGCCCGCTGAATGATTTCATCCTGTTCGTGTTAACCCCCGCGGCGCTGCAATGTCCTTTTAAAGTTAGGACGTACCGCTACGTCCTACGTCCCTAAGGGGTTAATTTTATTAACTTTTTTTCACATTATTTTTTGTCCCACTATGGGACAGGGTCTGATCCTTGTTTCAATACAGCACAATACATCTGTATTGTGCTGTATTGAACCGTTAGTGTCTTACACTGTAAGACGCTAACAGTTGCCTAGGAGACCCAGCCAGGCTTCCGTACATGACAGGCCCCAAGCCTTGGAATGGCTTGGGGCTGCCATGGCAACCATTGAGTCCCCGCCACAGCAGCGTGGGACCCGATGCATGAGGTGAGGGAGCGCAAACCTCCCATATGCCGCGGTTAGCGCTGACCGCGGCATATGAGGGGTTAATCCACCAGCATCTGCGTTATTGCCGATGCTGGTGGATGCAGCAGAGATCCGGCGGTCAGTAACCGCCGGATTTCTGCTGCTGATCGGGGGGACTGCACGCGGGGGGAGGAACGACTGCAGGATGAGAACGCTCGTCCTCGAGCGCTAAGTGCCGGCGATTGAGGATGAGCATTCTCGTCCTGGGTCGTTAAGGGGTTAAGGTGATGATTCTACATCATGTCATCAGGCTTTAAGTCAGGATACCACTCTTTCTTGTAAATAATATCTTTCACCAGTATTTGCCATTTAATTAGTTTTCTCCCTAAAAAATGTAGTATTAAAAATTATGTCAGTCACTAAATGTAATAAAGAATTGATTTGTAAATTTATTTCAATTTGTTTTATTTTGAGTCATTAAAAAAAATATATATATAATTTGAGTACAAATTGGTTCTAGCTAGAGATGAGAAAATGAGTTCATAAAAAAAACGGGTTTGTTAAGAACTTCAACATTTTGCCAGGCAGACGAACCCAAAGCTTTTCAGGTTTGCTTTGGACTAAACCAGTAAGAAAGCGCACAGCACCATTTTACTGCGCATGTGAATAGGTTAAAGCACAAGGGAGGAAGAAGGAGGAGGATGCTCACATGACCCTAAGAGGAAGTATTGGTGGAGGGCTTGCTCAGATTGGCTCACAGATCGACAGACAGCCTGGATGAGCAGCAGACAGGGAGGTGCCCTTGCAAAATAAGCAGAACGTCATTATGAGTTGGGCTGTGAATGAGGGTGGATGGGTATAGCAGTGTCTGACAGAAAACGATCTTAGGGACAGTGTACAGTCACAATCAAGCTTCCATTGTAGTGTCAGGGACAGGGTAGGAAAAGGCTAGAAAGAAGAATTGTGTAGAATAGGGAAAGGCAGGGAAAGCTTTGAGCCAGGGAGTGAGAAGAGAGGAGCTGAGGCTGAGTGTGCCCGGCAGTGCCTTCCAGCTGCAATTACTGCCTTATAACACAGCTGCAGCTGCTACAGAACCTCAAGATCAGCTACAGCACTTGCAAGAACATTTCTTTTGTTTTTCCCCTTTTTTTGTGTGGGGGAATAAACTCAAAACTGTATGCCCTCTTTCACACAAGCGTGATGGATTGGCTCTTGGATGCGTTCAGGGTGCGTCCAGTGAAACTCGCACCATTTTGCAAGCAAGTTCAGTCAGTTTTGTCTGCGATTGCATTCAGTTGTTCTTTTTTTTTTTTTTGCGCGGGTGCATTGCGTTTGTAAGCTTTTTTTATGTGTGTGATAAAAAATTGAAAGTTTACAAACAACATCTCTTAGCAACCATCAGTTAAAAAAGAAATTGCATCCGCACTTGCTTTCGGATACAATGCGTTTTTCACTGAAGCCCTAGTCACTTCTATGTGGCCAGGGCTGCGTGAAAAACGCAGAATATAGAACATGCTGTGTTTTTCATGCAACGCAGAATTGATGCGTGAAAAAAAAAACGCTCATATACTGTACACAGACCCATTGAAACTAATGGGTCAGGATTCAGTGCGGTTGCTATGCGTTCATGTCACGCATTGCACCCGCGTGGAAAACTCGCTTGTGTGAACGGGGCCTATGACACTTGTTTTACCATTCAAAGGATAGATAGCATTTCAACCTCTGTGAAAACACCTGAATACTAGTCCTAAATCTGTATCAGGGCATCACTAGACTAGTTCAACAGTTTTGTTTTGCCAAATATAGCACTATAGAATACCAGTGTGCAATGTGCGTGTTATAATAGAGATGGTAGCATTTGAAATCTCCGAGTGAAGATGTGAAATAATAGGCAGAAATCTGTGTTAAGGCAGACAGTTCAATTTTTTTTTTTTTTGGGGTTTGGGAAAATAAAAATATATGTGTGTCTTAAAGTACAAGGGCAATATTTTAAAACTTTGAGTGAAAACATAAAAAACTGCTAAAATCTGTATCAGGGCTAGAGATGAGCGAATAAAAGCTGGAATTGCAGGAAACATTTAAATACAAAAAAGACCCCTATGGCCCAGAATATCTTAAATCAATATAATGGTTCCAATAGCCTCAGGCTATCAAAATTCAGTTTTTGTCCTTAAAGGGAAACTGTCATCAAATTTATGCTGCCCATACTAACGGCAAAATAAAGTAGAGACAGGTGAGTTGATTTCAGAGGTCTGTCATTTATAAGTTAAAAGTAAGTGGTTGCTGAGAACCAACATCACAATCATTGCCGACTGGGCCTGGAAAAGAGTCCCGGCCACCTGAGAAGAGTCCTGGTTATTCATGAATTCCTGCTCTCCTGACCACCTGCTGATGATACAGGCTTCTACCTAGTTTTCTCCCTTTCTCTCTAGGAGAGAACTGCCAATCATCAGCAGATGGGTGAGAGAGCAGGAGATTAGGAATAACCAGGACTCTTCTCAGGTAGATTTGACTCTTTTCAAGGGTATTTTATTTGTATTGAATGTATCTAGTTATATAAATATAAGCTCATTTTCAGCGCGGGCACTGCTTACGCTTCTAGATTATTTATGTAAACACACTGAACCTTGGCAGAAGATTCAGATACTAGTGACCCAGCGACGGCTTCTCCACTTAGTATATAGTGGAGGAGGAGCTTTTAGATAACAACCACGGCAGCGCAGGTGTATCCAGTGTTATACAGATTGTTATTCAATTAGAATTCGGCCCTTACACTGTGTGACATACCGCAGCTAAATTTTAATAACTTTCTAGTGCATTGAGCCTGATAATTAGAGACGGAGCAATTTATAACCTACTAGGACACTTTTTTTATTATAGATAAACCTAGTTGCACCTTTTAGAAACTCGCAATGAGTGACTTATGGATAGATCGTGGGGACCATATCAGGTTTGTTCAGACCTTTTTTAACCTCCCTGATATTGGTCTAGAATACACAGAACCATCTAATGGGAAGTTGCCTCAGTAAATAAATATTTAGACAGTGACACCATACCGAAAGGATTAAAAGCTGGGGATGTAGGAGATAGAAAAACCCTAAGAGAGTGGATGAACTATTCCACGACTTCTCTAGAAAAGCCATGATATTTGTAATAGAAAAGAGAAAGAATGGTTTAATAAAAATTAGAGAATATAAAGACACAAAAAAAGAGAGGATTACGGTACAATTTTAGGTTCCTGGTTCTAGAGAAGTACCAGGTGACAAGAAAAAAGTACCCAAAGCAGAGGCTTACTGAGGCGCCAAGGGGTGGAGGTGAAATTTTTATGGAAAAAATGTGTATAAAGGAGTTTATACCCGTCCAAAGCTATGGATAGGGAAAGGCAGCACAAGTGTTTCAGTGGGTCAGAGATAAACCCTGCCCACTGTGGAGAAATAGAGGAAGTGCGGAGAGGACAGGGATGGGGAAGAGGAGGAAGAACCCTTCGCACCCGTTAAAAAGAAGAAGAAACACGTAATAGGCGCCAAATCCCTTAATCATTAATGGTGATAAAGGATTGTATTCAATTTTTCTTTAAAATACCTTTAGCCGGGTCTGTTTAAAAGATAATATTAATTGTAATTCAACAGGGGTAATATATATCATTAAATGCATAACCTGTGACATGATGTATGTGGGTTGTACCACCAGAAATTTCAAAGTTCGAATTTTGGAGCATCTCAATTACATAAAAAATCTGCATAGTGTGAATACATCGAACGCGGCCAAACACTTTATTAACAAACATGAACGACAAGTACGAAATTTCAAAGCCTATGCAATCGAACAAGTGAGACTACCAAAAAGAGGAGGAGATCTCAAACGTATGGTGAGACTTAGAGAGGCCTTCTGGATTTTTAAATTGAATACCAGACATCCAAACGGTCTAAATATGAAAAATGAATTCATGCATTTTTTCTAAGATGAAATAATCAAAGAAAATCTGATTTTTCTAAGATAAAATAATCGAAGAAAATCCGATTTTTCTATTTTCAATTTTCATATTTATTCTCTTATTTCCAGTCGAACTTTCAACTTTTAACTCTGTTCCATTCTGTCCTAAAAGGAATAGAGATAAAAAGGTCCAATGTCGAAATTTATACTGCTTAACACATATGAATTCATAGTTACTAAATTCTTTAATTCATACTTACAATTAAGTACAATTTTTAATTTCGACATATGATCGCAACTTTCTAATTATGTTCACTGTTTTACTTGTGCTTATTTGTGGTTATTTTCACTTTATATTTATGATCATGTAAAACCTAGTGAGGTTATAGAGATGCGTAACTTTATATTGTAAAACACATGAACTGGGCCTCCTCTGGAAAAGAGAGGGTTAATGTGTTTCCCTCCTCATACATTCCCCGCCTTCCAGGTGGAAGGAGATCTAATGCTTTTCCAAATGGTATAAAACCACCAAGGGAGTCACAGTTCATTGTTAAGAATAAGAACTTTTGTTCGAAACGCGTCAAGTTAGCTACACTTGTTGGTGGATGTCCTGTACATTTTGTCTACTGCCTGAATAAAAGACGAAGTTTTAGCTACCAAAAACGTAAGTGCTGGAATTCCTTGCTTTCAAGTATCAATGTTACAGAGGCTCACCAGCCATTTTCCGTGCACGCAGGTGTCCTTGGATTGTGGGTGAGCTGGACTTTCTTTGTATACATACTCAGTATAAAGTGGCCTGTGAAAACCATGCACTAATGTAGTTCTACAGCCTGATGCAGCAAACGCTGCATCTCTAAGCGGCCCACACGCCTTCTCCAGCAGTCAGTGCTCCTCAACCTCAGCAGAAGGAAGCTGTCTTTTTGTCCTTTCAACTATTGTTCTTGATGCTCCTCCTTCTCCTACTCCTCGTCAAATGTTTCAGCAGCAATCGATGACCGAGGAGATTGCAAAGAGACAACAGTATGCTGAACGTGCACCTGGCCAAGTGGTTGGTACTACAGTCCCTCCTTTTCCATATTGTGGAATGTCAGTGGTGGTAAAGGTGACGATGATGACGTGTTGATGGATGTCACGTGGGTGCCCTCAAGAGAGAAAGAGGAGGGGAGTTCAGAGGGAGAGACAGAGCAGCAGATAGGGGTTAGAAGTAGGAGAAGCAGGCAGAACTCAGAGTGCACAGGAGGCAACAAGCAGACTGCAAATGTATCTGGAGCGAGCCATCCACCATGCACGGTCACATCTGGCGCTCCCAGGATGCCAGCACATGGCTCTGCAGTGTGGGCTTTTTTTAACGTGTCCACTGATAAAAATAGCGGTACCATCTGCAGCCTGTGCTGTCAATGCATACGTCACGGTAAGCCCAACAGTCACCTCGGGACGACTGCCTTAAGAAGGCACCTGGCCCCCCATCACCAAGCCCAATGGGAGCAACACCATCAGACCCCCACAAAACCACACTCCCGGCGCTCCACGTTCTGCCTCTTCTCCTTCTCCTCTCTCCTCCCATTTGTCCTCCACTCCACCCTTCCACCATGCTGTCATCCCGTTCATCTGGCAAAAGGCAGGCTTCCATGGCCCAAATGTTCGAACGTAAAAAGTTGATGACGCCGGATAACCCTCTTGCCCAACGGCTGACCGCCAGCTTGTCGGAACTGCCAGCCCGCCAACTACTGCCATATAAACTGATGGACTTGGAGGCCTTTAGAAAATTTGTGGCCATTGGTACACCGCAATGGAAGGTCCCAAGAAGGAAATATTTCTCCCAGAAGGGCATCCCAGAGCTATATGGCCACGTTCAGTGGAAAGTGAATTCATCTCTGGCACACAGTATCAGTGCCAAGATACATCTGATTACAGATACGTGGTCTAGAAAACACGGGCAGGGAAGGTACAAAACTTTTACTGCCCACTGGGTGAACCTTCTGATGGCTGTCAAACATACAACCCGTGGCACCTGTGTTGATTTGGTGTTACCACCACGGATTGCATGCAGGTCTGCCTCTTCTTCTCCTCCTCCTACTCCATCCTCCGTCTCCTCCTCGGCTGACTCCTCCTTTTCCACTGCTACCGCCTCTTCCACTGCATCCCCCAAGCTTCCCAGAACCTATTCGATGTGCCAGGTGAGACATTGCCATGCTGTGCTGCGTCTGTTGTGCCTGGAAGCCAAGAGCCACACCGGTCCTGCACTCCTTTCAGCTTTGCGGTCACAGGCCGATCAGTGGCTAACCCCGGCCAATTTGACAGTTGGTAAAGTGGTGTGCAACAACCATGCCAATCTGCTGAGCGCGCTGAAACAGGGCAAAATGACACACATCATGAACTTAGTCGTGCAATGATTCATTGCCAAATACCTCAGGGTCCAGGACGTCTTGCAGCAGGCCAGGAAAATCTCTGGCCATTTTAGAAGATCTTACACAACCATGGTTCGCCTTGCTGACAATTAGCGGCGACACCACTTACCCGTCAGACTTCTGATTTGTGACTGCCCGATGCGCTGGAACTCTACCTTGTATATGCTTGATAGGCTAATCCAGCAGAAACGTGCCATTAACAACTACCTGTACGAACTCTGTGGCAGGGCTGGTTCCAGAGAGCTTGTTTTTTTTCACCGTGCCAGTGGTTGCTCATGCGCAACGCATGCAGACTTCTGTGACCATTTGATGAGATCACCAAACTGGTCAGTCGCAGCCAGGGCGCCATTAGTGACATCATACCTTATGCCTTATTTCTAGAGCATGCATTGCGTTGTGTCATTGATCAAGACGTCAAGAAGCAGGAAGATGAGGAAGTCGCAATGCTGAATGAATTCCCAGGGGGGGCTACTCCATCTGAGACAAGTCAGCAGGAGTCTGAAGAGGAGTCAAAGGAAGATGGTGCCTGGCGGGGAGGAGGAGAAAGAGGAGCAAGAAGAGCAGGCTTCAAACTTTTCTGGGATCCCTGGTGTTGTTTGTGGATGGTGGAGGAGACCGAGGACGACATTCTCCTGGGCAATGAGCAGGAGCCAGGGCGCTCCACTGCTTCCAATTTAGTGCAAATGGGGGCCTTTTTGCTCCAGTTTTTGAAGAGGGACCCCCATATAAAAAGCATAAAAGGCAAGGACCAGTACTGGGTGGCAACGTACTTTGACTCCAGGTATAAACACAAAATGGCAGACATGTTACCAGCATCACAGAGGGTTGTCAGAATGCAGAAATTCCAGGCCTTGCTGCGAAAGATGCTGCATTCTGCTGCTGCGGGCACTGGCAGAGGAATTTCCACTCACAAAGAAACTGTTGCGGGTACCAATCCTACAGCACATGCAAGAAGAGGGCAGTTTGAAGATGTGTTGGTCAATTCGGATGTGAGATCATTCTTGCAACCAACAAATCAACAGCCGCCCTCTGGATCCAGCCTCAGGGAACGCCTAGACTGACAGGTCTCCGACTACATCGGGTTAATGGCCGATGTGGACGCTCTGAGAAGCGAGGAACCCCTTGACTACTGGTTGAGCAGGCTTGACCTGTGGCCAGACCTGGCACAATTTGTCATGGAACTCTTGGCTTGCCCCTCGTCGAGTGTCCTGTCTGAAAGGACGTTCAGCGCAGCAGGGGTGATCGTGACCGATAAGCGCACTCGCCTAGCTCACGACAGTGAGGACTACCTCACATTTCTAAAAATGAATGAGGCATGGTTCTCGGAGGACTTCAACACCTGTGACGACTACTTTTAATAGAATTTCACATATTACCATTGCTTTTTTTTTTTTCAAGAGGGCGGATTTCGTTAGACATGTTTTTAATCGAATTTTATATTTTTAGTTATTGTAAACATATGTATTTGACATGTATTTGCACTGTCCTGCAGTAAAATTGATATCCAATGACCGTCTAATATACCTCCAGCCACATCATCACTTGATGTTTTCTGTCCGGTGAATGCCTAATGTTTGGGGCCTGTACTCCTCTGGCCTGCAGTAAAATTGATACACAATGACTGTCTAATATACCTCAAGCCACATAATGACTTGATCTTTTCTGTACATTAAATGCATAATTTTGGGGGCCTTTAATCTAACTGGTCAACAGTAAAATTGTTATACGGTGACCGCCTAATGTACCTCCAGCCACATAATCACTTGATCTTTTCTGTACAATGAATGCATCATTTTTATAATTTTTGGGGCCTGTAATCTAACTGACCAACAGTAAAATTGTTATACGGTGACTGCCTAATGTACCTCCAGCCACATAATCACTTGATGTTTTCTGTCTGGTGAATTAATAATTTTTGGTGGTGAAGGTGTGTGGCTGACTGGATGAGCAGGTGGAAGAAGAGGAGAAGGAAGCCGAGTAGGAGGAGGTGGCAACAGGAGGCAAAGAATGTTGCCCTGTGATCCTTGGCGGCGGAAGGACGTGCGCCAAACAGCTCTCCGCCTGGGGCCCAGCTGCCACTACATTTACCCAGTGTGCAGTTAGGGAGATATAGCGTCCCTGGCCATGCTTACTGGTCCACGTATCTGTGATTAGGTGGACCTTGCCACAGATGGCGTTGCGCAGTGCACACTTGATTTTATCGGATACTTGGTTGTGCAGGGAAGGCACGGCTCTCTTGGAGAAGTAGTGGCGGCTGGGAACAACATACTGTGGGACAGCAAACGACATGAGCTGTTTGAAGCTGTCTGTGTCCACCAGCCTAAATGACAGCATTTCATAGGCCAGTAGTTTAGAAATGCTGGCATTCAGGGCCAGGGATCGAGGGTGGCTAGGTGGGAATTTACGCTTTCTCTCAAATGTTTGTGAGATGGAGAGCTGAACGCTGCCGTGTGACATGGTTGAGATGCTTGGTGACGGAGGTGGTGGTGGTGTTGGTGGTACATCCCCTGTTTGCTGGGAGGCAGGTGCCAACGTTCCTCCAGAGGCGGAGGAAGAGGCCGAGGCGGCAGCAGCAGAAGAGGCCGAGGCGGCAGCAGCAGAAGAGGTAGCAGGGGGAGCCTGAGTGACTTCCTTGTTTTTAAGGTGTTTACTCCACTGCAGTTCATGCTTTGCATGCAGGTGCCTGGTCATGCAGGTTGTGCTAAGGTTCAGAACGTTAATGCCTCGCTTCAGGCTCTGATGGCATAGCGTGCAAACCACTCGGGTCTTGTCGTCAGCACATTGTTTGAAGAAGTGCCATGCCAGGGAACTCCTTGAAGCTGCCTTTGGGGTGCTCGGTCCCAGATGGCGGCGGTCAGTAGCAGGCGGAGTCTCTTGGCGGCGGGTGTTCTGCTTTTGCCCACTGCTCCCTCTTTTGCTACGCTGTTGGCTCGGTCTCACCACTGCCTCTTCCTCCGAACTGTGCAAGTCAGTGGCACGACCTTCATTCCATGTGGGGTCTAGGACCTCATCGTCCCCTGCATCGTCTTCCACCCAGTCTTGATCCCTGACCTCCTGTTCAGTCTGCACACTGGAGAAAGACGCAGCAGTTGGCACCTATGTTTCGTCATCATCAGAGACATGCTGAGGTGGTATTCCCATGTCCTCATCATCAGGAAACATAAGTGGTTGTGCGTCAGTGCATTCTATGTCTTCCACTGCTGGGGAAGGGCTGGGTGGATGCCCTTGGGAAACCCTGCCAGCGGAGTCTTCAAACAGCATAAGAGACTGCTGCATAACTTGAGCCTCAGACAGTTTCCCTGGTATGCATGGGGGTGATGTGACAGACTGATGGGCTTGGTTTTCAGGCGCCATCTGTGCGCTTTCTGCAGAAGACTGGGTGGGAGATAATGTGAACGTGCTGGATCCACTGTCGGCCACCCAATTGACTAATGCCTGTACCTGCTCAGGCCTTACCATCCTTAGAATGGCATTGGGCCCCACCAAATATCGCTGTAAATTATGGCGGCTACTGGGACCTGAGGTAGTTGGTACACTAGGACGTGTGGCTGTGGCAGAACGGCCACGTCCTCTCCCAGCACCAGAGGGTCCACTAACACCACCACGACCATGTCCGCGTCCGCGTCCTTTACTAGATGTTTTCCTCATTGTTATCGTTCACCACAACAACAAAAATATTATTTGGCCCAATGTATTGAATTCAAATTCAGGCCTTTTTTTTACAGACACCTAATACTATCTGGCTATCTATTTAGGTACCGTATTACACTAATACAGGCACAGCAGTAACCACAGATTTAGCTGAATATAAATTTGAGGCCTATTATTTAGGCGCTGGGTGACAGGTATAGGTTTACTGACAGAATTAGACTTGGAAATGCACAGTAGCGTGTGTGTGAAGTTATTCAGAATGACCCTATGTGCACCTTGAATCTGATATACCCTTTTAGGGATAAATTTAAAATAGCTCTGATACAGCAGAAACCACTAAATTAGGAAATTGCTAAATTGGGTATTGTATTTCAACCCAGAACAAAAACTGTGCTTTGAGGGACACTAAATAACTTGACCAGCCACAACAGTACAGCAGTAACGACAGATTTAGCTGGATATAAATTTGAGGCCTAGTATTTAGGCGCTGGGTGACAGGTATAGGTTTACTGACAGAATTAGACTTGGAAATGCACAGTAGCGTGTGTGTGAAGTTATTCAGAATGACCCTATGTGCACCTTGAATCTGATATACCCTTTTAGGGATAAATTTAAAGTAGGCCTGATACAGCAGAAACCACTAAATTAGGAAATTGCTAAATTGGGAATTGTATTTCAACCCAGAACAAAAACTGTGCTTTGACGGACACTAAATAACTTGACCAGCCACAACAGTACAGCAGTAACGACAGATTTTGCTTGATATAAATTTAAGGCCTAGTATTTAGGCGCTGGGTGACAGGTATAGGTTTACTGACAGAATTAGACTTGGAAATGCACAGTAGCGTGTGTGTGAAGTTATTCAGAATGACCCTATGTGCACCTTGAATCTGATATACCCTTTTAGGGATAAATTTAAAGTAGGCCTGATACAGCAGAAACCACTAAATTAGGAAATTGCTAAATTGGGAATTGTATTTCAGCCCAGAACAAAAAATGTGCTTTGACGGACACTAAATAACTTGACCAGCCACACCAGTAACGACAGATTTAGCTGACTATAAATTTGAGGCCTATTATTTAGGCACTGGGTGACAGGTATAGGTTTACTGACAGAATTAGACTTGGAAATGCACAGTAGCGTGTGTGTGAAGTTATTCAGAATGACCCTATGTGCACCTTGAATCTGATATACCCTTTTAGGGATAAATTTAAAGTAGGCCTGATACAGCAGAAACCACTAAATTAGGAAATTGCTAAATTGGGAATTGTATTTCAACCCAGAACAAAAAATGTGCTTTGACGGACACTAAATAACTTGACCAGCCACACCAGTAACGACAGATTTAGCTGACTATAAATTTGAGGCCTATTATTTAGGCGCTGGGTGACAGGTATAGGTTTACTGACAGAATTAGACTTGGAAATGCACAGTAGCGTGTGTGTGAAGTTATTCAGAATGACCCTATGTGCACCTTGAATCTGATATACCCTTTTAGGGATAAATTTAAAGTAGGCCTGATACAGCAGAAACCACTAAATTAGGAAATTGCTAAATTGGGAATTGTATTTCAACCCAGAACAAAAACTGTGCTTTGACGGACACTAAATAACTTGACCAGCCACAACAGTACAGCAGTAACGACAGATTTAGCTTGATATAAATTTAAGGCCTAGTATTTAGGCGCTGGGTGACAGGTATAGGTTTACTGACAGAATTAGACTTGGAAATGCACAGTAGCGTGTGTGTGAAGTTATTCAGAATGACCCTATGTGCACCTTGAATCTGATATACCCTTTTAGGGATAAATTTAAAGTAGGCCTGATACAGCAGAAACCACTAAATTAGGAAATTGCTAAATTGGGAATTGTATTTCAACCCAGAACAAAAAATGTGCTTTGACGGACACTAAATAACTTGACCAGCCACACCAGTAACGACAGATTTAGCTGACTATAAATTTGAGGCCTATTATTTAGGCGCTGGGTGACAGGTATAGGTTTACTGACAGAATTAGACTTGGAAATGCACAGTAGCGTGTGTGTGAAGTTATTCAGAATGACCCTATGTGCACCTTGAATCTGATATACCCTTTTAGGGATAGATTTCAAATAGCTCTGATACAGCAGAAACCACTAAATTAGGAAATTGCTAAATTGGGAATTGTATTTCAACCCAGAACAAAAAATGTGCTTTGACGGACACTAAATAACTTGACCAGCCACACCAGTAACGACAGATTTAGCTGACTATAAATTTGAGGCCTATTATTTAGGCGCTGGGTGACAGGTATAGGTTTACTGACAGAGTTAGACTTGGAAATGCACAGTAGCGTGTGTGTGAAGTTATTCAGAATGACCCTATTGTCACGGAATGTGTACAGATAACAAGGCAAAACAACATGCATAAATGTCTCGCTGGATCCAAAAGCTAAGGAACGAAAGGGAGACCCCTGTAGAAGACCTGGCACTTTCCCTGGCTGCTCAGCCTATGCATAGATCCGAATGGTGGAGGTATGCATATCCACGAACCTTGACTATAAAGCCCTGAGCACCCTACAATAGTGAGGGGACACGACCACCGGCTCCCTACACCAGACACGGAGGGAGTCAGGGTCACCTGGGATCCAGCAAACAGAAAATAACAGATAACAGTGTAACACTTAACTTTGTGGAGGAGAGGAGAACCAGATGGGCAAGCACACATACTCCAGGAAGAAATATAAGCCGCCCAGAAAAGCATTCTGGGGAAGAATTTAAAGGGAAACAATTAGTCCAACACATAACAGCTGAGAGACGCTAATGAGAGGAGGAGCTGAATACCACAACACAGAACTCAAGGAGGAGGTTCTGAAAGGCCTCTGTCAGAGCTTCTCAGCTGTCTGGTTGTGACAGTACCCCTCCCTCTACGAGTGGACTCCGGACACTCAGAACCCACCTTCTCAGGATGGGACCTATGGAAAGCCTTGATGAGACGAGAGGCTTTAATGTCCGTCACTGAGACCCACATCCTCTCCTCAGGACCATACCCCTCCCAGTGAACAAGGTACTGAAGAGAACCGCGGACAAGACGAGAATCCACAATCCTAGAGACCTGAAATTCAAGATTCCCATCAACCATAATCGGAGGAGGAGGCAAAGGCGAGGGTACAATGGGTTGAACATAAGGTTTCAATAAGGACTTATGAAAAACATTATGGATCTTCCAAGTCTGAGGAAGATCAAGACGGTATGCAACAGGATTGATGACAGACAGGATTTTGTAAGGCCCAATAAACCTAGGACCCAACTTCCAGGAGGGAACCTTCAATTTGATATTCTTGGTAGACAACCACACCAGATCACCAACATTCAGGTCCGGACCAAGCACACGTCTCTTATCAGCCACACGCTTATATCTCTCACTCATGCTCTTTAGATTATCTTGAATCTTTTGCCAAATAGATGACAAAGACGAGGAGAATCTGTCCTCATCAGGTAAACCAGAAGACCCCTCTCCCGAGAAAGTCCCAAACTGTGGATGAAACCCATATGCACCAAAAAATGGTGACTTATCAGAGGACTCCTGACGACGGTTATTTAAAGCAAACTCAGCAAGGGACAAAAAAGAACACCAATCCTCTTGATTCTCCGCCACAAAACAGCGCAGATATGTCTCCAGATTCTGATTGACGCGCTCTGTCTGGCCATTCGACTGCGGGTGGAAAGCAGAAGAGAATGACAACCGAACCCCCAAGCGAGAACAGAAAGCCTTCCAGAATCTGGAAACAAACTGCGTGCCCCTATCAGAGACTATGTCTGAAGGAATACCGTGCAATTTGACAATGTGATCAACAAATGCCTGCGCCAGCGTCTTAGCATTGGGCAAACCAGGAAAAGGGATGAAATGCACCATTTTGCTAAAAAACGGTCCACCACCACCAGAATCACAGTCTTCCCCGAGGAACGAGGCAGGTCCGTGATAAAGTCCATGGACAGATGTGTCCAAGGACGGGAAGGAATGGGTAAGGGAAGGAGAGGACCTGATGGCCGTGAATGAGGGACTTTGGCACGAGCGCAAGTCTCGCAGGCTGCCACAAAACCCTCAACCGACTTACGAAGCGCAGGCCACCAGAATCTCCGAGCGATGAGATCCAGTGTGGCTCTTACCCCCGGGTGCCCAGCAAGGACCGTATCGTGGTGTTCTTTAAAAATCTTGTGTCTTAAAGCGAGAGGCACAAACAACCTCCCAGGAGGACAAAGATCAGGAGCCTCTGACTGGGCTGCCTGCACCTCTGCCTCCAATTCAGGAAAAAGAGCAGAGACCACCACACCTTCAGCCAAAATGGGACCCGGGTCTTCAAAATTCCCGCCTCCCGGAAAACAACGTGACAGGGCATCTGCCTTCACATTCTTAACTCCAGGGCGGAACGTGACAACAAAATTAAACCTAGAAAAGAACAACGACCATCTGGCCTGTCTCGGGTTCAGACGCTTGGCTGACTCCAAGTAGGCCAGATTTTTATGGTCAGTAAATACGGTAATAGGGTGTCTGGCTCCCTCTAGCCAATGGCGCCATTCCTCAAAAGCCAACTTGATGGCCAACAATTCCCTATCTCCCACATCGTAATTTCTCTCTGCGGAGGAGAGTTTTCTTGAGAAAAAGGCACACGGTCGCCAATTGGCAGGAGAGGAACCCTGAGACAAGACCGCCCCCACACCCACCTCAGAAGCATCAACCTCAACTATGAAGGGTAACGAAACATCAGGTTGCACCAAGATGGGAGCGGAAGCAAAACTCTCCTTGATATCAGAAAAAGCCTTACGCGCCTCTACTGACCAAGAAGAAAAATCTACCCCCTTTCTGGTCATATCAGTGAGTGGTTTAACAATAGAAGAATAATTCAAGATGAACTTCCTGTAATAATTGGCAAAGCCCAAAAAACGCATCAGCGCCTTTTGATTCTCAGGAAGCTCCCACTCAAGCACAGCGCGGACCTTCTCTGGGTCCATGCGAAAACCAGAAGCGGAGAGAAGAAACCCCAGAAATTGAATTTCTGGAACCGCAAACACACATTTTTCCAGTTTCGCATATAATTTATTCTCCCGCAGGATGAGCAAGACCTGACGTAAATGTTCCTTATGAGTTTTGAAATCGGGAGAAAAAATCAAAATGTCATCCAAATACACCAATACAAATTTTCCCATCAAATGATAAAAAATGCTGTTCACGAAATGCTGGAAAACGGCTGGGGCATTCATCAAACCAAAAGGCATAACCAAGTTTTCAAAATGGCCCTCAGGGGTATTGAAGGCCGTCTTCCATTCGTCCCCTTCTCTGACCCTGACCAGGTTGTATGCCCCTCTTAAATCTAATTTGGAAAAGACTTTAGCCCCAACAACCTGGTTAAATAGGTCCGGGATCAGAGGAAGCGGATAAGGGTCACGAATTGTGATATTGTTCAGCTCCCTGAAATCCAGACAAGGTCTTAAAGAACCATCTTTTTTCTTAACAAAGAAAAAACCAGCGGCAACAGGTGACTTCGAGGGTCGTATGTGTCCCTTTCTCAGACTCTCAGAGATATAAGCACGCATAGCGATCCTCTCAGGTTGGGAAAGATTGTATAAACGAGATTTAGGCAGCTTGGCGTCTGGGATGAGATTAATAGGGCAATCGTACTCCCTGTGCGGGGGCAAATCCTGAACTCCACTCTCAGAGAAGACATCCGAAAATTCAGAGAGAAAAGATGGTATAGTCTTAGTAGCAACCTCAGAAACAGATGTCATGAGGCAATTCTCTCTGCAAAAGTCACTCCAACCATTTATTTGCTTCGCTTGCCAATCAATGGTGGGGTTATGCTTAGTGAGCCAGGGCAGCCCCAACACCAGCGGGGTGGGCAAACCGCTAAGGACGAAACATGACACATCCTCAACATGAGCATCACTCACAATTAAACGGATATTGTGAACTATGCCCTTTAATGATTTCTGAGAAAGTGGAGCGGAATCGATAGCAAATACAGGAATATCCTTTCTCAAAGCGCACACCTGGAAACCATGAGTTATCGCAAAGTGATTATCAATGAGATTGACCGCTGCTCCACTATCCACAAAAATCTCACAAAAAATGTTCTTGCTCTCTAGCGCCACCCTAGCCGGCAGGACAAAACGGGAACTACAAGCAAACGGAAAATCTTCAATCTCCGCCTCAATCCTGCCAATAGTAACAGACGGAACATTTTTCAAAGATTTTTTCCTCTTTGTTTCTTTATTATACCCAGAGAACTGCCTGAATCTCCTAGAGGGACAAATATTTGCCAAATGATTAATACCTCCACAACAAAAACAAACCCTCCCATGCGGGCTGAATCTTCTATTGTCAGAAGCAATCAACCCCAGCTGCATGGGCTCCTGCTCAGAAGGGGCTGACAGCGACTGAGACCCCTGCGCAGAGAATGGGACCGCTGCACAGTCCTGGGACCGAGTATGACAGGAAGGAGAGATCTCTCCTCTCTCTCTAAGACGCCTGTCAATACGAACGGCCTGAGACATAGCAGAGTCCAAAGAAATAGGCCTTTCATGAAAGGCAAATGCATCTTTCAATCCCTCTGAAAGACCATGGCAAAATTGACTTCGGAGTGCAGCATCATTCCAACCAGTATCAGCTGCCCAACTCCGAAATTCTGAGCAGTATATTTCTGCGGATTGTTTACCCTGGCATAGGAGACGTAGTCTAGACTCCGCCAGAGCAATACGATCCGGATCATCATATATCTGACCCAGGGCTAAAAAGAATTCATCCACTGAACGGAGGGGCCGTGCCCCCTCCGGCAGCGAAAAGGCCCAGGACTGAGCGTTACCCCTGAGCAGCGATATAATGATCCCCACCCTCCGTTCCTCATCACCAGAAGAATGGGGAAGAAGGCGAAAATGGAGTTTGCAAGCCTCTCTAAAACGCACAAAATTCTCACTACCCCCGGAGAACGTATCCGGGAGCGAGATCTTAGGCTCAGAACAAGCTCCATGAACGCAAGCTGAACCGGTCACTTGAAGCTGAGAAAAAGTCTTACGGAGGTCAGCTACCTCCAATGAAAGACCCTGGAAGCGTTCAGCCAAAAGTGAAACCGGATCCATGCTTAAGACGGTTTTGGCGGCTTATAATGTCACGGAATGTGTACAGGTAACAAGGCAAAACAACATGCATAAATGTCTCGCTGGATCCAAAAGCTAAGGAACGAAAGGGAGACCCCTGTAGAAGACCTGGCACTTTCCCTGGCTGCTCAGCCTATGCATAGATCCGAATGGTGGAGGTATGCATATCCACGAACCTTGACTATAAAGCCCTGAGCACCCTACAATAGTGAGGGGACACGACCACCGGCTCCCTACACCAGACACGGAGGGAGTCAGGGTCACCTGGGATCCAGCAAACAGAAAATAACAGATAACAGTGTAACACTTAACTTTGTGGAGGAGAGGAGAACCAGATGGGCAAGCACACATACTCCAGGAAGAAATATAAGCCGCCCAGAAAAGCATTCTGGGGAAGAATTTAAAGGGAAACAATTAGTCCAACACATAACAGCTGAGAGACGCTAATGAGAGGAGGAGCTGAATACCACAACACAGAACTCAAGGAGGAGGTTCTGAAAGGCCTCTGTCAGAGCTTCTCAGCTGTCTGGTTGTGACACCTATGTGCACCTTGAATCTGATATACCCTTTTAGGGATAAATTTAAAGTAGGCCTGATACAGCAGAAACCACTAAATTAGGAAATTGCTAAATTGGGAATTGTATTTCAACCCAGAACAAAAAATGTGCTTTGACGGACACTAAAGAACTTGACCAGCCACACCAGTAACGACAGATTTAGCTGACTATAAATTTGAGGCTTATTATTTAGGCGCTGGGTGACAGGTATAGGTTTACTGACAGAATTAGACTTGGAAATGCACAGTAGCGTGTGTGTGAAGTTATTCAGAATGACCCTATGTGCACCTTGAATCTGATATACCCTTTTAGGGATAAATTTAAAGTTGGCCTGATACAGCAGAAACCACTAAATTAGGAAATTGCTAAATTGGGAATTGTATTTCAACCCAGAACAAAAAATGTGCTTTGACGGACACTAAATAACTTGACCAGCCACACCAGTAACGACAGATTTAGCTGACTATAAATTTGAGGCCTATTATTTAGGCGCTGGGTGACAGGTATAGGTTTACTGACAGAATTAGACTTGGAAATGCACAGTAGCGTGTGTGTGAAGTTATTCAGAATGACCCTATGTGCACCTTGAATCTGATATACCCTTTTAGGGATAGATTTCAAATAGCTCTGATACAGCAGAAACCACTAAATTAGGAAATTGCTAAATTGGGAATTGTATTTCCACCCAGAACAAAAAATGTGCTTTGACGGACACTAAATAACTTGACCAGCCACACCAGTAATGACAGATTTAGCTGACTATAAATTTGAGGCCTATTATTTAGGCGCTGGGTGACAGGTATAGGTTTACTGACAGAGTTAGACTTGGAAATGCACAGTAGCGTGTGTGTGAAGTTATTCAGAATGACCCTATGTGCACCTTGAATCTGATATACCCTTTTAGGGATAAATTTAAAGTAGGCCTGATACAGCAGAAACCACTAAATTAGGAAATTGCTAAATTGGGAATTGTATTTCAACCCAGAACAAAAAATGTGCTTTGACGGACACTAAAGAACTTGACCAGCCACACCAGTAACGACAGATTTAGCTGACTATAAATTTGAGGCTTATTATTTAGGCGCTGGGTGACAGGTATAGGTTTACTGACAGAATTAGACTTGGAAATGCACAGTAGCGTGTGTGTGAAGTTATTCAGAATGACCCTATGTGCACCTTGAATCTGATATACCCTTTTAGGGATAAATTTAAAGTTGGCCTGATACAGCAGAAACCACTAAATTAGGAAATTGCTAAATTGGGAATTGTATTTCAACCCAGAACAAAAACTGTGCTTTGACGGACACTAAATAACTTGACCAGCCACAACAGTACAGCAGTAACGACAGATTTAGCTGGATAAAAAATTTGAGGCCTAGTATTTAGGCGCTGGGTGACAGGTATAGGTTTACTGACAGAATTAGACTTGGAAATGCACAGTAGCGTGTGTGTGAAGTTATTCAGAATGACCCTATGTGCACCTTGAATCTGATATACCCTTTTAGGAATAGATTTAAAATAGCTCTGATACAGCAGAAACCACTAAATTAGGAAATTGCTAAATTGGGAATTGTATTTCAACCCAGAACAAAAACTGTGCTTTGACGGACACTAAATAACTTGACCAGCCACACCAGTAACGACAGATTTAGCTGGATATAAACTTGAGGCCTAGTATTTAGGCGCTGGGTGACAGGTATACGTTTACTGACAGAATTAGACTGGGATATGGCCAAAAAATAACCACACTATTGATGGTTAAATGCACTTGGTGTGACAGCCTGACCAACCACACTACTGAGGGTTAAATGCACTTGGTGACAGGCGCAGCTTGCCCCTGATGTAGTATATGGCCAAAAAATAAACAGACTATTGCTGGTTAAATGCACTTGGTGTGACAGCTTCACCCTGATGTAGGATTTAGCCAAAAAACAACCACACCATTGAGGGTTAAATGCACTTGGTGACAGGCTCAGCTTGCCCCTGATGTAGTATATGGCCAAAAAATAACCAGACTATTGCTGGTTAAATGCACTTGGTGTGACAGCTTCACCCTGATGTAGGATTTAGCAAAAAAACAACCACACCATTGAGGGTTAAATGCACTTGGTGGCAGCTTGTGCTGGCACACCACAAGACACGAAATGGCCGCCGATCACCCCAGAAAAAAGTGACTGAAAAACGCTCTGGGCAGCCTAAAAACAGTGAGCAATTCAATAGCAGCAGTTCAATCATCCACAGCTGCAGATCGATCTCTGAATGAAGTCTTTTGGAGGAGTTAATCATTGCCTAATCTCGCCCTAACGTCGCGGCTGCAACCTCTCCCTATGCTGATCAGAGCAGAGTAACGTGCGGCGCTACGTGACTCCAGCTTAAATAGAGGCTGGGTCACATGGTGCTCTGGCCAATCACAGCCATGCCAATAGTAGGCATGGCTGTGATGGCCTCTTGGGGCAAGTAGTATGACGCTTGTTGATTGGCTGCTTTGCAGCCTTTCAAAAAGCGCCAAGAAAGCGACGAACACCGAACCCGGACTTTTACGAAAATGCCCGGGTTCGGGTCCATGTCACGGACACCCCAAAATTCGGTACGAACCCGAACTATACAGTTCGGGTTCGCTCATCCCTAATCCTGACCAAATATTGACAGTGTGAAGGCGGATGCTCAAACTTCAGAAACCTCCTTTTTTTTGGGCTGTTCTTCTAACTTATCAGAGGAGCCAAAAAATAAACAGTTATGTTAACACGGCCTTACTGCTGACACCCTCCCCACTGTCACAGGGCCACTACTTGAATTTTGGGCCAACGCACAGTGTAGTCTACACCGATAAATTAGAGCTGAAGCTAACATTGATCTGTAAGGCGGAGTTCAAACTTCTGCTATTTGTTCAGTTATTTACATCACCTAGTGTGAGGCAAATTTAGGAGCCAAGCCTACTATCTGATTACTGTAGGTATCATGAATAGACCTGTACCTCTTCCATAGGTTTGACCCGTACGTGTTCTGGGCTGACAATAACTGACCAAATAAGTAAAGTGTGAAATACGCCTAATAGTAAAGCACAGTCATTACAGATTTAACAGAAGTACTTTATAGGTGCTGCCACTATGTCCTTATTTTGTTCCATTAAAGAGTCTTTGGAACACCCACAGGGGCGCACAGCATTTTTTATTTTTTTTTGCTTTACTGAAGGATGATATATGCTTTTTTTGTTTACCTGGAGGTTAGGGAGGGATGTTGGTGACCTGCATGATTATGTGCATGTCCATATATATGACCTGGGGGGGCGGAGCCAGCAAGCCATGGTGTAGGTCGACTTCACCAGAGCTCCGCACAGCTAGCCCAGCTTTTATTGATTTAAGCAGCGGATACGGACTCTAGAATGGGGAAAACCCTCAGAGACAAGGAGGGTGCCTCAGGGGCCACTCCGAAGACAAAAAAGACCCAAGGGGATCTGAACAAATTCCTCAACAGGCGATCCACATCGCACCCTGATGGAGGCAAGATGGCGCGGGAGGCGCGAAACTTCTCAGAACGGGAGGGAGCCGACTCGGAAGCCGACAGCTCTGACGCTGAAGTTTACAGCAGAGGTGAGCCGGAC
This sequence comes from Bufo gargarizans, assembly GCF_014858855.1. NCBI lineage: Eukaryota > Metazoa > Chordata > Amphibia > Anura > Bufonidae > Bufo > Bufo gargarizans. The sequence continues at coordinate 16,020,778 of NC_058080.1, forward strand.
TCCCTGCCCTTAACTAGAAGCTTCCTCCAGCAATTGCTGACGCAGGCACTTAGCCCGGTCATGAAGGAGTTGTCGGATATCAAAGCCGAATTTCAGCAGCTCGGCCACAGGGTAGAAAGCCTGGAAGAAAGCCAGGACCTGCTAGTGCAGAGAGAAGCGGGAGTTCACAATCACCTGACAAATATGTCGAAAATGATTAACACAGCTTTCCTGAACCTGGAAGACCAGGAAAACAGAGGGCGGAGGAAAAATGTACGCCTGAGAGGAATACCTGAAGCGGTTCAAGCTGAGGATTTGGCCGGTGCGGTACGTTCCCTGTTTGCCTCCCTCGTGGGTGAAGAACAAGCTGCCGCCATTGTCATAGAAAGGGCACATAGAGCTCTTAGGCCCAAGCCGGCGGCGGGAGAGCCACCCAGAGACGTTGTTTGTGCCCTAATGAACTTTCTAGATACTGCAGCTGTCCTGAGAGCTGCTCGGGAGAAGGGAGACCCCTCTTTGGATGGTCGCAAAGTGCAATTATTTCAGGACCTGGCGGCGAGCACTCTAGCCAAGCGCAGAAACTTGCGCCCTTTAACCGCGCTTCTGAGAGAGAGGAAACTACCGGTACGATGGCTGTTCCCTTTCGGCCTCAGTACCACCATAGGAGGGAAGCAATACACAGTCAGACTCCCGGAGGACTTGCTGCCTGTTTGGGAGGCGTTGGGATCAGCAGCACTGGACATTCAGTCATGGCTCCCTTGCAGCCCGACGTTAGACCTTCCGAACTTACCGCAGGCGGAGGAATGGCGCCTGGCGCAAAAGAAGAAATCTCCGAAGAAAAGAATCTCTTAGTCTGGTTCCACCCGTCTTGAGTTCCCTGAACTCTCCATGAAGGAAATCTCAGTGAACTTTTTGTTCCAGCCCTATTGGACCCAGGTTCTATGTTGAACGTCTACATGATTCTCCATAGCCTCTACTGTCTGTCTCTCCAACCCACTTTATCTAATCTATGTCTGCTCCACTTTAATTTTTCCCACTGTCTCCCTTATACCTCTACTCCCCCTTCCATTGCCATCTCTTTTTGTTTCATTTTGTGCTCTATTAACCGGCCGTCGCAGATATTCCAATGTCTGCTGGGTGGTCGCTCATGGCTGATAGCCCGCAGGGCTCCTTTCCCCTGCCTCTGTTTGCTCCTATGACACTGACACTGCGTGTTATCCTAATGTGATTGATATATCTACCGTATCCTTATATTGTTGAATACATACGCATGCCTATTATCTTTTTTCTTCTTTGGGCTTAGTGTGTGAGGCCTGGCTCAGGGTGTTTACACACTAATTCCCCCTAGTCGGGGTTTATAACCCCTCAGGCTGTTATTACATACTTAATAACTGCCTCCATTACATATGTTTTGTTCTTGTGAGTTTTGTTTCACTTGTTGCCCTGTGTCGCCCTCTTCTGGTCATTGGCAGCTACTGCTCAGGTTAACTTTTGTGTATAATGACTGACCTAAAGATATTGTCTTTCAATGTTAACGGTATGAACACCCCACAGAAAAGGAGTCAGGTCTATCATTTGCTCAGGAAAGAAGGAGCAGACCTAGTTTTCCTGCAAGAGACCCATTTTAGGCACTTACATATCCCAAAAACAGTTAACAAGCATTTTGTAGTATGGCACCATGCATCCTACTCCTCGGCCGCCAGAGGTGTCTCTATAGCCCTAGGTAAAAAGGTCCCTTTCTCTTTAGAGGCCAAACTAGCCGACCCTGATGGTCGCTTTTTATTTTTAAAGGGTAAAATAGTTAACGCCAAGTACACTTTTGTGAATTTGTATGCTCCAAATAGTGGACAGATCACTTGGCTGCTACGCACCCTGGAGACTCTGAAAACGTTTAGAGAGGGATTCCTTATCATAGGTGGGGACCTCAACCTCACACTTGATCCTCTGATAGACTCGACCTCCATAGGTCGAACTACCTCAAGAAGACAGTTGAGGAAACTGCTTATTGCTCTCAGGGACTTGGGGGTCTCGGATGTCTGGCGCCTCCTCCACCCTGAGGAAAAAGACTACACCTTCCACTCACGGGCGCATAATTCATACCAGCGCCTGGACTATATCTTTGTTGCAAACCATCTACTGTCTTCGGTTTCTAAGGCGAAGATAGGGAATATAGTCATTTCTGACCATGCGCCTGTGAGTGTGGGGGTGAGGATTTTCGCCCTACCTCCGAGATCCTGGGTCTGGAGGTTGAATGAGACGCTCCTGGAGGAGGAGTCCCATAGGAAGGCAGTTGAGCAATGTCTCAAGAATTATTTTCAAGAGAATACTAGGAATCTCGCTAGTGGAACATCACTTTGGGAAGCTCATAAGGTGGTAGTCAGAGGGGAGCTCATCAGCTTGGGATCCAGCGCCAAAAAACGTAGGCAGAAACAATTAGATTCCCTTCTACAGCAAATTTCCACACTTGAAACCCTCCACAAAAAGACTAGGACGGAAGAAACTCTATTGTCACTGAAGTGCTTGAGACACAAGGTCACTGACCTCCTGAACATTAGAGCAGCGGGGGCGTTGCGGACATTGCGCTTTAAGCAATATCTCCACGGTAATAGAGGTTCCAAGTTGGTATCTAGCCTAATTAAGGGTCAAAGAAATAGATCTTTTATCCAGGCTATTAAATCACCCTCGGGCCCCCGACTTATCAACACTCCGGCGATTGCTCAGGAGTTCTGCTCCTTTTATTCGAATTTGTACAATCTCCCGGCACCCCTTAACGCTCAACAAATTGAGGAGCGTACATCGGCTTTTCTCAAGTCCATCGATATCCCGAGACTCTCATCAGAGGAAGTACATCAGCTGCTACAACCAGTCACAATAGAAGAGGCAGATAAGGTCCTTATGTCTATCCCTACGGGTAAAAGCCCCGGGCCTGATGGGTTCCCAATTTCTTATTATAAGAAGTATAAAGGTATTCTAACCCCGCATTTTGTCGATGCATGCAATCTCCTCCTTACAGGTGGCTCTCTGACCCCACAAGCCCAGGAGGCACACATAACGATCATCCATAAGGAAGGAAAGGATAAGGAGGTATGCAGTAGCTATAGGCCAATCTCACTACTGAATACTGACTTGAAGTGGTGGGCCAAGTTGCTTAACAGCAGGATGTCTAGGCTGCTCCCTGGGCTTGTGGGCGAAGAACAAGTGGGATTCGTGGCGGGAAGAGAGGGTGGACACAATGTCAGCAGGGTAGTACACGCAATCACTCATTCGATTAAGGTTGGAGCCCCTCTTGTGCTGTTAGGCACGGATGCGGAGAAGGCGTTCGATAGGGTCAGCTGGGCCTATATGGGTAAGGTGCTGAGTGCCTTTGGTTTTCCGGAGAGCTTCATTGGGGCCATATATACTTTATACTCTGCTCCATCGGCGAGAGTGATGGTTAATGGCACCCTATCGAACGCCTTCCAAATTAGAAATGGCACGCGCCAGGGATGCCCCCTGTCCCCTACTTTATTTGTGCTCACCCTAGAGACGCTCCTGCTTAAGTTTAGACAATCCCCCTTGATCGAAGGAGTGAAAATTGGCAATTACACCCACAAGATGGCCGCTTTTGCGGATGATTTGCTGCTTCTGATGACTAATCCTGAAGAGGCTCTGCCGGAGGTTATGCAGATTTTTGAATCCTTCGGGGTTATATCTAATTTTAAAATTAATTTTGATAAGTCGGAGGCCCTTGGTGTTTCCCTCCCGGCTGCTTTATGTAATAGAGTCAAAGCCCTCACGCCATTCAAATGGCCTACTCAAGCAATTAAGTACCTAGGGGTAATGATACCGATGGATCCCAAGCTGATGTTTAGACTTAACTTCCCTCCATTGCTTTCCAAGGTCACCTCTGTTCTTTCTAAAAGTAGCTCTCCTTTCCTTACCTGGTTAGGCAGGAAAAATGTTCTCACCACTTATATATTGCCGCTGATTATGTATACCTTAAGAACCCTTCCCATTACCATTCCAGCTAGCTTCATTAACAAACTGCAGTCTGCCATGAGCAAATATTTATGGGACAAGGGCCGTCCAAGGATGTCCTTCCGCCTTCTTTCCCGCAGAAGGAAAACTGGGGGTATCTCATTACCTGATCTGTCGACCTATATACAGGCTATCGGCTTAGAGAGATGGCTTAGATTGGCCAGGCGAGAGACGAACTATATGCATATAGACCTAGAGTTAGCACTGTTGGGTAAAGAGTCTTTTCACAAATTGTGGACGCCTGGGAAGGCAGGGGACGGACTCAAGGTCGAGAGTGAGCTAACTAGAGGGATGTTCCATGTATGCCATAAGGTTGTGGCTTTAGCCTCTACTCAGGGTCAGATATCTCCACTTGCCCCTATTTCAGTTATTCCGACACTCCTGTTCCCGCAAATAAAGTCTCCTTCAGATATTTGGCTTGCACTTTCGCATCATAGAATAGGAGACCTGAAAAAGCTTCAAACCTCATCTGACTTCTACACTGTCCTCTCAGGTGATCCGACCCCTAGTTCAGATTTCATCCAAAGAATGGACTTTGAAAGTACTTGTAGGAAGTTTCTGTCATCTAGGTTCTTCTCGACCCCAGATCCGTCGTGGTTAGAAAATTATGTATTATTACCTAGTTTGCCCCATAAATGCACCACTCTCATCTATAGACAGATTTTACACGCAAGAGATTCTAATGTGCCACCGTGGGTAGCCGAGTGGAGTAAAGAACTCCAAATTGAGTTTGACGACGCTGATGTTAGATGGATTCAAAACGCTTCGCATGGCTTCTCTAAATGTATAAAAGTTCAGGAGAATTCTGTCAAGACGGCGCTGAGGTGGTATAGAACGCCCGAGTACCTTTTTAAAATCAGGATCCTTTCCACGAATCTTTGCTGGAGGTGCAATGCTGGCACTGGCTCCCTGTCGCACATCTGGTGGACCTGCCCGGCCATCAAGCCTTTCTGGGAAGGTGTTGAATCTGCCATTAATGTAATCTGCACGACGACACTGAAACTCTCAGCCCAGCTGATTTTGCTCTGGTTACCTACTCCAGACTTTCGTCCGGGGAAAAACAACTTGGCCACACATCTGATCATGGCCGCAAAGCTTTTGATCCCAGTAAAATGGAGATCAACTGATCCACCATCATTGGGGATGTGGCGGGATAGGGTCCATCAGATGTGCCAGATGGAGGAATTGATAGGGTGGACGTACCACAGCAGAGACAGGTTTCTGCAGATATGGCAACTTTGGTTAAAATATAGAACAGATCTCCTCAACTCCCAGCTATGGGACTCTGAAGAAGATTTGTAACAGATGGTCACTTTTTCATTCGCCTCCCGCCCGATCTCTGTCTAGCCCGTTATAGAAACCTATCCTGGGGACACACAGCCAGTATATGTTTATGCCATATCTTAGACATTATAAAAGGTCATGCCTTCACTACTGATGTGAGCAATTTTCACGATGCTTAGGGTTGACACAACGTTTGGGCCCTGTTTTTTCCCTAACGTTACTGATGTTTATGTGTTCTGTAAGATCGATCGCTCTCAGGGCCCTTTAGCCCTAGACAAGCGGTGATCGCATCCTAGCTTGTATTGTTAGGCAATGCCTTTGATGCTCTGTACTTAACTATGATTGTGATGTGATGCTCGCTTTATTGCGCTTGTATTATCCGATGATCTTTGTTTCTCTGCTCAATAAAAAGAGATTTCAAACATATATATGACCTGCCTGTCATTCTGATGCACAGTAACAGATTCGCTACCAGAAAGGACTAGCTATGCATGTTGCTGCACTGTACAGTGATGTACACCATATTACATTCTCCCTAAAGTTTAACTACATGCTGGGATAGACCTGAATTAACGTGCTTTGTGACAAATTCGGATCAAAATGACTTACCTTATAATGGTAAGGTAAACAGCACTACTCACAAATCTTCACCAAGATTGTTTCCTATGATGGCGGTGCCAGCGGTGTTGAGCTCAAGCCTGACGGGCTCCTGCCAAACCTTGAAGTAAATAGATGACCGCAGCACAAGCTTGAGAAAGACTCTGTATAGTCGAAACATCGCATTGTTGGTGAATGCGGTCATCTATTTACTTCAAAATTTTTGTGGAAAAATGTGGCAAAGCGATTAATTGCATTTTTGAAACTTTCGCTCATCTCTAGCCCACTACATACAAAGAAATGTGATTCGTGATAACGTAATTCCCAACCAAGCGAGTTTGTTTTTGTAATTCGGTGTTTACGGATTTTCCATAACTTCGCTCATCTCTAATTAGCTTACTTTAGTAAACAGAAAGCAAATCTTCACAATGTTTTAACATTTTTTATTGGCATTTTATAAACTGCAATAGATGTAAAAAAAAATTCCATTCACTTCAAAATTTCATAGAGTAGTTAAGATTTTTGGATGTTTTATGTATCTATATGGGAATGTCAGTTAGGGCTTGTTCACATCACCGTTTAGCTTTCCGTTCTTCTGATCCATCAGAAGAAGATAGAGAGAGAGAAAAAAAAATGTATCCTGTTGCATCAGTTATGCACAGGATTGCAATGGATCAGTTTTTTTTACAGTAAGAAAAATGGATCCTGTTGCATCAGTTATCATGCGTTTGAGCCATTTCCGTCTGAGATCCATTTTTTTGGCTACTTTCACACTAGCGTTTTTATTATATCCGGCAGGGTTCAGCAAAAACGCTTCCGTTACTGATAATACAACCATCTGGATCCGTTATGAACTGATCCGGTTATATTATCTGTAACATAGCATTACGGATCCGTCATGAACTCCATTGAAAGTCAATGAAGGACGGATCCGTTTTCTATTGTGTCAGATTGTTTCAGAGAAAATGGATCCGTCCCCATTGACTTGCATTGGGGGTCAAGCCAAAACCGTCTTGCTCCGCATCCCAGGATGGAAAGCAAACTACAACATGTTGCGGTTTGCTCTCCGGTATGGGAACGCAACTCAACGGAACAGAATGCCTTTGGAGCACTCCGTTCTGTTCAGTTTTGTCACCCATGACAATGAATGGGGACAAAACGGAAGTGTTTTTTTCCGGTATTGAGCGCCTATGATGGATCTCATTACCGGAAAACTAAAACGCTATTGTGAAAGGTCCCTTAGACGGAAACAAAAGTACTGTATGCAGGACTTTTTTCAATGTCTAAAAAACGGATCTCAGACAGAAATGGCATAAGTGGATAACAACTGATGCAACAGAATCCGTTTTTTACAGGATTGTCTTTTCTCTCTCTCTTCTTCTGACGGATCAGAAAAACGGAAAGCTAAACGGTGATGTGAACTCAGCCTGAATGTTATTCAAAATGCATCATCTAAAGTTAGTCACATATTGAAAGGATGTAACTAGCTGAAAGGGGTTCACCTCTTGGAAAATCCTTACTTGCTAGAAATGACCCTTGACAATAACATCATTGAAAAGTCTTCCCCTGCTGGGAACCTAAAAAAAAGTCAGTCATTATCAGTGTTGAGAGAAGCACTCTTCAGATCATAGATCGGAAGTCGCTTCCTTCAAAACTTTGTTCAAATGCTGCACGGAGACCCGTCTCCATACAGCATTCAAATGTATGGTCTTCGCAGAGGTGAAATTTGTTAAGTCCGAAGTCCCACAAGTCTCCTGTGAAGAACTTCAGACTTTGATTATTCAACTTGAAAACCCTTTTAAAATTGCAAACCGATGTTGGCTCTGGTACTGAAGCAGACGTTGGATCCTAGTTTTAAAATGGTTTTCAAGTTGACTAATAGAAGTACAAAGTTTTTTTTACCGTTGTTCGTACAGCATTCCAACAAAGTTTTGAACGAAGCGACTTCGGATCTATGATCTGAAGAACGCTTCTCTCAACACTAGTCATTGTCTATGTGGGAATAGACAATGACTAAACATTCCAACAAAGTTTTGAACGAAGCGACTTCGGATTTTTGATCTGAAGAACGCTTCTCTCAACACTAGTCATTGTCTATGTGGGAATCTTGAACCAAGTATTCAGTTTTACTGCAGTGCCACCTCAGCAAATACGGAGCATTACATGACGGTCATTACAATTGAATAAGTTATTTGTGTAATACAGGACAAGACAGGTCCTCCAGAATGAGAGATGCTCTTTGTACCTGCTTTACACTCTGGCAAAGAAAGGTGAAATCTTGAATAGAGGACCTCCCTCTATTAACTAAGGACTCAATAACAGAGTATATGAAAATAAGATTTCAGACCTAGCCAATGCTTTAAAAGCATGGATATAACTATAGATGTAGCAGCTATAGCACTTATGGTTCCAAAGGTTGGGGGTGCTATCAGGTACAACAACAATGTACCTTTTTGTGGGGAATAACAATCAAGTGGTTTATAGCTATAATTTGAACTTTCTGGTATGTGGTGATACTATAAATACCTTTAATTATTGCTATGTATGCTTCTGTTTTAATTACCCCTAGGTGAAGGAGGCCCCTTCCTATTTTATTATGTGTTTCTAAGAATTATAACTGCTCCCCTGTTTAAATACTTTAAGATGCTTCAACTTGTATTTATGTCCCTAAGCTACGCTTTAAGTTTAAATCTGGTCTCACCAGTATAATATAACATTTAGGGAAGAATATGCAGCACAGTATGCCAACACTTGATGATATTACAGCAAATATCTCTACAAAAACAGTGTTTTTCCCAGTAACACTCATGTAGGCTGAAATAAAAGCCACCCAGACACTGCAGACAACCAGCATGCTGAATGTGATATTTTTGGCTTCATTAAATCTTTCTGGTAAATTTCTGGCCAAGAAAGCAATTATGAAACTAATAGCTGCAAGTAGTCCCATATAGCCCAGCATCATGAAGAAGGCCATCACTGACCCTTCATTACACTGAAATATAATCTTGTCTTGATATAAGTGAGTGTTCATTTCTGGGAATGGAGGCAAAGTAGATAACCAAATGATGCTAAGTAAAACTTGAAGAAATGAACAGAAGAAGACTACACAGTTTGTAATTTTTACACTGATAAATTTCTTCCAAGAACTTCCAGGTTTGGTGGCTTTGAAGGCCATGTACACCATGATGGTTTTAGCCAGAATAGAAGAGATAGCTACTGAAAAGATGATCCCAAATGAAGTTTGACGAAGCATACAGGTGACATGTGTAGGATAACCCAGGAACAAAAATACACAGAGGAAACTCATCATGATGGAAGCCAGGAGAATAAAGCTCAGGGTTTGGTTGTTAGCTTTGACTACTGGAGTGTCTCGGAATAAAATGAAGATGCCCAAGATTATAGATGTTTTAAGAAAACAAAAGCCAGATATAATGGAGACAGCAATCACCATAGGGTCATGATAATCATAGGATACATATTCAATAGGTTTCGGGACACATCGATTCATGTCATTTGGCCATTGATCTTCTGGACACTTTTGGCATGATATACTGTCTACAAAAATAGAAAATGTTAAACATAAATTCAATACAACAGTTATAATGCTTTAAAATTAAAGTTAAAAAAACTTGAAAGGAAGAAAAGAAAAAAATAGGAGGGCTTCAAAATACTGTGAAATATAAATTAGATATGAGCGAACTTCTTGAAATTTGCTTTGTGTCTGATTCAGACATTTTTTCAATACGTTCAATTCGGACCTGAATATACTTATCTCGAATTGGAGCTTCTCCAATTTCCCTGAAAATTGACATCTAGCACCCTCTAGTCTCCTAGGATTTGTTATGAAACAATGTTATCTCTTTTTCAATTTTTTTTGTAAATTTTAGTTTTAAGCTCCTGAACTGAATGACAGCAATAACAATCAATGTCAAAGAGACACTGACATTCCTAGTTATGGCAAAATGGTCTTTTGATAATGTTGACAAACAGATTTTTTAATAACACACTGCGTTGTCATATATGTTATAATTTTTCACATTAAAAGGCCAAATATTGTTCCTTATATGGGTCTGATTGGTTTTAAACACACGTGGTGTTATAGGAAAAACACAGTGGCTTGTTAGCAGCAAGCATATAAAAATTATGCCTCAAAGCTAGCAGATGTCTGCCCCTGTATATACACATACATTATCTTCAAAAGGAGTGGTCTGCACAAGCACCCAAAGATTATGCTTTAATGGAGGCAGAATGTCTGCTTGTATTTATGCACGTACAACAGTTAATTGTTAAAAGAAAGAGTGTTCTACACAAGTGTTCAAAAATTGTGCCTTGATGCAACAAAATGCCTGCCAATATTTCTACATGTACAAGTGTTAATTTTTTGGAAACAAGAATGACTTGTTTGACATGAGCTTGGAAAAAATCTCCCTTTTTAATTGGGAGTAGCAGCAGAACATTGTCTATTAGTAGTAGTAATGGTGGTAATGATAATAACAGTAGAAATAATGGAAGTAACAATAGGGGGTTATGAGCAGGCAATTAGCAGCAATGACAGCCATACGGTACAGAACATGATGGCAGGCAGACTGAGCCATTGGCACAATGGTGGCAGCAGCCAAACAGTACATAAAATAATTGTTGGCAGACAGATATCGGCAGGGGCATCATGGCGATAGCGACATCATGGTGGCAACAGCAGAAGCCATTTGTTAGAGAACATGATAGTAGGAAGGCAGACAACAGCAGTGGCCTGATGGCTGCAGCCATATGGTACAGAACCTGATTAGAGATGAGCGAATTTCTTAAAAGTTTGATTCGGCTGATTCGCCGAATTTCACCCCAAAAAATTTTTCGGGACGAATTACTTCCGGCCGGCGTGATGATGTAATCTCGCGCCGCATGGAATTTCGGCCAAGATCTTCAAGCAAGATGGAGACTGGCAGCCCGTTGAAAGCAAATGGAGGAGGTAAGTTTGAATTTTTTAGTTTTTTATACTATTTCAGGTTACATCAACAGTAGCCTCAGCAACCCCAGGCAAACAGTAACCTCAGCAACAACAGATCTATTCATCGGCCGCAGACAGAGGGGTGTGAAAAACCTCATTGATCCATGCCTTGCTCAACACTTACCTTGTAGGAGACGCAGGCGCCTGCAAGCAGGCCGCCGCATCCGTCCTCACTGCCATCTGATGCGGTGTCATCTGATGCGCTTTAGCACGCGCGCACGCACCTCTCCCTTTCTTATAGGAGTAGGCAGCTGGTTCCTGATTACCGTCCCCACCTGGAGGCGGGACTATTTGTATTTAAGGCAGCTTCACTTATCATGAAGTGCCCAAGCGTGGTTGTTGTAGCTCTTGACTCCCGCTAAAGCGTCCCACTGTGTCTGTTTATTGGATTTCCTGGATTCTGACCTCTGCTTCGTTTGACTACGCATCTGCCCATCGCCAGGGCCGGACTGGGGATAAAAACCAGCCCTGGAAAAAGTTGCACACCAGCCCCACAGCATTGCCCATTATTTACTTGTTTATAAAAGGGGAAAGCATTCATTTTAAAACACGTGTGTAAACACGAATATGAACTTTGCCCAACGATAGCTCTTTTGTAGAACCACCATTGTTAATATTATCACAGTGTTTTCCCAACCAGGATGCCTCCAACTGTTGCAAAACTACAACTCTCAGCATGCTCAGACAGTGTTTTACCACGCCCTTTGACCCGCCCCTTTTTTGTTGGCCACCTATTTAATGATTGTTGCATGCAACATTTTACTTGACCAGTTATTTTAGATATTCTACGGCAGTCCTGTTACAACCCCCCTCCCCCAATGAGCCTTTCGACCAAATAATAAAAATATTTATAAAATCTTACCCATATGCTGCAAAAAAAATTAAAAATCTGCAATGTAAAATCGATAATAAAGATCAACTACAAACAAACATATTTCACATGAAAACTTACAATTACTTGGCTTGGCCCTTGGGGATCTCGGACGCCACTTCCACACTTTGGCCGGGGGCTCGGCGGAGCTGATGTTGTGTTTTATCCTAATGAGAAAGATTTCATAATAAGGATTTGGAGAAGGGGCAGAGGAATAGCAGAGCAGGGAGAGGCTGGTGCTGCTACTAGGGGGTCATACCATGGGGGAGTAATAAAGCCCACCATAATGCCCCCCAGTAGTAATAATTCTCCTTATAATGTGCCAAACATACCCCTTTGTAATGCCCCCAGTTGAGCTAATGTTCCCATAATGTGCCAATATAAAATACCCCTTCTCAGTGCCCGCGTAGATGACCCCATAGTGCTCCCCCCCTTCCCCATAGTACCCACCATACTGTGTCCCAGTATAAAATGCACCTATACAGAGCCGCCCATATAAAATACCCCTTTTTTTAGGCTCAGTAGATGCCTCTATAGTGCCACCCAATAATCTGCCAGTAATAAATGCCCCAATCGATGCCCCAATCATGTGCCAGTAAGATGTGCCCCCATAGATGCCCCCAATCATGTGCCAGTAAGATGTGCCCCATAGATGCCTCCTAATCATGTGCCAGTAATAAGAGCCCCCCCACCATCATGTTTCAGCAGCCAGAGCCCCCCCCATATCATGTGCCAGTAGCCAGAGTGCCCCCTATCATGTGCCAGTAGCCCCCCTTATTATGTGCCAGTAGCCCCCCTTATGTGCCAGTAGCCACCCCTTATCATGTGCCAGTAGCCCCCCTTATGTGCCAGTAGCCCCCTTATGTGTCAGTAGTCATCCTTATGTGCCAGTATCCCCCTTATCATGTTCCAGTAGCCCCCCATAATGTGCCAGTAGCCCCCCTTATGTGCCAGTAGCCCCCCTTATCATGTTCCAGTAGCCCCCTTATGTGCCAGTAGCTTCCCCTTATCATGTGCCAGTAGCAGCCCCTTATCATGTGCCAGTAGCCCCCTTATCATGTGCCAATAGCCCCCTTATCATGTGCCAGTAGCCCCCCCTTATCATGGGTCAGTAGCCCCCTCATCATGTGCCAGTAGCTCCCCTTATGTGCCAGTAGCCGCCCCTTATCATGTTCCAGTAGCTCCCTTATGTGCCATTAGCCGCCCCTTATCATGTGCCAGTAGCCCCCCTATCATGTTCCAATAGCCCCCCATATGCCAGCAGCCCCATCACGTGTCAGTAGCCCCCATTATGTGCCAGTAGCCCCCCTTATGTTCCAGTAGTCCCCCCATCATGATCCAGTATTGTACCTATATAAAAAAAAAAAACACTTATACTTACCTCCAGTGATGCGATGCAGGCCTCTTCCGGCCTCTTCCGGCCTGTGTCCCTTGCTATACGGCTCAGGCGGCGCAATGACGTCATCGCGCCGCCTGCACTGGCCTCTGATAGGCTGCCAGCACTAGGCCAGCAGCCTATCAAAGGAACAGGAGGGGACACACCTCTCCCTCCCCTGCCGTAGGACGGTGATACAGATGACTATGGAGATGAGCGCTTCCACAATGGAAGCGCTCATCTCCTGCTGTACCCTGCCGGCGGAGGCCCCCGCTTGTCACCAGGGCCGCGGCCTTGTGGCACTCAGGCCTGCTGGCCTAATGGGAAATTTCCCAGTATCCCGGCAGGCCAGTCCGGCCCTGCCCATCACCTCCTGACCCTGCAGTGCCTGACAACGAGACCGCTTATATCTGCACGCTGTATTGCTCTGAACTTTGTTTTGCCTGTATCTGTCAAGTGACTTTTGAATACTGTCTGCCAGCAAAGACCTTCTGTTCCTTTACTCCGCCTTTGTTGGACTCTGTTCACACCACTGCAGGTAGCTGCATTCTGGGTAACTGGTGCAGACACCAGGGTCCTGACTCTGAGAGTCAGCAATATTATGCTAATTCCCAGTCCTCTATCAGCTGACACAGAGGATCCACATCCTCTGGTCGTAACACCTCCCCCTGAACCCCCTCAATAGCAGTCCAAATGCTAACTTTCTAACACAAGTCATCAACAGGGAGACTCTCTTTTTCATTTTTTATTTTTTTTGCCTCTTAGAAAAAAAGAAGGTGCCCAACTAGAATGGGGCAGTAAATAAAGATAATATGCAACTGAAACTGAGAAGCTTCTATGTGGTTGCAAGAGGTAAGAGCAGGAGGAATGCTGTGACTCCTGGCTCCAAGACAAAGGTGACCTCCACATCATCTGGCTGTAACTGCTAGGAGGACTGAGCCAATTATTCCACAATCTCATCATATTTGTCCTCAATAATATTGCACCTTTTGGAAGGGAGAACTGTGGCCTAACACTACAACTACTGGCCGGATGGCTGGTGCTGCTACCCACATTCAGACTCTGGGAGGATAAGACATTGCTCTTTTATTTTGCACTCTTTTATTTACCAGAACTTTTATTATGATGCGAAAAGTTATGGGTGTGATACACACAGATTATTGCAAATGTGTTTTCTGTAATTTAAAGACAACGGCAGAATGTCCTTCTACAAACTGCACACTGCAATTCAAAATTTACATTTGGAATAATGCAGTGTGTGCTGTGAAATGCCTTTGAACTATGTATACATTTAAAGGGGTTTCCTGGGATTTTAATATCGATGACCTATCTTCAGGATAGGTCGTCAATATCAGATTAGTGGGGGTCCGACACCAGGCATCCCACCGATCACCTGGTTGAAAAGAAGGCCGGGCTTTTTGCAAGCGCTGCCTTCCCATTATTGTTTACCTGCTCATCGTCAACATTGAAGCGGTGGGCAGGCGTAACTACGTACAAGCCATCACATTAAATTCAATGGGATGGCTCCTTCCTATTCAAGTGTTCAATTAAGACTAGCAGTTGGATATTACAAAACCAACCCCCTGCAAGAAAAAAAAATAATTTAAAATGTTTATATAGCCCCAAGCTTTCACAGCAATAATGCCATGTTTATACCTGTGATATTAAACGCAGCGTTTAATTTCCCCGCCAGCACTGCATCGTTATATTGATGGTAGAAGATGAATGATTGTGTGTTTCTTAGTACAGAAATGTAATAGTTGAACCAGTGATATTAAGCGGGTTTTCCGGGATTTTAAAATTGATGACCTATCTTCAGGATAGGTCATCAATATCAGATCAGTGGGGGTGCCGGATGTCGGACCCCGGCCAATCTGATATTGATGACCTATCCTGAGCAGCTGGTTGAAAAGAAGGCCATGCTCTGTGTGAGCACAGCCTTCCATTCATTGTTTACCTGCTCACTGTCGACATCGCAGCAGTAAGTGGGTGTAATTACAAGCCGTCCCATTCACTTCAATGGGACTGCTCCTTCCTATACACTTGAATAAGAAGGAGCCATCGCATTGAATTGAATGTGATGGCTTGTAGTAACGCCTGCCCACCGCTGCATTGTTGACGACGAGCAGGTAAACAATGAAGGGAAGGCAGCGCTTGCACAGAGCCCAGCCTTCTTTTCAACCAGCTGATCGGCGCGATGCCTGGTGTTGGACCCCCGCTAATCTGATATTAATAACCTATCCTTAAGATAGGTCATAAATATTAAAATTCTGGAAAACCCACTTAATATCACTGGTTCAACAATTACATTTATGTGCTAAGGTACACACAGTGTGAAGCTATCATTCATCTTCTACCATCAATTTGAGGCTACTTTCACACTTGCGTTCGGGGTTCGGCTTGTGAGTTACGTTTGAAGGCTCTCACAAGCGGCCCCGAACGGATCCGTACGGCCCCAATGCATTCTGAGTGGATGCGGATCCGCTCAGAATGCATCAGTATGGCACCGTTTGACCTCCGTTCCGCTCAGCAGGCGGACACTCGAACGCAGCTTGCAGCATTCGGGTGTCCACCTGGCCGTGCGCTTGCCACCACAGAGAAGCAGCTTCTGAGAAAGTATTTTGTGCTGCATTGTGGTTTTTGATGCTGCTGGAGCAGTTTATTGTGTTGCACTGAGTTATTTTGCTCAGTGGGGCGGTATTTTGTGCCGCAATATGATATTGATGTCCCCGCCTACTTGTTTTGGCCCTGCCTTCTGCCAATTTGGAACCGCCTGCATCTACTGCAGCCCCCCTGTAATGAATGGAGAGCCTGGTCGCACATGCGTGCCGCAGCTCCATTCATTTCTATGGGAGTTCTGGAGAACTAGACTAATTAGAGCGCTTGGCTATCTACCGAATTGCCATAGAAATTTATGTAGCCGTCACGATCGGCCGCTCCGTTTAAGTTAGGAGAGCTGCAGGAGGTACAAGGACCCTATTCTTGTGGTCGGTGGGGGTCCCAGCGGTAGGACCCCCACTGATCTAATAGTTATCCCCTACCCTCAAACAACCGGAATACCCCTTTAAGTAGTTAAACTAAAAGAGGACAGTATACTGCTACAGATGGGTCTGGATAGACTGGAGGCTTGGGCAGAAAAGTGGCAGATGAGGTTTAACACTGACAAATGTAAGGTTATGCACATGGGAAGGAATAATGCAAGTCACCCGTACATACTGAATGGTAAAACACTGGGTAACACTGACATGGAAAAAAGAGAAAATAGCCACAAAAGTGTATATGAACCACATTGGAAATTGATAAAATACGTCTCACTTGCAGATTGAAGTAACCTCCATTGGTATGCTCTCAAATTGAAGAAGGCTCTCCATTGCTAAGTCCAATCATGGTTGATCTCATTTGCTTCTTCTTCCTTCTGGTAAAGCTGCTCCACTATCCATATATTTTGAAAAATTATGAGGCACCGAAATAGTAAAGCACCGCAGTAGCAAAAGGCTTCTCACACACTTTTATTATACTCATAAAAGTAAAGCTAAAAACAGCATATCATAAAACCATGTGGCAAATGGCCCAACTCGAGTTTCACAATGTAGTTTCTTCATTCTGCCCTGGAAGAAGATGCACTGTGAAACTCGAGTTGGACCGTTTTCCACATGGTGGTTTTATGATATGCACTTTTTAATATAAATTTTGTGAGTATAATAAAACCTTGCGAGAAGCATATTGCCACACCAGTGCCCCACTATTTTAGGCACTTCGCCATTTTTACTAATATAGGGTTCATGGGTAGGCTGTACCAGAAGGAATGAGAAGCAGATAAGATCAACTTTTTTATCCATTTCCAGTGTGGTTTAACCCCTTAAAAGGGTTCTCCGGGAATGAAGAAAATGAAAATACTTATATATTACTTTATTATAAATAGATTCCCAAATACTTTTCATTAGTTATAATGGCTCGTTTTGTCTAGGGAGCAATCATTAGGAGAAATAAAATGGCCACCGTCCTATTAGTACACATAGAACCTGTCCTAATCACACTGGAGGACAAGTTACAGTACTTCATAACACTGAGCTAAAGAGCTGCCTCAGGCTCCTCTCTGGTCTAATTGTCAGGGATTATGATCCTGAATACAGATAATAAGATCTTCAAGTTAATCTCTTTAGGAATGGAGTTCATGAAGAGACATAAAGTACAGAGAGGAGGTGGGGATGTGGCTAATGAGCAGCAGCTGTGGTATGCAGTCTCAATTACCACAGTCTGTCCTGTCCATCCTCTCTGCATTTCATATCTCCCTATGTCCCCATTCCCACAGAGATTCAGCTGAAGATCATTTTAAACTGTATTAATGATTATAATTAGGGATGAGCGAACTCGAACTGTATAGTTCGGGTTCGTACCGAATTTTGGGGTGTCCGTGACACGGACCCGAACCCGGACATTTTCGTAAAAGTCCGGGTTCGGGTTCGGTGTTCGTCGCTTTCTTCGCGCTTTTGTGACGCTTTCTTGGCGCTTTTTGAAAGGCTGCAAAGCAGCCAATCAACAAGCGTCATACTACTTGCCCCAAGAGGCCATCACAGCCATGCCTACTATTGGCATGGCTGTGATTGGCCAGAGCACCATGTGACCCAGCCTCTATTTAAGCTGGAGTCACATAGCGCCGCCCGTCACTCTGCTCTGATTAGCGTAGGGAGAGGTTGCGGCTGCGACAGTAGGGCGAGATTAGGCAGATTAACTCCTCCAAAGGACTTGATTAACTGATCGATCTGCAGCTGTGGATCATTGAGCTGCTGATCCTCAATTGCTCACTGTTTTTAGGCTGCCCAGACCGTTTGTCAGTCACATTTTTCTGGGGTGATCGGCGGCCATTTTGTGTCTTGTGGTGCGCCAGCACAAGCTGCGACCAAGTGCATTTAACCCTCAATGGTGTGGTTGTTTTTTGGCTAAAGCCTACATCTGGGTGAAGCTGTCACACCAAGTGCATTTAACCAGCAATAGTCTGTTTATTTTTTGGCCATATACTACATCAGGGGCAAGCTGCGCCTGTCACCAAGTGCATTTAACCCTCAATGGTGCGTTTGTTTTTTGGCTAAAGCCTACATCAGGGTGAAGCTGTCACACCAAGTGCATTTAACCAGCAATAGTCTGTTTATTTTTTGGCCATATACTACATCAGGGGCAAGCTGCGCCCGTCACCAAGTGCATTTAACCCTCAGTAGTGTGGTTGGTCAAGCTATCACACCAAGTGCATTTAACCAGCAATAGTCTGTTCATTTTTTGGCCATATACTAAATCAGGGGCAAGCTGCGCCCGTCACCAAGTGCATTTAACCAGCAATAGTCTGTTCATTTTTTGGCCATATACTACATCAGGGGCAAGCTGCGCCCGTCACCAAGTGCATTTAACCCTCAGTAGTGTGGTTGGTCAAGCTGTGACACCAAGTGCATTTAACCAGCAATAGTCTGTTCATTTTTTGGCCATATACTACATCAGGGGCAAGCTGCGCCCATCACCAAGTGCATTTAACCAGCAATAGTGTGGTTATTTTTTGGCCATATCCCAGTCTAATTCTGTCACTAAATCCATACCGGTCACCCAGCGCCTAAATACTAGGCCTCAAATTTATATCCCGCTAAATCTCTCGTTACCGCTGTCCTGTTGTGGCTGGGAAAGTTATTTAGTGTCCGTCAAAGCACATTTTTTGTTCTGGGTTGAAATACAATTCCCAATTTAGCAATTTAAAAATTTAGTGGTTTCTGCTGTATCAGAGCTATTTGAAATCTATCCCTAAAAGGGTATATAATATTCAAGGTGCACATAGGGTCATTCAGAATAACTTCACACACCCGCTACTGTGCATTTCCAAGTCTAATTCTGTCACTAAACCCATACCTGTCACCCAGCGCCTAAATACTAGGCCTCAAATTCATATCCAGCTAAATCTGTCGTTAGTGCTGTAGCTGGGCGAGTTATTTAGTGTCCGTTCAAGCACATTTCTTGTTCTGGGTTGAAATACAATTCCCAATTTAGCAATTTCATAATTTAGTGGTTTCTGCTATATCAGAGCTATTTGAAATCTATCCCTAAAAGGGTAGATCATATTGAAGGTGCACATAGGGACATTCAGAATAACTTCACACACCCGCTACTGTGCATTTCCAAGTCTAATTCTGTCACTAAACCCATACCTGTCACCCAGCGCCTAAATACTAGGCCTCAAATTTATATCCAGCTAAATCTGTCCTTAGTGCTGTAGCTGGGCGAGTTATTTAGTGTCCGTTCAAGCACATTTCTTGTTCTGGGTTGAAATACAATTCCCAATTTAGCAATTTCATAATTTAGTGGTTTCTGCTATATCAGAGCTATTTGAAATCTATCCCTAAAAGGGTATATAATATTCAAGGTGCACATTGTGTCATTCAGAATAACTTCACACACACCCGCTACTGTGTATTTCCAAGTCTAATTCTGTCACTAAACCCATACCTGTCACCCAGCGCCTAAATACTAGGCCTCAAATTTATATCCTGCTAAATCTCTCGTTAACGCTGTCCTGTTGTGGCTGGGAAAGTTATTTAGTGTCCGTCAAAGCACATTTTTTGTTCTGGGTTGAAATACAATTCCCAATTTAGCAATTTCATAATTTAGTGGTTTCTGCTATATCAGAGCTATTTGAAATCTATCCCTAAAAGGGTATATAATATTCAAGGTGCACATTGGGTCATTCAGAATAACTTCACACACACCCGCTACTGTGTATTTCTAAGTCTAATTCTGTCACTAAACCCATACCTGTCACCCAGCGCCTAAATACTAGGCCTCAAATTTATATCCAGCTAAATCTGTCCTTAGTGCTGTAGCTGGGCGAGTTATTTAGTGTCCGTTCAAGCACATTTCTTGTTCTGGGTTGAAATACAATTCCCAATTTAGCAATTTCATAATTTAGTGGTTTCTGCTATATCAGAGCTATTTGAAATCTATCCCTAAAAGGGTATATAATATTCAAGGTGCACATTGGGTCATTCAGAATAACTTCACACACACCCGCTACTGTGTATTTCTAAGTCTAATTCTGTCACTAAACCCATACCTGTCACCCAGCGCCTAAATACTAGGCCTCAAATTTATATCCTGCTAAATCTCTCGTTAACGCTGTCCTGTTGTGGCTGGGAAAGTTATTTAGTGTCCGTCAAAGCACATTTTTTGTTCTGGGTTGAAATACAATTCCCAATTTAGCAATTTCATAATTTAGTGGTTTCTGCTATATCAGAGCTATTTGAAATCTATCCCTAAAAGGGTATATAATATTCAAGGTGCACATTGTGTCATTCAGAATAACTTCACACACACCCGCTACTGTGTATTTCCAAGTCTAATTCTGTCACTAAACCCATACCTGTCACCCAGCGCCTAAATACTAGGCCTCAAATTTATATCCTGCTAAATCTCTCGTTAACGCTGTCCTGTTGTGGCTGGGAAAGTTATTTAGTGTCCGTCAAAGCACATTTTTTGTTCTGGGTTGAAATACAATTCCCAATTTAGCAATTTCATAATTTAGTGGTTTCTGCTATATCAGAGCTATTTGAAATCTATCCCTAAAAGGGTATATAATATTCAAGGTGCACATTGGGTCATTCAGAATAACTTCACACACACCCGCTACTGTGTATTTCCAAGTCTAATTCTGTCACTAAACCCATACCTGTCACCCAGCGCCTAAATACTAGGCCTCAAATTTATATCCTGCTAAATCTCTCGTTAAGGCCTCTTTCACACGACAGTATGTCCATTTCAGTGTTTTGCGGTCCGTTTTTCACGGATCCGTTGTTCCGTTTTTTGCTTCCGTTGTGGTTCCGTTTCCGTTCCGTTGTTCCGTTCCGTTTTTCCGTATGGCAAATACAGTATACAGTAATTTCATATTAAAAATTGGGCTGGGCATAACATTTTCAATAGATGGTTCCGCAAAAAACGGAACGGATACGGAAGACATACGGATGCATTTCCGTATGCATTCCGTTTTTTTGCGGACCCATAGACTTTAATGGAGCCACGGAACGTGATTTGCGGCCAAATATAGGACATGTTCTATCTTTAAACGGAACGGAAAAACGGAAATACGGAAACGGAATGCACACGGAGTACATTCCGTTTTTTTTGCGGAACCATTGAAATGAATGGTTCCGTATACGGACCGTATACGGACCGCAAAAAACGGCCCGCAAAACGGAAAAAAAAAACGGTCGTGTGAAAGAGGCCTAACGCTGTCCTGTTGTGGCTGGGAAAGTTATTTAGTGTCCGTCAAAGCACATTTTTTGTTCTGGGTTGAAATACAATTCCCAATTTAGCAATTTCATAATTTAGTGGTTTCTGCTATATCAGAGCTATTTGAAATCTATCCCTAAAAGGGTAGATCATATTGAAGGTGCACATAGGGACATTCAGAATAACTTCACACACCCGCTACTGTGCATTTCCAAGTCTAATTCTGTCACTAAACCCATACCTGTCACCCAGCGCCTAAATACTAGGCCTCAAATTCATATCCAGCTAAATCTGTCCTTAGTGCTGTAGCTGGGCGAGTTATTTAGTGTCCGTTCAAGCACATTTCTTGTTCTGGGTTGAAATACAATTCCCAATTTAGCAATTTCATAATTTAGTGGTTTCTGCTATATCAGAGCTATTTGAAATCTATCCCTAAAAGGGTATATAATATTCAAGGTGCACATTGGGTCATTCAGAATAACTTCACACACACCCGCTACTGTGTATTTCCAAGTCTAATTCTGTCACTAAACCCATACCTGTCACCCAGCGCCTAAATACTAGGCCTCAAATTTATATCCAGCTAAATCTGTCCTTAGTGCTGTAGCTGGGCGAGTTATTTAGTGTCCGTTCAAGCACATTTCTTGTTCTGGGTTGAAATACAATTCCCAATTTAGCAATTTCATAATTTAGTGGTTTCTGCTATATCAGAGCTATTTGAAATCTATCCCTAAAAGGGTATATAATATTCAAGGTGCACATAGGGTCATTCAGAATAACTTCACACACACGCTTCTGTGCATTTCCAAGTCTAATTCTGTCACTAAATCCATACCGGTCACCCAGCGCCTAAATACTAGGCCTCAAATTTATATCCCGCTGAATTTGAATACAATACATTGGGCCAAATAATATATTTGTTGTTGTGGTGAACCATAACAATGAGAAAAACATCTAGTAAGGGACGCGGACGTGGACATGGTCGTGGTGGTGTTAGTGGACCCTCTGGTGCTGGGAGAGGACGTGGCCGTTCTGCCACATCCACACGTCCTAGTGTACCAACTACCTCAGGTCCCAGTAGCCGCCAGAATTTACAGCGATATATGGTGGGGCCCAATGCCGTTCTAAGGATGGTAAGGCCTGAGCAGGTACAGGCATTAGTCAATTGGGTGGCCGACAGTGGATCCAGCACGTTCACATTATCTCCCACCCAGTCTTCTGCAGAAAGCGCACAGATGGCGCCTGAAAACCAACCCCATCAGTCTGTCACATCACCCCCATGCATACCAGGGAAACTGTCTCAGCCTCAAGTTATGCAGCAGTCTCTTATGCTGTTTGAAGACTCCGCTGGCAGGGTTTCCCAAGGGCATCCACCTAGCCCTTCCCCAGCGGTGAAAGACATAGAATGCACTGACGCACAACCACTTATGTTTCCTGATGATGAGGACATGGGAATACCACCTCAGCATGTCTCTGATGATGACGAAACACAGGTGCCAACTGCTGCGTCTTTCTGCAGTGTGCAGACTGAACAGGAGGTCAGGGATCAAGACTGGGTGGAAGACGATGCAGGGGACGATGAGGTCCTAGACCCCACATGGAATGAAGGTCGTGCCACTGACTTTCACAGTTCGGAGGAAGAGGCAGTGGTGAGACCGAGCCAACAGCGTAGCAAAAGAGGGAGCAGTGGGCAAAAGCAGAACACCCGCCGCCAAGAGACTCCGCCTGCTACTGACCGCCGCCATCTGGGACCGAGCACCCCAAAGGCAGCTTCAAGGAGTTCCCTGGCATGGCACTTCTTCAAACAATGTGCTGACGACAAGACCCGAGTGGTTTGCACGCTTTTGCCATCAGAGCCTGAAGCGAGGCATTAACGTTCTGAACCTGAGCACAACCTGCATGACCAGGCACCTGCATGCAAAGCATGAACTGCAGTGGAGTAAACACCTTAAAACCAAGGAAGTCACTCAGGCTCCCCCTGCTACCTCTTCTGCTGCTGCCGCCTCGGCCTATTCTGCTGCTGCCGCCTCGGCCTCTTCCTCCGCCTCTGGAGGAACGTTGGCACCTGCCGCCCAGCAAACAGGGGATGTACCACCAACACCACCACCACCACCTCCGTCACCAAGCGTCTCAACCATGTCACACGCCAGCGTTCAGCTCTCCATCTCACAAACATTTGATAGAAAGCGTAAATTCCCACCTAGCCACCCTCGATCCCTGGCCCTGAATGCCAGCATTTCTAAACTACTGGCCTATGAAATGCTGTCATTTAGGCTGGTGGACACAGACAGCTTCAAACAGCTCATGTCGCTTGCTGTCCCACAGTATGTTGTTCCCAGCCGGCACTACTTCTCCAAGAGAGCCGTGCCTTCCCTGCACAACCAAGTATCCGATAAAATCAAGTGTGCACTGCGCAACGCCATCTGTGGCAAGGTCCACCTAACCACAGATACGTGGACCAGTAAGCACGGCCAGGGACGCTATATCTCCCTAACTGCACACTGGGTAAATGTAGTGGCAGCTGGGCCCCAGGCGGAGAGCTGTTTGGCGCACGTCCTTCCGCCGCCAAGGATCGCAGGGCAACATTCTTTGCCTCCTGTTGCCACCTCCTCCTTCTCGGCTTCCTCCTCCTCTTCTTCCACCTGCTCATCCAGTCAGCCACACACCTTCACCACCAACTTCAGCACAGCCCGGGGTAAACGTCAGCAGGCCATTCTGAAACTCATATGTTTGGGGGACAGGCCCCACACCGCACAGGAGTTGTGGCGGGGTATAGAACAACAGACCGACGAGTGGTTGCTGCCGGTGAGCCTCAAGCCCGGCCTGGTGGTGTGTGATAATGGGCGAAATCTCGTTGCAGCTCTGGGACTAGCCAATTTGACGCACATCCCTTGCTTGGCGCATGTGCTGAATTTGGTGGTGCAGAAGTTCATTCACAACTACCCCGACATGTCAGAGCTGCTGCATAAAGTGCGGGCCGTCTGTTCGCGCTTCCGGCGTTCACATCCTGCTGCTGCTCGCCTGTCTGCGCTACAGCGTAACTTCGGCCTTCCCGCTCACCGCCTCATATGCGACGTGCCCACCAGGTGGAACTCCACCTTGCACATGCTGGACAGACTGTGCGAGCAGCAGCAGGCCATAGTGGAGTTTCAGCTGCAGCACGCACGGGTCAGTCGCACTACAGAACAGCACCACTTCACCACCAATGACTGGGCCTCCATGCGAGACCTGTGTGCCCTGTTGCGCTGTTTCGAGTACTCCACCAACATGGCCAGTGGCGATGACACCGTTATCAGCGTTACAATACCACTTCTATGTCTCCTTGAGAAAACACTTAGGGCGATGATGGAAGAGGAGGTGGCCCAGGAGGAGGAGGAGGAAGAGGGGTCATTTTTAGCACTTTCAGGCCAGTCTCTTCGAAGTGACTCAGAGGGAGGTTTTTGGCAACAGCAGAGGCCAGGTACAAATGTGGCCAGCCAGGGCCCACTACTGGAGGACGAGGAGGATGAGGATGAGGAGGAGGTGGAGGAGGATGAGGATGAAGCATGGTTACAGCGGGGTGGCACCCAACGCAGCTCGGGTCCATCACTGGTGCGTGGCTGGGGGGAAAGGCAGGACGATGACGATACGCCTCCCACAGAGGACAGCTTGTCCTTATCCCTGGGCAGCCTGGCACACATGAGCGACTACATGCTGCAGTGCCTGCGCAACGACAGCAGAGTTGCCCACATTTTAACCTGTGCGGACTACTGGGTTGCCACCCTGCTGGATCCACGCTACAAAGACAATGTGCCCACCTTACTTCCTGCACTGGAGCGTGATAGGAAGATGCGCGAGTACAAGCGCACGTTGGTAGACGCGCTACTGAGAGCATTCCCAAATGTCACAGGGGAACAAGTGGAAGCCCAAGGCCAAGGCAGAGGAGGAGCAAGAGGTCGCCAAGGCAGCTGTGTCACGGCCAGCTCCTCTGAGGGCAGGGTTAGCATGGCAGAGATGTGGAAAACTTTTGTCAACACGCCACAGCTAACTGCACCACCACCTGATACGCAACGTGTTAGCAGGAGGCAACATTTCACTAACATGGTGGAACAGTACGTGTGCACACCCCTCCACGTACTGACTGATGGTTCGGCCCCATTCAACTTCTGGGTCGCTAAATTGTCCACGTGGCCAGAGCTAGCCTTTTATGCCTTGGAGGTGCTGGCCTGCCCGGCAGCCAGCGTTTTGTCTGAACGTGTATTCAGCACGGCAGGGGGCGTCATTACAGACAAACGCAGCCGCCTGTCTACAGCCAATGTGGACAAGCTGACGTTCATAAAAATGAACCAGGCATGGATCCCACAGGACCTGTCCGTCCCTTGTCCAGATTAGACATTAACTACCTCCCCATAACCATATATTATTGGACTCCAGGGCACTTCCTCATTCAATCCTATTTTTATTTTCATTTTACCATTATATTGCGAGGCTACCCAAAGTTGAATGAACCTCTCCTCTGCCTGTGTGCTAGGCCTAAATATATGCCAATGGACTGTTGCAGTGGTGGCTGACATGAAGCCTGATTCTCTGCTATGACATGCAGACTAATTCTCTGCTGACATGAAGCCAGATTGTCTGTTACGGGACCTCTCTCCTCTGCCTGGGTGCTGGGCCTAAATTTATGACAATGGACTGTTGCAGTGGTGGCTGACGTGAAGCCTGATTCTCTGCTATGACATGCAGACTGATTCTCTGCTGACATGAAGCCAGATTGTCTGTTACGGGACCTCTCTGCTCTGCCTGTGTGCTAGGCCTAAATATATGCCAATGGACTGTTGCAGTGGTGGCTGACGTGAAGCCTCATTCTCTGCTATGACATGCAGACTGATTCTCTGCTGACATGAAGCCAGATTCTCTGTTACGGGACCTCCCTCCTCTGCCTGGGTGCTGGGCCTAAATATATGCCAATGGACTGTTGCAGTGGTGGCTGACGTGAAGCCTCATTCTCTGCTATGACATGCAGACTGATTCTCTGCTGACATGAAGCCAGATTCTCTGTTACGGGACCTCTCTCCTCTGCCTGTGTGTGTGCTGGGCCTAAATATATGCCAATGGACTGTTGCAGTGGTGGCTGACGTGAAGCCTCATTCTCTGCTATGACATGCAGACTAATTCTCTGCTGACATGAAGACAGATTCTCTGTTACGGGACCTCCCTCCTCTGCCTGGGTGCTGGGCCTAAATATATGCCAATGGACTGTTGCAGTGGTGGCTGACGTGAAGCCTCATTCTCTGCTATGACATGCAGACTAATTCTCTGCTGACATGAAGCCAGATTCTCTGTTACGGGACCTCCCTCCTCTGCCTGGGTGCTGGGCCTAAATATATGCCAATGGACTGTTGCAGTGGTGGCTGACGTGAAGCCTCATTCTCTGCTATGACATGCAGACTAATTCTCTGCTGACATGAAGCCAGATTCTCTGTTACGGGACCTCTCTCCTCTGCCTGGGTGCCGGGGCCTAAATATCTGAGAATGGACTGTTCCAGTGGTGGGTGACGGGAAGCCAGATTCTCTGCTATGGAACCTCTCTCCAATTGATTTTGGTTAATTTTTATTTATTTAATTTTTATTTTATATCATTTCCCTATCCACATTTGTTTGCAGGGGATTTACCTACATGTTGCTGCCTTTTGCAGCCCTCTAGCTCTTTCCTGGGCTGTTTTACAGCCTTTTTAGTGCCGAAAAGTTCGGGTCCCCATTGACTTCAATGGGGTTCGGGTTCGGGACGAAGTTCGGATCGGGTTCGGATCCCGAACCCGAACATTTCCGGGATGTTCGGCCGAACTTCTCGAACCCGAACATCCAGGTGTTCGCTCAACTCTAATTATAATCCTTAGTGTTGTGAAGTAACTTGTCCTGCTGTGTGATCAGGACAGGTTTTGTGTGTACTAATAGGACGGCGTCCATTTTATTTCTCCTAATGAGTACTCTCTAGACAAAAAGAGCCATAATAACAAAAGAAAGGTATTTGGGAATCTATTTATGATAAAGTAATATTTAAGTATTTTCATTTTATTAATTGCTGGAGAACCCCTTTAAGGACATTGACATTTTTCACCTTAACCACTTAAGGACCACAGGTTTATACCCCCCTAGTGACCAGGCCCTTTTTTACAAATCGGCACTCCACAACTTTAGCGGTTTATTGCTCGGTCATGCAACTTACCACCCAAATGAATTTTACCTCCTTTTCTTCTCACTAATAGAGCTTTCATTTGGTGGTATTTCATTGCCGCTGACATTTTAACTTTTTTTGTTATTAATCGAAATTTAACGATTTTTTTGCAAAAAAATGAAATTTTTCACTTTCAGCTGTAAAATTTTGCAAAAAAAACGACATCCATATATACATTTTTCGCCAAATTTATTGTTCTACATGTCTTTGATAAAAAAAAAATGTTTGGGCAAAAAAAAAATGGTTTGGGTAAAAGTTATAGCATTTACAAACTATGGTACAAAAATGTGAATTTCCGCTTTTTGAAACAGCTCTGACTTTCTGAGCACCTGTCATGATTCCTGAGGTTCTACAATGCCCAAACAGTAGAAAACCCCCACAAATGACCCCATTTCGGAAAGTAGACACCCTAAGGTATTCGCTTATGGGCATAGTGAGTTCATAGAACTTTTTATTTTTTGTCACAAGTTAGCGGAAAATGATGATGATTTTTTATTTTTATTTTTTTCTTACAAAGTCTCATATTCCACTAACTTGCGACAAAAAATAAAAAATTCTAGGAACTCGCCATGCCCCTCACGGAATACCTTGGGGTGTCTTCTTTCCAAAATGGGGTCACTTGTGGCGTAGTTATACTGCCCTGGCAATTTAGGGGCCCAAATGTGTGAGAAGTACTTTGCAATCAAAATCTGTAAAAAAATGACCGGTGAAATCCGAAAGGTGCACTTTGGAATATGTGCCCCTTTGCCCACCTTGGCATCAAAAAAGTGTCACACATCTGGTATCGCCGTACTCAGGAGAAGTTGGGGAATGTGTTTTGGGGTGTCATTTTACATATACCCATGCTGGGTGAGAGAAATATCTTGGCAAAAGACAACTTTTCCCATTTTTTTATACAAAGTTGGCATTTGACCAAGATATTTTTCTCACCCAGCATGGGTATATGTAAAATGACACCCCAAAACACATTCCCCAACTTCTCCTGAGTACGGCGATACCAGATGTGTCACACTTTTTTGCTGCCAAGGTGGGCAAAGGGGCACATATTCCAAAGTGCACCTTTCGGATTTTGCAGGGCATTTTTTACACATTTTGATTGCAAAGTTCTTCTCACACATTTGGGCCCCTAAATTGCCAGGGCAGTATAACTACGCCACAAGTGACCCCATTTTGAAAAGAAGACACCCCAAGGTATTCCGTGAGGGGCATGGCGAGTTCCTAGAATTTTTTATTTTTTGTCGCAAGTTAGTGGAATATGAGACTTCGTAAGGAAAAAAGAAAAAAAAAGAAAAATCATCATTTTCCGCTAACTTGTGACAAAAAATAAAAAATTCTAGGAACTCGCCGTGCCCTCACGGAATACCTTGGGGTGTCTTCTTTCCAAAATGGGGTCACTTGTGGCGTAGTTATACTGCCCTGGCAATTTAGGGGCCCAAATGTGTAAGAAGTACCTTGCAATCAAAATGTGTAAAAAATGGCCTGCGAAATCCGAAAGGTGCACTTTGGAATATGTGCCCCTTTGCCCACCTTGGCTGCAAAAAAGTGTCACACATCTGGTATCGCCGTACTCAGGAGAAGTTGGGCAATGTGTTTTGGGGTGTCATTTTACATATACCCATGCTGGGTGAGAGAAATATCTTGGCAAAAGACAACTTTTCCCATTTTTTTATACAAAGTTGGCATTTGACCAAGATATTTTTCTCACCCAGCATGGGTATATGTAAAATGACACCCCAAAACACATTCCCCAACTTCTCCTGAGTACGGCGATACCACATGTGTGACACTTTTTTGCAGCCTAGATGCGCAAAGGGGCCCAAATTCCTTTTAGGAGGGCATTTTTAGACATTTGGATCCCAGACTTCTTCTCACACTTTCGGGCCCCTAAAAAGCCAGGGCAGTATAAATACCCCACATGTGACCCCACTTTGGAAAGAAGACACCCCAAGGTATTCAATGAGGGGCATGGCGAGTTCCTAGAATTTTTTATTTTTTTGCATAAGTTAGCGGATATTGATTTTTTTTTGTTTTTTTCTCACAAAGTCTCACTTTCCGCTAACTTAGGACAAAAATTTCAATCTTTCATGGACTCAATATGCCCCTCACGGAATACCTTGGGGTGTCTTCTTTCCGAAATGGGGTCACATGTGGGGTATTTATACTGCCCTGGCTTTTTAGGGGCCCTAAAGCGTGAGAAGAAGTCTGGAATATAAATGTCTAAAAATGTTTACGCATTTGGATTCCGTGAGGGGTATGGTGCGTCCATGTGAGATTTTATTTTTTGACACAAGTTAGTGGAATATGAGACTTAGTAAGAAAAAACAAAAACAAAAACAAACAAAAAATTTCCGCTAACTTGTGCCCAAAAAAATGTCTGAATGGAGCCTTACCAGGGGGGGGGGGGGGTGATCAATGACAGGGGGGTGATCACCCATATAGACTCCCTGATCACCCCCCTGTCATTGATCACCCCCCCTGTAAGGCTCCATTCAGACATCCGCATGATTTTTTACGGATCCATGGATACATGTATCGGATCCACAGAACGCATGCGGACGTCTGAATGGAGCCTTACAGGGGGGTTATCAATGACAGGGGGTGATCAGGGTAATCAGGGTGATCACCCCCCTGTCACTGATCACCCCCCCTGTAAGGCTCCATTCAGACATCCGCATGATTTTTTACGGATCCATGGATACATGTATCGGATCCACAAAACGCATGCGGACGTCTGAATGGAGCCTTACAGGGGGGTTATCAATGACAGGGGGTGATCAGGGTAATCAGGGTGATCACCCCCCTGTCACTGATCACCCCCCCTGTAAGGCTCCATTCAGACATCCGCATGATTTTTTACGGATCCATGGATACATGGATCGGATCCACAAAACGCATGCGGACGTCTGAATGGAGCCTTACAGGGGGGTTATCAATGACAGGGGGTGATCAGGGTAATCAGGGTGATCACCCCCCTGTCACTGATCACCCCCCCTGTAAGGCTCCATTCAGACATCCGCATGATTTTTTACGGATCCATGGATACATGGATCGGATCCACAAAACGCATGCGGACGTCTGAATGGAGCCTTACAGGGGGGTTATCAATGACAGGGGGTGATCAGGGTAATCAGGGTGATCACCCCCCTGTCACTGATCACCCCCCCTGTAAGGCTCCATTCAGACATCCGCATGATTTTTTACGGATCCGTGGATACATGGATCGGATCCACAAAACGCATGCGGACGTCTGAATGGAGCCTTACAGGGGGGTTATCAATGACAGGGGGTGATCAGGGTAATCAGGGTGATCACCCCCCTGTCACTGATCACCCCCCCTGTAAGGCTCCATTCAGACATCCGCATGATTTTTTACGGATCCAAGGATACATGTATCGGATCCACAAAACGCATGCGGACGTCTGAATGGAGCCTTACAGGGTGGTTATCAATGACAGGGGGTGATCAGGGTAATCAGGGTGATCACCCCCCTGTCACTGATCACCCCCCCTGTAAGGCTCCATTCAGACATCCGCATGATTTTTTACGGATCCATGGATACATGGATCGGATCCACAAAACGCATGCGGACGTCTGAATGGAGCCTTACAGGGGGGTTATCAATGACAGGGGGTAATCAGGGTAATCAGGGTGATCACCCCCCTGTCACTGATCACCCCCCCTGTAAGGCTCCATTCAGACATCCGCATGATTTTTTACGGATCCATGGATACATGGATCGGATCCACAAAACGCATGCGGACGTCTGAATGGAGCCTTACAGGGGGGTTATCAATGACAGGGGGTGATCAGGGTAATCACCCCCCTGTCACTGATCACCCCCCCTGTAAGGCTCCATTCAGACATCCGCATGATTTTTTACGGATCCATGGATACATGGATCGGATCCACAAAACGCATGCTGACGTCTGAATGGAGCCTTACAGGGGGGTTATCAATGACGGGGTGATCAGGGTAATCAGGGTGATCACCCCCCTGTCACTGATCACCCCCCCTGTAAGGCTCCATTCAGACATCCGCATGATTTTTTACGGATCCATGGATAGGATCCACAAAACGCATGCGGACGTCTGAATGGAGCCTTACAGGGGGGTTATCAATGACAGGGGGGTGATCAGGGAGTGTATATGGGTGATCACCCGCCTGTCATTGATCACCCCCTGTAAGGCTCCATTCAGACGTCCGCATGTGTTTTGTGGATCCGATCCATGTATCCATGGATCCGTAAAAATCATGCGGACGTCTGAATGGAGCCTTACAGGGGAGTGATCAATGACAGGGGGGTGATCAATGACAGGGGGTGATCAGGGAGTGTATATGGGTGATCACCCGCCTGTCATTGATCACCCCCCTGTAAGGCTCCATTCAGACGTCCGTATGCTTTTTGCGGATCCGATCCATGTATCCGTAAAAATCATACGGACGTCTGAACGGAGCCTGACAGGGGGGTGATCAATGACAGGGGGGTGATCAGGGAGTTTATATGGGGTGATCATGGGTGATCAGGGGTTTATAAGGGGTTAATAAGTGACGGGGGGGGGGGGGTGTAGTGTAGTGTGGTGTTTGGTGCGACTGTACTGACCTACCTGAGTCCTCTGGTGGTCGATCCTAACAAAAGGGACCACCAGAGGACCAGGTAGGAGGTATATTAGACGCTGTTATGAAAACAGCGTCTAATATACCTGTTAGGGGTTAAAAAATTCGGATCTCCAGCCTGCCAGCGAACGATCGCCGCTGGCATGCTGGAGATCCACTCGCTTACCTTCCGTTCCTGTGAGCGCACGCACCTGTGTGCGCGCGTTCACAGGAAATCTCGCGTCTCGCGAGATGACGCCTATTGGCGTTAGTGTGACCTGGGAGAGCCGCCGCGATGACGCCTTTCGGCGTTAGCGTGGCGGCAAGCGGTTAAGGACCAAACCATATTTTGGAAATCTGACATGTGTCAATTTATGTGGTAATAACTTTGGAACGCTTTTACTTATCCAAGCCATTCTGAGATTGTTTTATTGTGACACATTGAACTTCATGATAGTGGTAAATTTGAGTCGATATACATCACCTTTATTTATAAAAAGAAAAAATCCTAATTCTCAAAAAATTTGTAATTTTAAAAATTCTAAGGCAGCTAGTGATACTTCACAAAATAGTTATTACTTAACATATCCCATGTGTTCACTTTATGTTGACATTATTTCGTAGATGTAGTTTTATTTTTTAAGACATTAGGAGGCTTAGAATTTTTAAGAAAATTTCCAAAACCCACTTTTTTAAGGACCAGTTCAGTTATGAAGTCACTTTGTGGGGCCTACATAGTAAACCACCAATAAATGACCTAATTTTAGAAACTACACTCCTCAAGTTACAGTATTCAAAATGGATTTTACAAACTTTGTTAACACTTTAGATGTTTCACAAGAATTAAAGGAAAATGGAGATGACATTTCTAAATTTGACATTTTAGGCAGATTTTCCATTTTAATACATTTTTATTTTTCCTGTAACACAGCAAGGGTATTTTTATAGAGCAGGTTGTTACGGAAGTGATGATACCAAATATGTTTACTTTTATTTATTTATTTTTGTTTCAGTTTACATAATAAAGCATTTAAAAAAACTCATGTTTGTTTGTCTTCATTTTCTGAAAGCCATATTTTTTTATTTTTTGTGCAATTGTCTCATGTAGAGGCTCATTTTTTGCGGGATGAAGTAAAATTTTTTAGTACTATTTTGGTCTATATTGGACTTCTTGATTGCTTGATATTAAACTTTTTGTGATTTTTATTGTAATTTTTTTTACAGCATTTACCTTAGGGGGTAGATTGGATGATATTTTTATAGAGTAGGTCGTTATGGACACAACGATACATAATATGTCTATTTCTTTTTATTTATTTAGTTTTTACAGAATAAAAGCTTTTAAAAAAAAAAGTTTTTGTGTCTACATTTTTCTGAAAGCCAATTTTTTGGGCAATTGTCTCGTAGGGGCTGATGTTTTGCAGGATGAGGTGACCGTTTGATTGGTACTATTTTGGTGTATACTCACAACTTTTTGATCAATTTCTTTATACCATTCTTTGGGAAGTGAGGTGGGCAAAATTTCTATTCCATCATAGTTTTTCTTTTTTTTATGGTGTTCACCATGCCGGAAAAGTAACGTGATCCTTTTGTAGAACAGGTTGTTATGGATGCAGGTACACCCCCCCAACTGGTTACCTCCCCTCTGTACCCTTACTGAAGGCTAATAGCAATTCATTCATAACTTCTAGTAGAAATAATAAAGGAATAGCACAACATAGAGCCTTAAGAATAGATGTTCCAGAATTGGTATTGCATGGGGAATGCATGAAGCTATTAAAACAGGCATGTCAAGAGTGGTGAAAGGTCCTTTTTAAGGGGGCTGGCCGCTGTGGAAGTCAATGTTAAGGCAGTGGGGCACGTTGGAAGTCACTGTTAAAGGGATGGTCGCTATGGAGGTCACTGTTAAGGGAGTCACTGTTAACCAGATGGGCCACTGTGAAGGTCACTGTTAAGGTCATGGGGTACTGTTGAAGTCACTGTTAAAGGGGCGAGTGCTGTGTAGGTTACTTTTAAGGGGACAGGGCACTGTGGAAGTCACGGTTAAGGGGGTGAGACACTGTGGAGGACACATTTTAAGGAGGTGGGGCACTGTGGTGGAGTCAGTGTTAAGGGGTGGGGGGCTGTGGAGTTCACTATTAAGGGGGCCGGGTGATGTGGAGGTCACTGTTATGGGGATACTGTCGATATCTTTTAACGACACACAAACATTAAATGAAATAGTGCAAATATACCCGTGAGAAGACGGGTCCTTCTGTTAGTTTATTTATAAATACTAAAGGGGAATTTTGCTTTTCATTTTTAATATTTTTTATATTTAGAAAATATATAGTTATTATTTTAACTTCTTTTGTTAGCCATACTAGGTGAATTTAATCTATGACCTCTTGACTGCTTTGACTTCTATATTGCAGTGTATTGTGATTTTAATGTTATTCTGTTGACAGGCATGTTAACTTTCACTAAAAAAGGTACCATTACAATCACTTAGCCCTCTATAATTGCTTTTGGGGTTTAATCAAGGACAGAGGAAACTGCATATATTTTCCATATATAAATACCTGAAATTTTTGGGGAAAAATTCTACTTCTCTCATTTCTTTGAAATATGAGCAAAGCTTTGGTTTCAATATGGCAATAAACAATGCATCAAAATGCATATGAGAAAGAAGCTTTAGAGTTGTTTCGCATGCAGCATTTTTTTTTTTATGCCATTTTTGTAGCAGTTTTTTGAGTATCTCTCTCACCCCACACAAATCTCAGAAAATTTTGAATCAGTATAATCAATTCACTGGATTCAGCTCTACATCATTGAAATCCTTACCATCATCTCTCACCTGTAAATGTTTACTTTTTTAATTACCAGAGTGTTTTTTTATTTCTAAGGGTACAGATGCACAGTCAGGTTTCTTCATGCCAAAGCTAATAGTGAATTATGGCCACCAAAACTGCATCAAAAAGTCTAACTCATGTGGTGTAAGGCCGCATGCACACGACCATGGTGTGTTTTGCGGTCCGCAAATCGCAGGTCTGCAAAACACGAATGGCGTCCGTGCGCATTCCGCAATTTGCAGAACGGAATGGACAGCCTTTGCATATAACTGCCTATTCTTGTCCGCAAAGCAGGGGCAAGAGTAGAACAGGCTATATTTTTTTTTGCAGGGACAGGGAATGGAGCAAATGATGCGGCCCCATTCAAGCCAAAACAGCGGCTCAGATGCGGACCAAAACAAAGGCCGTGTGCATGAGGCCTAAGGGATATATGATTGTTTTGCCATGAATTCTAACATACAGGAATAAAATTGGCTTAACAAAGCTTAAGTGAATAAAACATTTACTAACCACTGAGAAAATACATCAGAGTAAAAGTAAGTAACAAGCCTCCAACAATGAACAAGCTTAGCCAGCTCCCAGCATGGCACATGGCCTAGCCAATGCTCAATTATAATACAAAGAGAGATATAATCACAAGACATCTTACCCAGGCCATGTCCTCATTGGAGTTTAATGTTCTTTCTAGCTCATTGGCTGATCCCTCCTAAAAGGTTTCCAATATGCAGTACATATGTACAGTGACCTAAGCCTTTAGGAATATAGCATGCTCTGATGCTCATGTCAGAGGGGCTGTGTGGGAGATGAAGGGGATTATCTTGCTAATTGGCTGCACAATTTTGAAATTAATACTCTAATTTTATCCACAAAGCTGCAGAGTCAATACTGTTATTGGATTGTGGTGATTAATATATCTCCTTGGTGGCCTTATTTCAACTTTTCACTGTGCAATCAATTACCTCTTAATTCCACAGTTTTGTTCCCTGTACTGCCTACTTTTACCTCTGCTTAAAATCAGGCTGCTAGGCCTGGTCGTCTATGTGTTGAAGCCTGCAAGGTCAGATTACAAACAGCCAGGGACTGTAAGTAAATGATTAAAGCCAGGTCCTCCCCAGCAGCTGATAACAGTGCCTGGGCTGTGTGCACTTCTCCTTGTCCCGGCGCTTGGCAGACGCTCCCTCACTCAGCAGACTGGGACAATGCAGAGTCAAAGCAGCGCAGACCAGGGAAGGGAGATCTGCCATCTGCTCAGTGTATAAGTGAAAGCAACATGTGGTAAGAGGACCCCTTTGTGCTGCAGGAGATTAACCCTTTAGGGGGGAGGGCGCTGGTTACTGACACTTTTGGGGGGCTATTGTTAGTGGCTAGTGAGGGCAGGCGGGATTAGCCTCAGGGTGAGGGCAGTGGCGGCCATCATAACTGAATAGTGAAATTGCAGTTTTTTTGCAGACTGGTTGCTAAGGGCTGAATCTTAATAAATATGGGGTAAGTCCGTCTAATAGTAACTGATTCTGGAATATCATGTTATTAGTAACTACATATATGAAAATGGAAATTAGGGTGTAAGTGTGACAGTTATCCTTTAAGAATATTTTTTTACCAATCTCCTTGGATATTTCTCCCTCGGAGCATTCCAAACAGTCGAAGCAGCATTTA
Organism: Bufo gargarizans; assembly: GCF_014858855.1. Taxonomy (NCBI): domain Eukaryota; kingdom Metazoa; phylum Chordata; class Amphibia; order Anura; family Bufonidae; genus Bufo; species Bufo gargarizans. Next base: position 16,057,459 of record NC_058080.1, read on the forward strand.
TGTATTCCAGGTTTTAAAACTCTTTGGTAGCCAGGAGGACACTGAGCAGAACAGGTAGACACTGGAATCTGAGAAAATAAATGATATACAATAATAAATTGCATCCTCTTTTGTATAACTGTCAAATTGCATTTACAAGGTTTGTTTTAGGTTTCTACGGAAAGGAATTGACCAGAGATAGTCAAGATCGAAGATCCAGCAGTGATAGTCCAAAGAAAATCATCCCTGAAAAGGACATTAATATACAAATTATGGGGGACTATTATCATCTTCTATAAACCAGAAAACTATACCATAAATTGCTATCTTGGGCCAATTTGCCACTGCTACTACTGTTTGGTTACCTGGGAGTCAAATCGCACCTATAACATTCTCTTTTGCTTATACTGATGACCAGTCTGGAAACAAGAGTTCAAGTAATTAGTTTTCTCTTATACTATATCCATGGGAGCTTCTATTTGTTTGTTTCAAAGACATACAGTCCAGAACAAAGAAAAAAAATTAAATCAGTTTTTATTCTTTTTACTGGCAGATGATGGGGGGGCTCTTATTACTGGCACATGATGGGGGGCTCTTATTATTGGCACATGATGGGGGCCTCTAATTACTGGCACATGATGTGGGGCTCTAATTACTGGCACATGATGGGGGGCTCTTATTACTGGCACATGATGGGGGCTCTTATTACTGGCACATGATGGGGGGTTCTTATTATTGGCACATGATGGGGGGCTCTTATTACTGGCACATGATGGGGGGCTTCTTATTACTGGCACATGATGGGGGGCTCTTATTACTGGCACATGATGGGGGGCTCTTATTACTGGCACATGATGAGGGGGTGCTCTTATTACTGGCACATGATTGGGGGTGCTCTTATGACTGGCACATGATGGGGGGTGCTCTTGTTACTGGAATTCAAGAGGGGCCTGGATGTATTTCTGGAGCGTAATAATATTACAGGCTATAGCTACTAGAGAGGGGTCGTTGATCCAGGGAGTTATTCTGATTGCCTGATTGGAGTCGGGAAGGAATTTTTTATTCCCCTAAAGTGGGGGAAAATGGCTTCTACCTCACAGGGTTTTTTTGTTTTTTTTGCCTTCCTCTGGATCAACTTGCAGGATAACAGGTCGAACTGGCTGGACAAATGTCATTTTTTTGGGGGGGCACTACTGGCACATTGGGGGCACTACTTACTGGCACATTATTGGTGGGCATTATAGGGGCATCTACTGAGGACACAAAGAAGGGGTATTTTATATGGGGGGCTCTGTACAGTAGCATTTTATACTGGGACACATTTTGGTGGGTACTATGGGGAAGGGGGGAGAGGAGTACTATGGGGTCATCTATGGGAGGCACTAAGAAGGGGTATTTTATACTTGAAAATTATGGGGGACACTGAGGGCATCTACTGGGGCATTATATAGGGGCATTTTACACTGGTACATAATGGGGGCACTAGGAGGAAGGGGGAAGAGGAGCACTATGGGGGCATTTACTGGGGGCACTATATAGGGGTATTTTATACTGGCACATTATTGGGGCACTATGGGGACATTAGCTCAACTGGGGGCATGACAAGGGGGTATTTTTTGCCCTGTCACATTATAAGGAGAATTATTTCTACTGGGGGGACATTATGGTGGGCTTTATTACTCCCCCATGGCATAACCCCCCTAGTAGCAGCACCAGCCTCTCCCTGCTCTGCTCTGCCCCTTCTCCAAATCCTTATTATGAAATCTTTCTCATTAGGATAAAACACAACATCAGCTCCACCGAGCTCCCCAGCCAAGTGTTGAAGTGGTGTCTGAGATTCCCAAGGGCCAAGCCAAGTAATTGTAAGTTTTCATGTAAAATATGTTTATGTTATACACATATAGCATACACTGTGCCACACAATATACAGTATACCGCTACACTGTGTAGTCTGTTCTATAACACCATTGTTTTGTGGCGGAGAACAGAAAATAGTCTGGAAGTGCCCCTCCCGAGACCAGGCCCTGGATCCACCACTGCTCTGCACTTTAGTTTAGCCAGCACAAAACCAAAAGTAGCTTAGAGGGTCCACTTCTCTGCTCATTTCTTCTTCCTTTCTTGTACATATTCCCTGTACACATTTTCCATTCTTCCTTCTCTATTTCTTTTTTGTTCATTCCCTCATTTTTCCTAGTGTCATCCATTCTTTCTTCTCTCCCTATCACATAATTTTATATTTCCTTTTTTATACTAGAATTTCCTCAATACACCTGTCCCCAGCCCACTGTCTTTTCTTCCCTCCCCATACCATACTTTATTTCCCTTCCCTCCTTTCTTACCCTATGTGTTCCTTCTCTATTTCATGCTTCCATCTTTCCTTTCTGATTTGCTTCTTTCTTTCTTTCCCATTCCAATTCCTTTTCAATTTATAATTTCAAACCTTCCCTAAACATTTCTTTTTGCAATATTATCATGTCCCATATTAGTCCTCTCTTCCTAACTTACTTTCTTTTCTCCTTTTTAATACCCATTTTCTTTAATTCCGTCTCATTTTTTATTTCTCCCTTCGCCATATTTTCCTTTTTCTTTTCCTATTTATTGTTTCCTTCCTTTTTTCTTCTTATGCCAAATTACATTTTTCCTTACTCTATGTTTTTATAATTTCTTCCTCTCCTCTAACTTTTCTTCCTTCTAGTCTTGTCCCCTTTTATATCCCTGTATATCATGTTTCCTTCTCTTTTCCACATGTCCCTTCTTAATTATTTATTTATGGCAACTTTCTTTTAATTTATTCTTCTTTCTTTCCTTTTGAGTTGTTATGGATTAGAAAAAAGTGCCAATAATGAATAATTTATACACTAACTTTAAATATTGAAAATCATGAACATTTAAATGTTAATTTTTTGGTAACTATTTTTCTTGATACAGAAGCAAGCATATTTACTTCTCCGTTTTTCCAAAAAGTTTCATTATTATTAAAGACAAGCTGATTTCCTTCAGGAGATGGAGCATTAAATTTTCCAGCATGTATGAGAATATCGTTCCCTTCTGAGGAAACTACAAAATTAAATATGTCATAGGATGTGGTCATTGCTCTTTTCTCATTAAAACACACATTTTCCCCAGTTGGATCCTTGAATGATACTCTTCTTAAGAACTAAAGAAATGGAGAAAAACATTGTATGAGCTACAACAGAAATACATTGTATGCATAGAATACATTTTGCAATTAATAATGTATTTATTTTTACCTGCAAAATAGTATTGACATATTTTATATACAAATTTATTTTGTATTGCACTTTACCTTTCGAAAACTAAGTACATGCAAACACAAAGATATCCTATCAACAAAATGTTTTACTATCTAAAGACAGTTGAGGTGCAATAACAAAAAAAAACTGGATTAAGTAATAATCTATCAAAAAATGTACTTCACAAGTTATATTTGTCTATACAGTTACAAGAAAAAGTATGTGAACCCTTTGGAATGATATGGAGATATGGATTTCTGCACAAATTGGTCATAAAATGTGATCTGATCTTCATCTAAGTCACAACAATAGACAATCACAGTCTGCTTAACCTAATAACGCACAAAGAATGAAATGTTACCATGTTTTTATTGAACACACCATCTAAACATTCACAGCGCAGGTGGAAAAAGTATGTGAACCCCTAGACTAATGACATATCCAAGAGCTAATTGGAGTGAGGTGTCAGCCAACTGGAGTCCAATCAATGGGATGAGATTGGAGGTGTTGGTTACAGCTGCCCTGCCCTATAAAAAACACACACCAGTTCTGGGTTTTCTTTTCACAAGAAGCATTGCCTGATGTGAATGATGCCTCACACAAAAGACCTATGTCTATAAATGGAAAAAGGTCAGCACTGCTGCTACTCTCCCTAGCAGTGGCCGTCCTGTAAAGATGACTGCAAGAGCACAGCGCAGACTGCTCAATGAGGTGAAGAAGAATCCTAGAGTGTCAGCTAAAGACTTACAAAAGTCTCTGGCATATGCTAACATCCCTGTTAGCGAATCTACGATATGTAAAACCATAAACAAGAATGTATTTCATGGGAGGATACCACAGAGGACGTTTACGGTTTGCACAAGAGCACCTGGATGTTCCACGGCAGTACTGGCAAAATATTCTGTGGACAGATGAAACCAAAGTAGAGTTGTTTGGAAGAAACACACAACACTGTGTGTGGAGAAAAAGAGGCACAGCACACCAACATCAAAACCTCATCCCAACTGTGAAGTATGGTGGTGGGGGCATCATGGTTTGGGGCTGCTTTGCTGCATCAGGGCCTGGACGGATTGCTATCATCTAAGGAAAAATGAATTCCCAAGTTTATCAAGACATTTTGCAGGAGAACTTAAGGCCATCTGTCCATTAGCTGAAGCTCAACAGAAGATGGGTGTTGCAACAGGACAACGACCCAAGACATAGAAGTAAATCAACAACAGAATGGCTTAAACAGAAGAAAATACGCCTTCTGGAGTGGCCCAGTCAGAGTCCTGACCTCAACCCGATTGAGATGCTGTGGCATGACCTCAAGAAAGCGGTTCACACCAGACATCCCAAGAATATTGCTGAACTGAAACAGTTCTGTAAAGAGGAATGGTCAAGAATTACTCCTGACCGTTGTGCCCGTCTGATCTGCAACTACAGGAAATGTTTGGTTGAAGTTATTGCTGCCAAGGGAGGTTCAACCAGTTATTAAATCCAAGGGTTCACATACTTTTTCCACCTGCACTGTGAATGTTTACATGGTGTGTTCAATAAAACATGGTAACATTTAATTCTTTGTGTGTTATTAGTTTAAGCAGACTGTGATTGTCTATTGTTGTGACTTAGATGAAGATCAGATCACATTTTATGACCAATTTGTGCAGAAATCCATATCATTCCAAAGGGTTCACATACTTTTTCTTGCAACTGTATAGTGTTACCCAATGGTTGTGAGGCTTTGCTAGCACATCAGTGATCACACGTACCTGGTTCTAGACATGATGTTGCAGATTTAAAGGCCTAAACAAGGTTTTATCTACCTCGGTCATTTGATGATTTTCCCTGATGAACAAAATATCAGACCCAAGTGAACGTGTCTTCCTCCAAATACCCATTTTTAAGGCACCATTAGTAGGCAGAAATCTTAGGCTACTTTCACACTAGCATTTTTTCTGGATCCAGCAGGGATCAGCAAAAATGCTTCCATCACGATGATACAACCGACTGCATCCGTTATGAATGAATCCGGTTGTGTTATCTTTAAAATAGCCATGAACACCATTGAAAGTCACGGGGGACAGATCCGTTTATTTTTTTTTTGTGTCAGAGAAAACAGATCTGTCTGCATTGACTTACATTGTGTGTCAGGACGGATCCGTCTTGCTCCGCACTACATTCCAGACAGAAAAACTCTGCAGGCAGCGTTATTCTGTCCGCGATAGGGACGCAACCAAACGGAACGGAATGCATTGTAGTGCACTCTGTTTCGTTCAGTTCAGTTTTGTCCCCATTGACAATGAATAGGGACAAAACGGAAGCGCTTTCCCCCGCTATTTAGATCCTATGATGGATCTCAATAGCAGAAAAGGAAAGCGCAGATGTGAAAGTAGGCTTACTCTCTGCATCTTTTCATGGTCTATATAACAATATCTCTTCTTGGTGAGACACTCAGGAGTGTTTGCAATTAGATATATAACTGATATCCATTACTATTACAGTTACCATAATCTCGAATGGCTGACAGGTTGATTTGCAGTACAAGTATTGTTCACATAGATTTACATGCAACAGGCAGAACCTCTAGTATGTGTGCCTTTTTCCATTTAAAAATTGTCATGCAAAACAATTTTTAATAGTTTGCAAAAGTAAAGAAAAGCACAATTATCAAACAAACTTAAGCAATAAAAGAAACAATACAATTCTACTGTTCAAAATTAGGAAGCCTAAAGTATCTACGCCAACTTGGCAGTCTCTGCAGTCTCTGCAAAAAAAAATTTCATCCCCCAGACTCCATATCCAAATCCTTTCACCCGGCCATAACAGTACTCTGTTCTACGCTGATGAGGGGCAAAATCTCTGAAACAGCTGTCTGCGGATATGCATATACAGGTGAAACTTGAATATCGTGCAAAAGTCAATTTATTTCAGTAATGCAAATTAAAAGAAATTGCATTAATGCAGCTTAAAATTAGAATTTTTTGAAAAGGTTCAATATTCTTGGCTCAAAGTGTCACACTCTAGTCAGCTAATTAACCCATACCCCCTGAGCAAAGGGGACCTCAAAATTGTGACTTTGGGGTTTCATAAGCTGTAAGCCATAATCATCCAAATTATACCAAATAAAGGCTTGAAATATCTCACTCTGCATGTAATGAGTTTATCTCATATGTTAGTTTGACCTTTTAAGTTTCATTACTGAAATAAATCAACTTTGCGCGATATTCAAATTTTTCGAGTTTCACCTGTACAGTGGAGGAAATAATTATTTGACCCCTCACTGATTTTGTAAGTTTGTCCAATGACAAAGAAATGAAAAGTCTCAGAACAGTATCATTTCAATGGTAGGTTTATTGTAACAGTGGCAGATAGCACATCAAAAGGAAAATCTAAAAAATAACTTTAAATAAAAGATAGCAACTTATTTGCATTTCATTGAGTGAAATAAGTATTTGAACCCCTACCAACCATTAAGAGTTCTGGCTCCCACAGAGTGGTTAGACACTTCTACTCAATTAGTCACCCTCATTAAGGACACCTGTCTTAACTAGTCACCTGTATAAAAGACACCTGTCCACAGAATCAATCAATCAAGCAGACTCCAAACTCTCCAACATGGGAAAGACCAAAGAGCTGTCCAAGGATGTCAGAGACAAAATTGTAGACCTGCACAAGGCTGGAATGGGCTACAAAACCATTAGAAAGAAGCTGGGAGAGAAGGTGACAACTGTTGGTGCGATTGTTCGAAAATGGAAGGAGCACAAAATGACCATCAATCGACCTCGCTCTGGGGCTCCACGCAAGATCTCACCTCGTGGGGTGTCAATGGTTCTTAGAAAGGTGAAAAAGCATCCTAGAACTACACGGGAGGAGTTAGTTAATGACCTCAAATTAGCAGGGACCACAGTCACCAAGAAAACCATTGGAAACACATTACACCGCAATGGATTAAAATCCTGCAGGGCTCGCAAGGTCCCCCTGCTCAGGAAGGCACATGTGCAGGCCCGTCTGAAGTTTGCCAATGAACACCTGAATGATTCAGAGAGTGACTGGGAGAAGGTGCTGTGGTCTGATGAGACCAAAATAGAGCTCTTTGGCATTAACTCAACTCGCTGTGTTTGGAGGAAGAAAAATGCTGCCTATGACCCCCAAAACACCGTCCCCACCGTCAAGCATGGGGGTGGAAACATTTTGCTTTGGGGGTGTTTTTCTGCTAAGGGCACAGGACAACTTATTCGCATAAACGGGAAAATGGACGGAGCCATGTATCGTGAAATCCTGAGCGACAACCTCCTTCCCTCTGCCAGGAAACTGAAAATGGGTCGTGGATGGGTGTTCCAGCACGACAATGACCCAAAACATACAGCAAAGGCAACAAAGGAGTGGCTCAAGAAGAAGCACATTAAGGTCATGGAGTGGCCTAGTCAGTCTCCGGACCTTAATCCAATCGAAAACCTATGGAGGGAGCTCAAGCTCAGAGTTGCACAGAGACAGCCTCGAAACCTTAGGGATTTAGAGATGATCTGCAAAGAGGAGTGGACCAACATTCCTCCTAAAATGTGCGCAAACTTGGTCATCAATTACAAGAAACGTTTGACCTCTGTGCTTGCAAACAAGGGTTTTTCCACCAAGTATTAAGTCTTTTTTTGTTAGAGGGTTCAAATACTTATTTCACTCAATGAAATGCAAATCAGTTGCTATCTTTTATTTAAAGTTATTTTTTCGATTTTCCTTTTGATGTGCTATCTGCCACTGTTACAATAAACCTACCATTGAAATGATACTGTTCTGAGACTTTTCATTTCTTTGTCATTGGACAAACTTACAAAATCAGTGAGGGGTCAAATAATTATTTCCTCCACTGTATTTAATTCTGGTTTTGACTTATATTACAAGTGATGCTCCAAGACCTATTTTGAGGGCCAGGCAGTGACCTAAAGGGGTTGCTATCCAATAAGTAATATTAGAAAGCCAGTTTTTACTCCTTAAAAAAAGCCTATTAATAGGGATGAGCGATCCCGTGGAATTTCGGGTTCACCGGGTTCAGCTGAAATTCAGGTCAAAGTTCGGGTTCAGGACCCGAACTTGACCTCAAACACCATTGAAGTCAATAGGGACCCGAACTTCACTTTATTATTTTCTGTTATAACATGGTTATATCAGAAAATAATAGCATTTTTAAGACAGAATACTAAAGAATATGGCTATTTAGGGGTTAAAAAAACTCCCCTCATCCAATTGATCAGGCTGCAGCAGTCTCTTCTATCTTCATTCAGCAGGACCTACCAAAGTGTGCGCAATGATGTCACCGCGCTCTCCCACATGGATGAGGTGAGTTTTTTCTTTTCTTAACCCATAAATGGCCATATTGTTGTCACGGACGGTGTACAGGAAACAAGGCAAAGCAACATGTATAAACGACTCGCTGGATCCCAAAGCTAAGGAACCAAGGGAGACCCCTGCAGAAGACCTGGCACTTTCCCTGACTGCTCAGCCTATGCAAAGATCCGAATGGTGGAGGTTTGCATATCCACGAACCTTGACTATAAAGCCCTGAGCACCCTACAATAGTGAGGGGACACGACCACCGGCTCCCTACACAAGATACGGAGGGAGTCAGGGTCACCTGGAATCCAGCAAACAGAAAATAACAGATAAAGGTACAACACTTAGCTTTGAAGCAAACAGGAGGACAGAGTCAGCGAGCACACACACTCCAGGAAGTAGTATAAGCCGCCCAGAAAAGCCTTCTGGGGAAGAATTTAAAGGGAAACAATTAGTCCAACACATGACAGCTGAGAGAGGCTAACGAGAGGAGGAGCTGAATACCACAACACAGAAACTCAAGGAGGAGGTTCTGAAAGGCCTCTGTCAGAGCTTCTCAGCTGTCTGGTTGTGACAATTGTTTTGCATTCTATCTTAAGAATGCTATTATTTTCTGATATAGCCATGTTATAATGGGAAATAATAAAATCACCCGAACACCGAACCCAAACCCGGACTTCAGTGAAAAAGTCCGGATTTGGGTCTGGGTACCCGAACTCACAAAGTTTGGTATATGAACCCAAACTTTGCAGTTCGGATTCACTTATCCCTACTTATTAACATTTCCTTTTCCCAAGGAGCATTGCTTGGCCTGTATGACTACCTTCACTATCTTAGAGGGAAACTTTAATTCCCCTAGACCTTTAAAAGGGTTATCCAAGAGTAACAGATCTCCCAGAGTGTCAGAACCACGGTGGAGATCATACTTAACTGGTGCTGTGGCTGGGTTCAGTGTCTAATCCTTCTGGGCCAGATCCTCCTCTCCCTGTGCGTTGAGATCAATGTCCATCGATAGGGGAATACATGACCACTGCATTCAATTACAGGCAGCAGCAGTGACCTGCTCTCCTTGCATCACGACAGGTTACATGATGCAAGGTGAGCAGGTCCCTCCAGTGGCCTATAATTGGCTGCAGTGGTCATGTATCCCCCATCAATAGATGTTGATCACAGCGCGGCAGGAAGAGGAAGAGGTGGCCCAGGAGCCTTAGACACTGAACCCAGTGTGGGGACCAGGGAAGTATGATCTCCACCACAGGTCGGCCACTCTGAGAGGGCTTTCTAACTCTTAGATAACCCCTTAAAAAGAAAAATACTCATGCCCCTACACATTGGTTCATAGGAAGCAGGATGTATTATGTTTTTTTTTATATTATGAGTATGGAGGACTATGACATAGTGGGAATAACTGAGACATGGCTGGATGATAGCTATGACTGGGTAGTTAATGTACAAGATTACAGTCTGTTTAGAAAGGATTGTCAAAACCGGAGAGGGGGGGGGGTCTGCCTTTATGTAAAGTCCTGTCTGAAGCCCACAGTCCGGGAAGATATAAGTGAGGGACATGAACATGTGGAGTCACTGTGGGTAGAGATACATGGAGCTAAAAACAATAATAAGTTACTAATAGGAGTTTACTATAAACCACCTAATATACCAGAGTCCACAGAAAATCTACTACTAAACGAGATAGACGAGGCGGCAAATCATAATGAGGTGGTTATTATGGGGGACTTCAACTACCCAGATATAGACTGGGAAACTGAAACTTGTATATCTCATAAAGGAAACAGGTTCTTGGCAATAACCAAAGACAATTACCTCTCCCAACTGGTTCAGGACCCGACTAGAGGGACGGCCATACTGGACTTAGTATTAACTAATAGGCCTGACAGAACAACAGACGTTCAGGTTGGGGGACACCTGGAAAATAGTGACCATAAAGTAATAACCTTCCAATTATCATTCAAAAGAGCGTTTCTACAGGGAGGAACAAAAATACTAAACTTCAAAAAAGCTAAATTTAGCCAACTAAGAGAGGCCATAGGCCTAACTAACTGGGATAAAGTCCTCAAAAAATAAAAATACAGCCACAAAATGGGATATCTTTAAAAGCATCCTAAAATCTCATTGTGAGAGGTACACAAAAAAAGGTTAAGCAACAAAAAGAAACCAATGTGGATAAACAGAACTGTAAAGAAAGCAATAAATGACAAAAAGAAAGCATATAAATCACTAAAACAGGAGGGTAGCACGGAAGCACTGAAAAACTATAAGGGAAAAAATAGAACATGTAAAAAACAAATAAAAGCGGCTAAACTAGAGACCGAGAGATTAATTGCCAAAGAAAAAGAGTAAAACTAACCCTAAAATGTTCTTCCATTATATAAATGTTAAAAAGTATAAATCTGAAGGTGTCGGCCCTTTAAAGAGTAATGAGGGGGGAGTCGCAGAGAGCAACGAAGAGAAAGCAAAGCTGTTAAATAATTTTTTCTCCAATGTATTCACTGAAGAAAATAAACTGTCAGATGAAATGCTGAATGTAAAAATAAATTCCCCATTAAAAGTGTCCTGTCTGACCCAGGAAGAAGTACAGCAGCAACTTAAAAAGATTAAAATAGAAAAATCGCCAGGACCGGATGGCATACACCCCCGTATCCTAAGGAAATTAAGTAATGCCATAGCCAGACCCTTATTTCTGATATTTGCGGACACTATACTGACAGGGAATGTCCCACAGGATTGGCGCATGGCAAATGTGGTGCCAATATTCAAAAAGGGTCCAAAAACAGAGCCTGGAAACTATAGGCCGGTAAGTTTAACATCTGTTGTGGGTAAACTGTTTGAAGGTTTTCTGAGAGATGCTATGTTAGAGCATCTCAACAGAAATAAGCAAATAACGCCATATCAGCATGGCTTTATGAGGGATCGGTCATGTCAAACAAATTTAATCAGTTTCGATGAGGAGGTAAGTTCTAGACTTGACAGCGGCGAATCAATGGATGTCGTATATCTGGACTTCTCCAAAGCATTTGACACTGTACACCATAAAAGGTTAGTATATAAAATGAGAATGCTCGGACTGGGAGAAAACGTCTGTAAGTGGGTAAGTAACTGGCTGAGTGATAGAAAACAGAGGGTGGTTATTAGCGGTACACACTCAGATTGGGTCACTGTCACTAGTGGAGTACCTCGGGGGTCAGTATTGGGCCCTATTCTCTTCAATATAATTATTAATGATCTTGTAGAAGGCTTGCATAGTAAAATATAAATTTTCGCAGATGACACTAAACTGTGTAAAGTAATTAACACTGAAGAGGACAGTATACTACTACAGAGGGATCTGGATAGATTGGAGGCTTGGGCAGATGAGTGGCAGATGAGGTTTAACACTGACAAATGTAAAGTTATGCACATGGGAAGGAATAATGCAAGTCACCCGTACATACTAAATGGTAAAACACTCGGTAACACTGACATGGAAAAGGATCTAGGAATTTAACCCCTTCAAGACACAGCCTTATTTCACCTTAAGGACCAGGTCATTTTTTGCAAATCTGACCAGTGTCACTTTAAGTGCTGATAACGTTAAAACGCTTTGACTTATCCAGGCCGTTCTGAGATTGTTTTTTCGTCACATATTGTACTTCATGACACTGGAAAAATTAAGTCCCAAAATTAATTTTGTTTGCATAAAAAAATACCAAATTTACCCCAAATTTGGAAAAATTTGAAAATTTCTAAGTTTCAGTTTCTCTACTTCTGTAATACATAGTAATACCCCCAAAAATTGTGATGACTTTACATTCCCCATATGTGTACTTCATGTTTTAATTATTTTGGGAATGATATTTTATTTTTTGGGGATGTTACAAGGCTTAGAAGTTTAGAAGCAAATCTTCAAATTTTTCAGAAATCCAATTTTTAGGGACCACTACAGGTCTGAAGTCACTTTGCGAGGCTTACATAATAGAAACCACCCAAAAATGACCCTATTCTATAAACTACACCCCTCAAGGTATTCAAAACAGATTTTACAAACTTTGTTAACCCTTTAGGTGTTGCACAAGAATTATTGGCAAATGGGGATGAAATTTGAGAATTTAATTTTTGTGCCTAATTTTCAATTTTAACCATTTTTTTCCACTAACAAAGCAAGGGTTAACAGCCAAACAAGACTGTATCTTTATTGCCCTGACTCTGCCGTTTACAGAAACACCCCATATGTGGCCGTAAACTACTGTACGGCTACACAGCTGGGCATAGAGTGAAAGGTGCGCCGTATGGTTTTTGGAAGCCAGATTTTGCTGGACTGGTTTATTTACACCATGTCCCATTTGAAGCCCCCTGATGCACCCCCAGAGTAGAAACTTCATAAAAGTGACCCCATCTAAGAAACTACACCCCTCAAGGTATTCAAAACTGATTTTACAAACTTCGTTAACCCTTTAGGTGTTGCACAAGAGTTATTGGCAAATGGGGATGAAATTTGAGAATTTAATTTTTTTGCCTAGTTTTCCATTTTAACCAATTTTTTCCACTAACAAAGCAAGGGTTAACAGCCAAACAAGACTGTATCTTTATTGCCCTGACTCTGCCGTTTACAGAAACACCCTATATGTGGTCGTAAACTACTGTACGGCCACACAGCGGGGCGTAGAGTGAAAGGTGCGCCATATGGTTTTTGGAAGGCAGATTTTGCTGGACTGGTTTTTTGACACCATGTCCCATTTGAAGCCCCCCTGATGCACCCCTAGAGTAGAAACTCCAAAAAAGTGACCCCATTGTAGAAACTACGGGATAGGGTGACAGTTTTGTTGGTACTAGTTTAGGGTACATATGATTTTTGGTTGCTCTATATTACACTTTTTGTGCGGCAAGGTAACAAGAAATACCTTTTTTGGCATCGTTTTTTTTTATTGTTATTTACAACATTCATCTGACAGGTTAGATAATGTGGTAATTTTATAGAGCAGGTTGTCACGGATGCGGCGATACCTAATATGTATACATTTTTTTTTATTTATGTAAGTTTTACACAATGATTTCATTTTTAAAACAAAATTTTTTTTAGTTTCTCCATAGTCTAAGAGCCATAGTTTTTACAGTTTTGGGGCGATTATCTTAAGTAGGGTCTCATTTTTTGCGAGATGAGATGACGGTTTGATTGGCACTATGTTGCGGTGCATATGACTTTTTTAACGCTTGCTATTACACTTTTTGTGACGTAAGATGACTAAAAATTGCTTTTTCTACACCGTTTTTATTTTTATTCTTTTACGGTGGTCACCTGAGGGGTTAGGTCATGTGATATTTTTATAGAGCCGGTCGATACGGACGCGGCGATACCTAATATGTATACTTTTTTTTATTTATATAAGTTTTACACAATGATTTCATTTTTTAAACCAAAAAAATGATGTTTTAGTGTTTCCATAGTCTAAGAGCTATAGTTTTTTCAGTTTTTGGGCGATTATCTTAAGTAGGGTCTCATTTTTTGCGGGATGAGATGACGGTTTTATTGTTACAATTTTGGCGTACATGCGACTTTTTTGATCACTTTTATTACCTTTTTTGGGGAAGTAAGGTGGGCAAAATTTCAATTTCATCATAGTTTTTTATTTTTTATTTTTATGGCGTTCACCGTTCGGGAAAAGTAACATGACCGTTTTATAGATCAGGTCGTTACGGACGCGGCGATACCAAACATGTGTAGGGAATTTTATTTTTCTCATGTTTAATCAGTGATAAATGTGTTTTTTGATTTTTACTTTTTTTTCACTTTTTTCACTTTTTTTTGGACCCAGACCCACTTGGTTCTTGAAGATCCAGTGGGTCTGATGTCTGTATAATACAGTACAGTACAATATATATTGCACTGTACTATATTTTACTTACACTGAACAGATCTATTCAGCACCATGGACAGCAGGACGCCTGAGAGGCGTCCTGTTGCCATGGGAACCTTCCCCGTCTGCTCAGTTATGTTCAGAACTGCGCAGACGGGGAAGGGTAAGGACGGGGCTCTGGGGGGGCTGTCTGGGGGCTCTCTCCCTCTCCCATCGGGGGCTGCAAAGGTACAGCAGCCCTCCGATGGGAGAGGGAGGGAGCTGGAAAGGGTTAAACGGCTGACATCGCATCACCGATGTCAGCCGTTTATACCAGGGTGCCAGCAATGTGCTGGCACCCTGGTATACCCACTAGAAGCCAACGATGATTATAATGAGAGGCGGGCGGGGGATCGCGATCCCGCCTGCCGCACCGCCCGCCTCCCGCAACTGCCGCACCGCCCCGCACCGCCCACAAACCGCCCCCCTGCACCCCGCCACATAAATGAATTCAGGGGTGCAGGGGGGTTAAAAAAAACGGGAAAAATACAGATTTTGGGCAATTTTTAGGTTTCTGATCCCTGCGGTCAGGGACCGCAGGGATCAGAAACTACATAGAGCGCTGCAAACCGCAGGTCTGAATTGACCTGCGGTTTGCAGCGATCGCCGATACGGGGGGGGTCACAGGACCCCCCTCGGCATTGAGCCTGAGTGCCTGGCTGTGTGTAACAGCCGGCACTCAGCGCTGTCACCATGTCTGCAGACATGGTGACAGTTAAATGCGATGAGGAGTATACTAGTCATGGAGCGCTAAGTAGCAGTGCTCCATGACTAGTATACATATGTCAGGTACAGTATATTTGTCACACTCTCCTTCTCTGATCGCTTCCCTGACAGGAATGGGGACGATCAGAGAAGGAGAGGAACACAGTCCCTCCCTAACCCCCCCTTACCTGCCCCGATGCGCTGCGATTGGTCCCTCTGCAGTATTGGACCAATCACAGCGATCGTGGGCGGGTCAGGGCTACAATACAGTTACTTCCGGCTTCTCTGGTTGCCTAGCAACCCCAGCACGCCGGCTTCACTGAACCTTCAGCGCTTCGGTCCCTGCGCTGACAGTGAAAGCCGATCACGTACATGCACGTGGGGATGCGGTGAGGCACCACATTCCCCCACGTACATGTACGTGATGTTGCGTGAAGGGGTTAAATAAACAGCAAACTAAGCTGCAAAAACCAGTGTCAGGCAGTTTCTGCCAAGGCCAATAAAATAATGGGTTGCATCGCTAGTCAGACCACACATGGAGTACTGTGTACAGTTCTGGGCTCCTGTGAACAAGGCAGACATAGCACAGCTGGAGAGGGTCCAGAGGAGGGCAACTAAAGTAATAACTGGAATGGGGCAACTACAATACCCTGAAACATTATAAAAAATAGGGTTATTCACTTTAGAAAAAAGACGACTGAGGGGAGATCTAATTACTATGTATAAATATATCAGGGGTCAGTACAGAGATCTATCCCATCAGCTATTTATCCCCAGGACTGTGACGAGGGGACATCCTCTGCGTCTGGAGGAAAGAAGGTTTGTACACAAACATAGAAGAGGATTCTTTACGGTAAGAGCAGTGAGACTATGGAGCTCTCTGCCTGAGGAGGCGGTGATAGTGAGTTCGCTAAAAGAGCTCAAGAGTAGTGTTGATCACGAATATTCGAATTGCAAATTTTTATCGTGAATATTGGCACTTCGAGAATTCGCGAATATTTAGAATATCACAAAATATATTCGTAATTGCGAATATTAGATTTTTTTGAAAATCCAGTTCATGCAAATTTTTATGCGAAAATTTTTGCAATCAATAAAATAATGCCTGGAGATCACGAATTTGCGAATTCTCGAATATATGACGAATATTCGCCCAAATATTCGCGAAATATCGCGAATTCGAATATTGCCCCTGCCGCTCATCACTACTCAAGAGGGGCCTGGATGTATTTCTGGAGTGTAATAATATTACAGGCTATAGCTACTAGAGAGGGGTCGTTGATCCGGGGAGTTATTCTGATTGCCTGATTGGAGGCGGGAAGGAATTTTTTATTCCCCTAAAGTGGGGAAAATTGGCTTCTACCTCACAGGTTTTTTTTTGCTTTCCTCTGGATCAACTTGCAGGATGACAGGCCGAAGTGGATGGATAAATGTCGGCCTAATGTACTATGTTACTATGTTACTAGAACATTAACATACTTAAAATGCATACGTGGTAATCCTGTAATAAAATGAAGCTTTGAACTTTTAATTGAGCGCTGGATACTTAATTACATCTTGTGAATTAACTGTACCTGGGTGCCAGTCCTGCATACATGTGCACGTATAATCAGAAGTGCCAGGATGAGATTAAACTGATACTTTGGTACTTTGTTTTTTTCATAACACTACACTAAGCTGCCATTTTTGTTCCCTTATTTTCTTTTTGTATTTTCTGAAACAACCACACAACTTTATTTTAGAGAAAGTGAAATTGAAAACATAGTTTTTTTTTTTTTTTCACTGAATGGTCCATAATATATGCACAAATATTTTTTACAAAAGTAGTGCACATCTTACAAATCATATCTGGCGTCTGTAAGCTAACATATAAACATAGAAGCATAGAATGTGTCGGCAGATAAGAACCATTTGGCCCATCTAGTCTGCCCAATATACTGAATACTATGGATAGTCCCTGGCCCTATCTTATATGAAGGATAGCCTTATGCCTATCCCATGCATGCTTAAACTCCTCCACTGTATTTGCAGCTGCCACTTCTGCAGGAAGGCTATTCCATGCATCCACTACTCTCTCAGTAAAGTAATACTTCCTGATATTATTTTTAAACCTTTGCCCCTCTAATTTAAAACGATGTCCTCTTGTAGCAGTTTTTCTTCTTTTAAATATTCTCTCCTCTTTTACCTTGTTGATTCCCTTTATGTATTTAGCAGTTTCTATCATATCCCCTCTGTCTCGTCTTTCTTCCAAGCTATACATGTTAAGGTCCTTTAATCTTTCCTGGTAAGTTTTATCCTGCAATCCATGTACCAGTTTAGTAGCTCTTCTCTGAACTCTCTCCAAAGTATCAATATCCTTCTGGAGATATGGTCTCCAGTACTGCGCACAATACTCCAAATGAGGTCTTACTAGTGCTCTGTAGAGTGGCATGAGCGCCTCCCTCTTTCTACTGGTAATTCCTCTCCCTATACACCCAAGCATTCTGCTAGCATTTCCTGCTGCTCTATGACATTGTCTGCCTACCTTTAAGTCTTCTGAAATAATGACCCCTAAATGCCTTTCCTCAGATACTGAGGTTAGGACTGTATCACTGATTTTATATTCTGCTCTTGGGTTTTTACGCCCCAGGTGCATTATCTTGCACTTATCAACATTAAATTTTAGTTGCCAGATTTTTGACCATTCCTCTAGTTTTCCTAAATCCTTTTCCATTTGGTGTATCCCTCCAGGAACATCAACCCCGTTACAAATCTTTGTGTCATCAGCAAAAAAACACACCTTACCATCGAGGCCTTCTGCAATTTCTCTGATAAAGATATTAAACAATATGGGTCCCGGAACAGATCCCTGAGGTACCCCACTGGTAACAAGACCTTGGTCTGAATATACTCCATTGACTACAACCCTCTGTTGTCTGTCCCTATGTAACTGAATGAGGATAACATCAGAAATAGATATCTTACATTTTTCATAAATGTGTGAATTTCTTTGTAGCTCTTTTGTAGCGTATACATCTGTATATTATGCAGAGAATGTGCCATGGCGTAGACAGATTTGTAGACTAGGTAAGCCACTCGAAAATCTTCTGACTGGTATAAGAAACTGACTCGTTCTCCTATTAACAAAGTTCTGTTACATTCTTGAAGTTGGGTTCTGTGTTGATACTGAAGGGCTATATTCATATATGGATCAGATGTTAAGCAACGGAAGAAATATGCCAGAACATATTCCATAAAAAATTCATTTGGACGGCTCACAAGGATCACATCCTGGATGTATTTTTTTAATTCAGGAATTATTTTAGAAGGAGGTGAAAATACCAGACTTCCGTGAAATGGAGATTTTCTCATTTTGGAAATAAGTGGTGCAGCCATCCACCCAGCTGGTACGATCAATGTCTTCTCATAAACGCTATCACATTGTTGTTGTAAAAAAGAAATAAGTAATAGAGATACTTTACCACAGATGACAATGACTTGTGAAGTTGCTGAATCGATGATCTTTTTTTTTATTTTATACTGTTTTATTTTGTCACTAATTTTAACAATATACTCTGCACAGATCTCATAATTGGCTGCCATTGCCTTCAATTCCTGGCTCTGTTTCTCACCTACATCATCATCAGATGTAATAATACCGATCCACGTCCATTTGCAATGTCTTAGTAATTGAACAATTGCCAGACTCTGGGTTTCATAATGGGGAAGTGCTTGAAAGAACGCCGGATAGAATTTGGAATTGGTTAAAGGAGGAACGGCTGAACCATAACTGATCTGAATGATATAAAAGACAATAACTGTTACAGTCAACCCATCCTTCCGCACCTTTAACATTACTAAGAGGTTTTAAACACTGATGCATTATGAGATATGTAAGGCAACAGAAATGGTAGGAAATAGAACGTATTACATGGTGCAGCAAGGTTTTCAGAGCATAATTAAACTGAATAATTAATTAAATCAATGGAAGTGCTGAATATAATTCACAAGAGAGTCAGAAGATACAAAGAATCTAGAAAGAAACGCATATAGCATATGCAATTCCAAGCGAATAGAATAACATAAGGCCTAGATATGTAAAGGCTAAGCAATCAACAGATTCCTTCTAATTAACCAGGCAAACCTAGGTAATAAGCAAAACCAGACACCAAGTTACACTGATGAGCAAAAGTGTAAATGTTTCAGGCTCCATATCGCACCATCCACTACAGCTTCGGACGTGAGATACCACCATAGATTATAGACAATCATCTTGGCTGTGTCATGCATAAATTGGACTTGCAGCTATTTAGCATATGATTAGTTATACAGATTCTTGTCATGTAACTGCACTGTTACTGTTTTGTTCCTGGTGGTGGAACAATCTTTTTCTTTTTGCATACTACAAATTACAACCTGTTCTCACCTTCCCTAATAGCTCAGTGTGTTATTAGGTTGATTCTAGAGATGAACGAATTTTTCAAAAGTTCAATTCGGCTGACTCGCCTAATTTTACTAAAAATAAATTTTGTGACTAATTACTTTGTCACGAAGCGCATTTTTTTGTAAGTAGTGGGTGCAATTACAGCAAATGGTGACTGGTTGTAATCCAGGAGTAGCCATGAAGAAGATTTCCCAAGAAAAGAGAAACAGCATTATCAAGATCATCAATAGCAGTATCTCGGGCAAGAAAATTGCCAAACTGCATCAGGTGAGAGCAGTGACAGTTGGAAGAATACGAAATTAAGTCCATCCATCCATTCCAAAGTGAAGAAGGGGATGTCCAGGCAAAATATCAGAGTCAACAAGTCGGCTCATCACAAGGTTTATCCATTCTAGAGCGAGAAACAAGTCAGTGAAGGCGGCTCGTATGCTTTGTAATAATAAGACGTCCATGCAAGCGCTGCGCATTACAAAGGTCTGGAATGGTGGCCGAAAAAAGGTGAAGACGTTTCGACTTCAATACCATCATAAGAAGTGTTGGCTCGAGTTTGCAAAAAATGTATGAACAGTGGACAGTAGAAGATTAGAAGTGGTTATTTGGAGCGATGAGACAAAAGTGAATAGACTGGGCTCTGATGGATGCAAATGAGTCTAGAAGAAACAAGGGAAAAGGGGGATAATGGATCGAGAAATTGAAGGAACTGTCAAGTTTGGTGGAGGAAGCCTGATAATATGGGGTTGTTTTATAGCCAAAGGCATTGGATACTTGACCAGTAACGATGGCAGTCTGAATGCTGAGCTGTATATGAATATCCTACAAGACGAGGTACTTCATACACTTGAGTACTATGGGTATGAAAAGGACAACATAGTGTTCCAGCAGGACAACGATCTGAAACATATGTCGAGATTGGTGAATAAATGGTTCCATGACAATGAAGTAGAGGTGCTGGATCGGCCCCCGCAGTCCACAGACCTCAACCCAATCGAACACTTGTGGGTGGAGTTGAAGAAAAGGCTGTATTTGTACCCAAGTGAGTCAACCAGTATGCACCAACGTTGGGAACGTGTAGAAGAGACCTGGGAACAGATTTTTGTCGAGACATGCTTGAATCCAATAGAAAGCATACCCAGAAGGATTCAGGCAGTGTTGAAAACCAAAGGTGGATTTAAAAAATACTAACAAAATAATAAAAATTTCAATTTAGAATTTTAGAAGCAAAACAGTAACAATGCAGTTCCATAACAAGAATCTGCATAACTAATCATATGCTAAATAGTTGCAAGTCCAATTTATGTATGAGACAGCCAAGATGATTGTCTATAAAATGGTGGTATCTCACGTCTGAAGCTGTAGTGGATGGTGAGATATGGAGCCTCAGTTCAAAACATTGTTACCTTCTTGCACATCAGTGTATACTAAATCTACAGACAAAAGCATAATCATATGGGGTCATTTATCAAAGTGGTGTAAAGTAGAACTGGCTTTGTTGTCCATAGCAACCAATCAGATTCCACCTTTCATTTTTTAGAGCTCCTTTGGAAAATGAAAGGTGGAATCTGATTGGTTGCTATGGGTAACTAAACCAGTTCTACTTTACACCAGTTTGATATATCTCCTCTTATATTTTTCATTATGTATGCAATTGATAGAGATGTGGATATCATTCTTAATTAATTGAGATGGCCCCCATATCCTCCAGCTCTAATTTTACGCCTTCTTCACTTAAGTTCCAAGAGGACCCTCTTCCCTGATGTGTCATATATGACGTATGCTGTACTGCTGTTAGAGTGAAGTCATTGCAATATGGCGCTTGGACTTAAATGTTTACATAGTTTGCATACCAGAATTAGTAAATTTTTCACCGTTTAGCGGAGGTCCCATTCATTTCTATGGAGCTGTGAAAAAAAACTGATAGTCCTCCGTTTTTTTCTCTGCGTCTGTGATCCGTGATTCCAGTCCGTAAAAAAAAAAAATATATATATCCTGTCCTATTCTTGTCAGTGGAAAACGGAGGACGGACCCATTCAAGTCAATAGGTCCGTCAAAAAAAACGGATGCACAACTGGTACTGTATTTCATCCGTGTCCGCGTCCGTGTCTTTTTCTACAAGAACTTGGTGCAATAAAATTACAATTTTCATTAACCTTCCTTTTTTTCCCCCTGTCAGACACAAAAAAAAGGAAGACACAAGGAAACACAACTGAAGCAAAATCGGACATGGACCACTGAAGCCAAATCACTGACAGTGAAAAAACACTGTCGTGTGCATGACGCCTAACTAGGATTAAGTCAGTACTTGGAGGCAACTTAATCTCGATTCATAACAGTTTGTTGTGGTAATTGGTGCAAATGTTCAGGACTCCCGGTTAAGTGAAGTACTCGGCCCTGGGGGTCCTGCCCATCTGCTAAAATCACAGAAGGAGGGAATTTGGATGGAAATGGTCTCCAGACAGATTCTGTTCTTTCTGTCTATATAAGATGCTGCATAAGTAGTAAGGAAGAAATAATGTAGACAGGCAGTGAAGGACATCAGCAGGCTAATGAAAGGTGTAGACATGCAGAGCCCCCACTCCCTAGATGGTAAACTGAGAGTAGTAGTGAGAAAAAGCATGTAGGGAAATAAAGGGAGGTTGAAAGATAAGACGATCACAGAACAGGCAGAGGTCTGGCTGTGATTAGTGAAGCAAGTGTATAGAAGAGAAGGTGTAGAGAGAGACAGAGAAAGTTGGGTTATAAATGTTATCATGATAATGTTAAACCACCTCCCCAACAGAGAAAAGAAAAAGTAAGTCTGCCACCCTATAATGGTCCTGGGGGGTGGACCTGCAGAGTCTGCAGTCAGATGCCATATCTCAAACAGTCCGAGACTTTTTGAAAAAGCGGATGTTATCAAGGAGATTGTATCCCCTTCTAACACTCTTTTGTACCCTGTAAAAAAGAAAAGTGAGAAGGGCAAACCCACCCAGTACCAGATGGTACGTGACCTACGTGCGGTCAATGAAGCTACAGTTTGTAACAGCCCCATTGTGCCCAGTACACACACCTAGTTGACTCAGGTTCCCACTACCCCTACCCACTCTACTATGATTGACAAATGTTTTCTTTTCAGTACCACTACATTCAAACAGTTGGTAGTTGTTTGTCTTCACACATGAGGGTAAACAGCAGTACCTGCTGCAGGAAGCCCAGAACTCGGCCGGTATGTTTACTGCAGCCATGACACTCCTGTCCTTTTTTAGCTGATCATGGCTGCAAGGTAAAGAAAAGAAAGAAAAACTTCAGTTTTGCTGCATTACTGTCACCCCTGAACGTAAGAAGGCTGTGGAGGACACCCCTCTGTCCAGAAACATGAATGCACTGAGGACATTTTTGGGCCTTGTTCCTTATTGCAGACCTTGGATAAGCAAGTTTGAGGCAGCCTCTTTATGATTGTTTATCTTTTAGTCCCTTACACTTTATAAATGAGGTGGTAGACACCTTTATGCCCTAAACCTGGCAATTTTGTGCTCCCCCGCATCAGGCCAGATTATTATATTTAGATTGTATTGTACAGAAGTAAATGGCCATGCCTCAGCTGTCCTCACCCAACTGCATCGTCTGCAACAACGCCTTGTGGCATATTATTCAGCCAGACTTGACCCCGTGGCCAGAGGTGCCCCTTTCAGCATCAGAGCTGTAGCAGTTGTAAAACCAAAGCTCTGAGATAGTCCTGAACCACAAAAGTGACAGTACTTATTCATCATGAAAGTACAACCCAAAAATCTTTTTGTTGCCCGCCATTTGAGAATGCAATGTTCCATTTTGTTGCCTAACAATGTTAATGTACAAAGGTGTAACACGTTGAATCCGCCCAACCTGTTGCCAGTGGAGCAAGGGGGAAGGAAGAGTTAGGGCATTTAAAAAACTTTTCTTCCAGATCCAGAGAAAGAGGCTCATGACTGTTTGCAGATAATGTCACGAGAGATAGCGGGTGGTAAATCAGTCATTAGATAATCCAGATCATGTTCTCTTTGTGGACTGATGAGGTATGGCCAAGATGGCATGTAGTACACAGGTTGGGCAGTGGTGACTAAACATGACACTAAAAAAGCATAGTCCTTACCACCACACATGTCTGCACACGAAGCAGAGCTAAGGGATATGGAGATGGCTTGCAGATATGCAGATGGAAAAGCAGCCAACATTTACGCTGATTCCAGGTATAGCCCATGACTATAGACCCATTTGGAAGCCAGAGAATTCCTGACCGTTTCAGGTAAACCCATTAAAATGGGGAAGCAGTGAGGTCTCTGATGGAAGCCCTCATGTCACCAACTTGAGTGGCGGTGATAAAAAAAACAAAGGTCACTGTAAAACAGACTCAGAGGAGGCAAAGGGAAAAGCCGAGGCAGATCCGGCTGCAACAATGGCTGCCAAATTACCTAGGAAGACCCCTGCCTTTTTGGACACAGCTCAGGCCCTGAAATAACTCCTCCTGTCTCCCTGGAAGTTCCTAAGACATTACAGAACCAGGAGGGGAAGGAGGAAAGGGGATGTAAAAAGGGAGGACTGCGAATGTGGAAGACCTAATACAGTTCCAAGGGAAACTCTGTCTTCCCAGGTCCCTCTAATCCACGATGGCACAGGCAACTCATGGGGTGATGCACCAGTCAAAAAACTGCTATGTGTGATTTAGTACAAGGTAAGCCCCAGGGTTTCGCACTGTAGCAGCCAGATATACTCAAGGATGTATGATTTGTGCCCAGAATGTCAACAAGGTGGTTAAGGTACCCCAGAAACACACGTCTTGCCCTTTGTATCTGTTTCAATGCTTGCAGACTACATTCAACTACCCAAGGTGGGCGTGTATGAGTATGTATTGGTATGTGATGACTTGTTTTCAGGATGGCCAGAAGCATACTCAAAGAAGCAAAGAAGATTATGGCCGAAGTTGTATGCAGGTATGGGGTACCATTGAAGTGACAGAGGTGTTCACTTCACAGGTGAAGTGATGCAGAAGATAATGAAGGTTTTGGGTGTAGAACAGGCCTTACATGCTTCATACCATACACAAAGCAGGGGTAGGGTAGGAAAAAAAGAACTGAACAGGACACTAAAGTTAAAGATTCAAAAAGCCATGAACAGAGTGCCTGCTGGTAGCCCTCTTTTCAGTAAGGTATACCCATAACCGTAAGACAGGCTTTAGTCCCTATAAGGTTGACCCTTTTTGGGTCAGCCCCTAGGACAGGATTGTACAGGGTGGGCCATTTATATAGATACACCTTAATAAAATGGAAATGGTTGGTGATATTAACTTCCTGTTTGTGGCACATTAGTATATGTGAGGGGGGACATTTTTCAAGATGAGTGGTGACCATGGTTGCCAATTTGAAGTCGGACATTTTGAATCCAACTTTAGTTTTTTCAATAGGAAGAGGGTCATGTGACACATCAAACTTATTGGGAATTTCACAAGAAAAACAATGGTGTGCTTGGTTTTAACGTAACTTTATTCTTTCATGAGTTATTTACAAGTTTCTCTTTGTTTACAGCCATTGACATGTCGCCGAGGTGCGGAGCGGATAGAAATTGTGTTCATGTCTGGTAAACGTAGTAACCGGGTCATTGCAGCATATTTCAATGCAAGACAGCCTACGAGACCACCCATCTCACATGCTACAGTTAGCAAACTGCTTGCTAAGTTTCGTGAAACTGGTTCAGTTTTGGATTTGCCAAAATGTGGACGCATGAAATCTGTCACTAATGAAGAAACATCAGTGGCTGTCCTAGCTTTATTCAGCAAGAGCCCACAGCGTAGAACTCGCCGCATGTTACTGGAGAGTGGCATTAGTCGAACATCCCTTCGGCGGATATTAGCTACTAACAAATGGCACCCTTACAAACTCCAGCTACTGCAGCATCTCAACGAGGATGACCCAGATCGGCGCACTGAATTTGCAGAATGGGAAAAACAAAAATTGGAACAGGACCCTCAGTTTACGCAGAAGATTTTGTTCAGTGATGAGGCAAACCTTTATGTGAATGGTGAAGTTAACAAACAAAACCACCGCTATTGGTCTGACACTAACCCACATTGGATAGATCCCTCCAAGACTGTTGGAACCAAAAAATTGATGGTATGGTGTGGTATATGGGGTATAAAGATAGTGGGGCCATTCTTCATCAATAGAAACCTCAAGGCCACTGGATATGCGAAATTGCTACATGATGATGTGTTTCCCTCTTTATGCACTGAAGCTGGCACGTTCCCTGAGTTTTTCCAGCAAGATGGTGCACCACCACATTATGGGTGTCAGGTCCGAGCATTCCTAGATGAACAGTTTCCTGGAAAGTGGATTGGTCGTCGTAGGCCAGTTGAATAGCCCCCAAGGTCTCCCGATCTGACCCCCTTAGACTTTTTTCTTTGGGGTCATCTGGAGGCAATTGTCTATGCTGTGAAGATACGAGATGTGCAGCACCTGAAGCTACGGATACTGGAAGCCTGTGCTAGCATTTCTCCTGCGGTGTTGCTATCAGTGTGTGAAGAGTGGGAGAAGAGGGTTGCATTGACAATCCAACACAATGTGCAGCACATTGAACACATTTTATAAGTGGTCAGAAACTTGTAAATAACTCATGAAAGAATAAAGTTACGTTAAAACCAAGCACACCATTGTTTTTCTTGTGAAATTCCCAATAAGTTTGATGTGTCACATGACTCTCTTCCTATTGAAAAAACAAAAGTTGGATTCAAAATGGCTGACTTCAAAATGGCCGCCATGGTCACCACCCATCTTGAAAAGTTTCCCCCCTCACATATACTAATGGGCCACAAACAGGAAGTTAATATCACCAAACATTCCTATTTTATTAAGGTGTATCCATATAAATGGCCCACCCTGTATTTCCCACAGCAGCTCCAGGTGCAACATGGTTGTCTGACAGATTATGGTATGTGATCAGTTTGCACAAGCATTTGACTAAAATACACTCTTCACAGTGTTGCTTCACTTCCAGATCTTGATAAAGTACCAGAAACCCACCCACTTGTGTCTGGAGATTGGGTGGTGGTAAAAAGACACTTTAGAAAAGTCCTCAAACCCTGTTATGATGGTCCATTCAAAGTGTTGCTGACCACAAGCACATCAGTGAAGCTAAAAGGAAAGCCTAATTGGATCTACAACAGTCATTGCAAGAAAATGTTAAGTCTTGTGTGCTATTGTTCCCCCTTGTGTGACTACTGATCGTGACTCAAAGAGTAAGGATTTTAAATGAGATAGTAAAAAAAGGTTTTTGAGATGTGAAAAAGTTGTGTAAAAGGAAGAACAAAGCTGTTAAAGCCTGATACATCCAGTCCAGTGACCCATGGATAGTATTGCCCAAAGATTCCCAGTATTAATAATTTTTATGTTCACAATAATGTAGAAGTCACCACTTAAAGGGAACCTGTCATGTGGATTTTTGATTATAATCTAACTAATTATATACAATCATTAACTACTAAAAAGTGCCTTAGATGTATTCACTTACTGGTGTGACAGATGGTTACCTCATAATATACACACAAAGATGCCGCATGTCGGGTGCTAATGAGCTGATTTGAGTCCAGCGTGATGTCATTGAGTCCAGCGTATATTTAATTCAGAGCTATAGCCACTCCCCTGTCCACCTGCTGCTGATTCCTATGGAAACAAACTGTCATTCAGCAGCAGGTGGGCGGGGAGAGTCAGGAGCTCATGAATATTCATGACTCATAATTATCAGCTGGAGCTTTTCAATACAAGATGTTGGCAGATTGACTGGGTCAATTAAAGAATGTGACCCAGCATTTTGCTAAGCAAATCAGTCACTTATTTATGTTGCCCTTAGTTAGGACACCATAAAACTGGTGACAGGTTCCCTTTAACATCGCCCCCATATATTCTGTATAAGGCATAGGTAAGAAACTGACTTCCCATTGTATAAGGCCATTACGAGGGAGTCTATCCAATATGGATAGGTTGTCTCCAAAGTGGTGAAACAACCAACAGGTACAATGGGACAGATTGTAGAACCTACTTAGATTAAGGACAGCGTTAGGCCAATTAAAATGGCTTCAAAGGGGGGACTGATAGAGATGTGGATATCATTCTTGATTAATTGAGATTGCCCCCATATCTTCCAGCTCTCAGTTTAAAACGTATTCACTTAAATTCCAAGAGGACCCTCTTTCCTGGGGTGTCATATATGATGTATGCTGTACTGCTGTTAGAGTGAAGCCATTACAATATGGCGCTTGGACTTGGATGTTTACATAGTTTGCATACCAGAGTTAGTAAAATAATGGGCATATGTCAAGTGTTATCTCTTTTCTTATTATTGTATTCTCGCCAATGAAACAATGCCACGAGCCTCAGGGGATGCCCCTTCGGATGTCCTTATAAACTGTTTCACTTCCTTGAATAAAGGAGAAACTGCTTTGACCCTTCCCTGGTGTCAGTGTGGGTTCTTCCATGCATGTGAAATCCTAGGATCAGAACTATTTGGAGCAGTAGAGCAAACGTAATTAGCCCCAAGAGAGGGAATCCTCAACACAATGTGGCTATAAGAGTTTACATTTGTAACTTAAATGTTATTTTCTCTAATGAGATACTGTAACTAGGGTTGAGCGAACACGAACTGTAGAGTTCGGGTTTGTACTGAACCTTACGATTATTTTACCCCGGACCGAACCCGAACATTTCAGTAAAAGTCCGGGTTCGAGTTCGGTGTTCGGCGATTTAATGGCGCTTTTTGAAAGGGTGCAGGGCAGCCAATCAACAAGTGTTTAACTTGTGTCCCCCTAAAAGCCATCACACCCATGCCTACTAATGGCATGGCTGTGATTGGCCAGTGCAGCATGTGACCCAGCCTCTATATAAGCTGGAGTCATGTAGCGCCGCACGTCACTCTGCTGTTACTAGTGTAGGGAGAGGATGCTGCTGCTGTGAGGGAGAGAATAGGAAAGAATCTGATATCAGACCTTGTTACGATCTACAGCGATTCTTTTTGTGGGTGCAATGCAACATTTTTGTACCCTGCCCTGAGCCCAGTGACACAGAAAAATACGTTTTATCCGTCTGTTAGTTAGGTGGCGTTTTTGTGCAAGTTCAGTGCACCAGCACTGCATATGTGCCAGGGACAATAATTTCATCCTGTTCTTTTAGTTCAGTGGGCAACATATACCCATTTTTTTTTTATAGCACCTGCACTGCATATGAGCCAGGGGAAGGGAAAATAATATAGGTAATCCGTCTGTGAGTTCAGGGACCCAGGGGGTGACATATTCACATTTTTTTCAGTTAAGTAGGGGGTGCTGCATATGTGAGTGTAATGAATTCAGTAAATCCATCTGTTAGATTCTGGGGGGACAAATTAAATAATTTTTTGCTAAAAAGTACATTTGTGATAGTGAAAGAAAGTCAGTTAAATCCATCTGTTTAATTGTGGGTGAAAAAATCATAATTGTTTTTCCATAAACTACCTTTGCGGCCTGCACTGCAAATCTGATAGTAAAATAGAATCAGTGAATCCATCTGTTTTACTGTGGGTGAAAAAATCATCATTTTTTTTTGCCAGAAAGTACCTTTGTGGCCTGGACTGCAAATCTGATAGTGAAATATAATCAGTGAATACAATTGGGACATTGTGGGTAAAAAAAAACATACCTTTGCAGCCTGCGCTGCATTTCTGACAGTCCATTACAACCGTTAAATACTGCTGTTATATTGTGGTTTGAAAAAAACACCCTTTTTGTGCTAGAAAGTACATTTGCGGTCTGTGCTGCATTTCTGAAAGTCCAATACAACCATTAAATACTGCTGTTATATTTTTGTTTAAAAAACACCCTTTTTGTGCTAGAAAGTACATTTGTGGCCTGCGCTGCATATGACCTGTCCTATTTTTTGACGGACAACGGTTCACGGACCCATTCAAGTCAATGGGTCCGTGAAAGAACACGGATGCACACAAGATTGGCATCCGTGTCTGTGATCCGTGGCCGTAGGTTACTTTCATACAGATGGATCCGAAGATCCGTCTGCATAAAAGCTTTTTCAGAGCTGAGTTTTCACTTAGTGAAAACTCAGATCCGACAGTATATTCTAACACAGAGGCGTTCCCATAGTGATGGGGACGCTTCTAGTTAGAATATACAATGAACTGTGTACATGACTGCCCCCTGCTGCCTGGCAGCACCCGATCTCTTACAGGGGGCTGTGATCAGCACAATTAACCCCTCAGGTGCCACACCTGAAGGGGTTAATTAAGCGTATCATAGCCCCCTGTAAGAGATCCGGGGCTGCCAGGCAGCAGGAGGCCAGACCCCCCTCCCTCCCCAGTTTAAATTTCATTGGTGGCCAGTGCGGCCCCCCTCCCTCCCTCTATTGTAATAATAACATTGGTGGCACAGTGTGCGCCCCCCCCCCCCGGCCCCCCCTTCCTCCCTCTATTGTAATAAGAACATTGGTGGCAGTGTGCGGCCTCCACCGGCCCCCCCTCCCTCCCTCTATTGTAATTAGAACATTGGTGGCAGTGTGCAGCCTCCCCCAGCCCCCCTCCCTCCCTCTATTGTAATTAGAACATTGGTGGCAGTGTGCGGCCTCCCCCAGCCCCCCTCCCTCTATTGTAATTAGAACATTGGTGGCAGTGTGCGGCCTCCTCCGCCCCCCCCCCGCCGATCATTGGTGGCAGCGAAGTTCTGGGAGCTCCTCCTACTGGTAAGTGACAGTTCATTTAGCAATGCGCCGCACAGACCTGTCACTTACCAGTAGGAGGAGCTCCCGGCCGGACACAGGCATCGCAGCAGCCAGCAGGTAAGTATGATGCTTCTACTATTGCTAAGTAACCATGGCAACCAGGACTGCAGTAGCGTCCTGGTTGCCATGGTTACCGATCGGAGCCCCAGCGATTAAACTGGGACTCCGATCGGAACTCCACTGCCACCAATGATGGGGGGGGCCGGGGAAGGCCGCACACTGCCACCAATGTTCTTATTACAATAGAGGGAGGGGGGGGGCCGGGGGAGGCCGCAGACTGGCCACCAATGTTATTAATACAATAGAGGGAGGGAGGGGGGCCGCACTGGCCACCAATGATATTCAAACTGGGGAGGGGGGGTCTGCCCCCTGCTGCCTGGCAGCCCTGATCTCTTACAGGGGGCTATGATACGCAAAATTAACCCCTTCAGGTGCGGCACCTGAGGGGTTAATTGTGCTGATCACGGCCCCCTGAAAGAGATCGGGTGCTGCCAGGCAGCAGGGGGCAGTCATGTACACAGTTTGTAGTATATTCTAACTAGAAGCGTCCCCATCACCATGGGAACGCCTCTGTGTTAGAATATACTGTCGGATATGAGTTTTCACGATGTAACTCATATCCGACAGTATATTCTAACATAGAGGCGTTCCCATGGTGATGGGGACGCTTCAAGTTAAAATATACCATCGGACTGGAGAAAACTCCGATCCGATGGTATAAAAGGGACTCCAGACTTTACATTGAAAGTCAATGGGGACGGATCCATTTGCAATTGCACCATATTGTGTCAACGTCAAAAGGATCCGTCCCCATTGACTTGCATTGTAATTCAGGACGGATCCGTTTGGCTCCGTACGGCCAGGCGGACACCAAAACAAATCAAGGAACCCACAGACGAAAAAACGGTCACGGATCACGGACCAACGGAACCCCGTTTTGCGGACAGTGAAAAAATACTGTCGTGTGCATGAGGCCTAAGGGCACAAGAGTTAAACGCTTGTTGATTGGCTGCTCTGCAGCCTTTCAAAAAGCGCCATTTAATCGCCAAACACTGAACTCGAACCTGAACTTTTACTGAAAAGTTCGGGTCCGGGGTCCAAAAATCCTAAAGTTCGGTACGAACCTAAACTTTACAGTTCGGGTTTGTTCAACCCTACTTTACACCAGTTTGATAAATACTGTATCCCCAATAATGTTTTATAAAATTTGACGAGTCGGGCATAAAACGGATTTTCAGAAATTCACTGATCTCTAGCTAAAACCTTTGCAATATTCGTGAAGGCTATGAAGACTCAAGTGTAGGTTATACTGCCCATGAAACTGCTCCATGTTAAATATCGTCCAGCATTTCTTAATTTTGCAAGAAATGCTTAAGAAGGAGCCCAACAAAATATGGAGAATTCTTGATGAAAGATAAAAGTTTAAAGGATTTAATTTGCATAAAAATAAAATAGGTTAAAAAATTTGGGAAGAGAAAGATAAATAAAGCATAACAAAAGAATCTCAAAAAGAAACAAGCAAACAATTAAACAAGTTAAAATGAGTGAAAAAGTAATTCCCCCGAAGAAAAGTGCATGTGTGAGATGTGTGTAGAGAGCAACAGGTGTCAAAAAATGCTCTCCCAATGTCATGAGGCGAAGCCCTTTTAAAGTCTGAATTTCCATAGAGTTACATTGTATCCTATATTTAACATCCTAACATACTGTACATATATGGTTAACAAGTAAAACCGTTACATCAAGATTTTCTAAGTGATCCTTATATGTGAAGCTAATAATGATATGCTGAGGTAGGAGGATTCTTAACCATTCAAATACTATTGATGTCTCAAGATCTGTCAAAAATTGACACTCAACACAAGTGCTGGCCTCACACGGTTCTTAAAGTGTTAGTATGTTATTTTACACTCCACAAGACACAGTCTGCCTTATAGTCCATTGGCGCTATTCTTGAATAGCACTACCATGTATTTAGACATCTTGCCTACTGTACCACCTTTAGGGGGATCTCCATTCCTCCAGTCCAGGATGACTTAAACCTGCTGGTTGTTATGCTGCTGGCATCTCCTGTTCCAAGATCATGGCTTGCCATACAGCACTCCTGGTTCATGATTCTCTGAGCAAACTGCTCCGATGAGAACAGGAATTTTTGTTCTTTAGCAGAAGATCCAATTTTTAACAATAACCTCAGGTCATCCTCTTATAGGATGGAAGAGAGGATTTACTTTCAATTTACCTACAGCAATGTGAGGAACACCAGTCTTGTAGGTCCCCCCATTAGCTCTGCTATGGAACACCAAAGAACACCATCTCCTGAGAAGGTGGACAACTCTTAGGCCCCTTTCACAATCGCGAGTCCCATGAATCAGACTCACAGTGTGTGTCAGGGAGAGCACCCGTCCTGATCTCCGGACCACTGCCAGGGTCGCATAGCATTATATTGATTTATGATGCTATGTAACCCTCACAGTTCTGGAATGTATTGGGTAACAATCACAGCATTAAGTCAGTGTTATCCATTGCATTCCAGAACTGTAAGGGTTACAAAGCATCATAAATCAATATAATGCTATACGACCCCGGCAGTACTGGGAGGTAAGGACAGGAGCTGCTGCATACTCACTCTACAAGTCCGGAGCGTGGAACTCGCTTGTCTGAAAGGGTATTCATTGCCATTCCTGTACAAAAAATGGTGAGGCTAAGAAGATCTCTTCCTGGAAATCTACCTGATGAGAACCACCCAAGTTCTCACTAGACATCCTTGCTAGTGAAAACAGCATAACTAGGGTGGTATCAAAAATAAAAGGACACCACCAGGATAAGCATGCTTACAATCAGTATGGAATTACTGTTGACCACTAGCTCCAGTTACAGGAGAAATATACCCATGAAATGAAAACCCTTCATATGATATACTGTATGTCTCCTAATTAAGAGAGTTTGGGAAAGGGAAAAGATACTAGTATTGGCAGGTCCTAAGCTGAAGACATACCATACAGAACTATTTTTGATGCCCAAAATCCTCAGGATAGGTCATCAATATTAGATTGGCGGGGGTACAACACCCAGCACCACTGCCAATCAACTGTTTAAGGAGGCCGCTACATTCTAATCAATGCCGTCGCCGTCTCCTCCTCAAACCAAGCACAGTGCCGTCCATTGGATATCGGTTATGTTTGGTATTGAAACTTAACCACTATTCACTTAGGGCTCTTTCACACCTGCGTTCTTTTCTTCCGGCATAGAGTTCCGTCGTCGGGGCTCTATGCCGGAAGAATCCTGATCAGTTTTATCCTAATGCCTTTAGTTCCGGAACGGAACGTTTTTTGGCCGGAGAAAATACCGCAGCATGCTGCGCTTTTTGCTCTGGACAAAAATCCTGAAGACTTGCCGCAAGGCCGGATCCGGAATTAATGCCCATTGAAAGGCATTGATCCGGATCCGGCCTTAAGCTAAACGTCATTTCGGCGCATTGCCGGATCCGACATTTAGCTTTTTCTGAATGTTTACCATGGCTGCCGGGACGCTAAAGTCCTGACAGCCATGGTAAAGTGTAGTGGGGATCGGGGGAGCAGTATACTTACCGTCCGTGCGGCTCCCGGGGCGCTCCAGAGTGACGTCAGGGCGCCCCACGCGCATGGATGACGTGATCACATGGCACTTCATCCATGCGCATGGGGCGCTCTGACGTCATTCTGGAGCGCCCCGGGAGCCGCACGGACTGTAAGTATGCCGCTCCCCCGCTCCCCGCTCCTACTATGACAAACAGGACTTTAATAGCGTCCTGGCTGCCATAGTAACACTGAAAGCATTTTGAAGACGGATCCGTCTTCAAATGCTTTCAGTACACTTGCGTTTTTCCGGATCCGGCGTGTAATTCCGGCAAGTGGAGTACGGATCCGGACAACGCAAGTGTGAAAGAGGCCTTAAATGGGGCTGAACTGTGCATAGGTCATTTGACTGGAACACAGTGGTCCATTCAAACAGTTGATTGGCAGGAGCACTGAGAGCGGAACTCCAGCCTATCTGATATTGATGACATAGCTGGAGGGTAGGGTAACAATATCTAAATCTTGGAAGAAACCTTAAGTCTGCAACACTTTAAGCAGCCAAGCTTAATATCAGTTACCAGCTTTGTTATATATCCACAATACATAGATCCAGCAATACATGAAAAGATACAAACTACTCACTGTATAGTATTTGCCTCTTGACTACTGGAAGTTTCAGTATCCTAGACCTGGGGGTATCTGCAATTGTTCAGTTTGTTTATATTGTTATTTATATTTTATATAATGTTTACCAAGCAAGACATGGTTTGGCAGGCAGGGATAGGGTTAAACATCTTATTCCTTCACTTATTCAGTAAGGCTACTTTCACACTTGCGTTCGGAGCGAATTCGTCTGGTGTCTGCACAGACGGATCCGCTCCTATAATGCAAAAGCTTATATCCGTTCAGAACGGATCCGCTTGCATTACCATGAACAAAAGAAAAAAAATAATAATATTTTTTTTTTTTTTGTTCATGATAGTGCAAACGGATCCGTTTTGACTTTACATTGAAAGTCAATGGGGGACGGATCCGTTTGAAAATTGAGCCATACTGTGTCAACTTCAAACAGATCCGTCCCCATTGACTTACATTGTAAGTCTGGACGGATCCGTTTGCCTCCGCACGGCCAGGCGGACACCCGAACGCTGCAAGCAGCGTTCGGGTGTCCGCCTGCTGAGCGGAGCGGAGGACAAACGGTGACAGACTGATGCATTCTGAGCGGATCCGTATCCACTCAGAATGCATTAGGGCTGGACGGATCAGTTCGGGGCCGCTTGTGAGAGCCTTCAAACGGAACTCACAAGCGAAGCCCCGAACGCAAGTGTGAAAGTAGCCTAAGGAGTGGGCTGATACTTCTTCCTCCCAGAAGGAGAAATGCTAGTGTAGAGAGTGTGAAGTGAGGAAGCTCTTCCAATTGTTCCTGATCCAAGGGTCTTAGGGATCACCTTTGGATCCAACTCTCTAGTTAGAGCACTACTCCAAAGAGAGTGCAAGAAACCCCAAGATACAGCTTTCTTGAATCTTACAGTATGTACAGGGAGTGCAGAATTATTAGGCAAATGAGTATTTTGACCACATCATCCTCTTTATGCATGTTGTCTTACTCCAAGCTGTATAGGCTCGAAAGCCTACTACCAATTAAGCATATTAGGTGATGTGCATCTCTGTAATGAGAAGGGGTGTGGTCTAATGACATCAACACCCTATATCAGGTGTGCATAATTATTAGGCAACTTCCTTTCCTTTGGCAAAATGGGTCAAAAGAAGGACTTGACAGGCTCAGAAAAGTCAAAAATAGTGAGATATCTTGCAGAGGGATGCAGCACTCTTAAAATTGCAAAGCTTCTGAAGCGTGATCATCGAACAATCAAGCGTTTCATTCTAAATAGTCAACAGGGTCGCAAGAAGCGTGTGGAAAAACCAAGGCGCAAAATAACTGCCCATGAACTGAGAAAAGTCAAGCGTGCAGCTGCCAAGATGCCACTTGCCACCAGTTTTGCCATATTTCAGATCTGCAACATCACTGGAGTGCCCAAAAGCACAAGGTGTGCAATACTCAGAGACATGGCCAAGGTAAGAAAGGCTGAAAGACGACCACCACTGAACAAGACACACAAGCTGAAACGTCAAGACTGGGCCAAGAAATATCTCAAGACTGTTTTTTCTAAGGTTTTATGGACTGATGAAATGAGAGTGAGTCTTGATGGGCCAGATGGATGGGCCCGTGGCTGGATTGGTAAAGGGCAGAGAGCTCCAGTCCGACTCAGACGCCAGCAAGGTGGAGGTGGAGTACTGGTTTGGGCTGGTATCATCAAAGATGAGCTTGTGGGGCCTTTTCGGGTTGAGGATGGAGTCAAGCTCAACTCCCAGTCCTACTGCCAGTTTCTGGAAGACACCTTCTTCAAGCAGTGGTACAGGAAGAAGTCTGCATCCTTCAAGAAAAACATGATTTTCATGCAGGACAATGCTCCATCACACGCGTCCAAGTACTCCACAGCGTGGCTGGCAAGAAAGGGTATAAAAGAAGAAAATCTAATGACATGGCCTCCTTGTTCACCTGATCTGAACCCCATTGAGAACCTGTGGTCCATCATCAAATGTGAGATTTACAAGGAGGGAAAACAGTACACCTCTCTGAACAGTGTCTGGGAGGTTGTGGTTGCTGCTGCACGCAATGTTGATGGTGAACAAATCAAAACACTGACAGAATCCATGGATGGCAGGCTTTTGAGTGTCCTTGCAAAGAAAGGTGGCTATATTGGTCATTGATTTGTTTTTGTTTTGTTTTTGAATGTCAGAAATGTATATTTGTGAATGTTGAGATGTTATATTGGTTTCACTGGTAAAAATAAATAATTGAAATGGGTATATATTTGTTTTTTGTTAAGTTGCCTAATAATTATGCACAGTAATAGTCACCTGCACACACAGATATCCCCCTAAAATAGCTAAAACTAAAAACAAACTAAAAACTACTTCCAAAAATATTCAGCTTTGATATTAATGAGTTTTTTGGGTTCATTGAGAACATGGTTGTTGTTCAATAATAAAATTAATCCTCAAAAATACAACTTGCCTAATAATTCTGCACTCCCTGTATAGTCAGCAGAGTGACCCACAAGCCACAGCTTTACAGACCTTGCTTCAGGTCAGGGGCTACAGGTCAAACACCCATCACCTAGATTACATCGAGGACAGACCAACTCAATGCGGACAGCTAAAATATATCCACAGTTCACAATGGACACCTATAGCCACAGTTACCAGCACACAGCTGTTAGCCAGAAGTTCAAGGGAGAGTCACCAGCAAGACAGCACACCTGAGGTGCCATAGTCTGCCACCTTGCCAGCCACCATACTGGATCATCTGGTTACAGGAATTACAGTCATGTGAAAAAATTAGGACACCCTTTGAAAGCATGTGGTTTTTTGTAACATTTTTAATAAAAGGTTATTTCATCTCCGTTTCAACAATACAGAGAGATTAAAGTAATCCGACTAAACAAAGAAAACTGAAGAAAAGTCTTTTCAAGATCTTCTGTAAATGTCATTCTACAAAAATGCCTATTCTAACTGAGGAAAAAGATAGGACACCCTTGTCCCTAATAGCGAGTGTTACCTCCTTTGGCTGAAATAACTGCAGTGAGACGGTTCTTGTAGCCATCTACCAGTCTTCGACATCGGTCTGAGGAAATTTTACCCCACTCCTCAATGCAGAACTTTTTCAGCTGTGAGATGTTTGAGGGGTTTCTTGCACGTACAGCCCTTTTCAAGTCACCCCACAGCATCTCAATGGGATTCAAATCTGGACTTTGACTTGGCCATTCCAGGACTCTCCATTTCTTCTTTTTCAGCCAATATTTGGTTGATTTACTAGTATGTTTTGGGTCATTGTCATGTTGCATGGTCCAGTTCCGCTTCAGCTTTAATTTTCTAACTGATGGTCTCACATGTTCTTCAAGCACCTTCTGATACACAGTAGAATTCATCGTGGATTCTATGATGGTGAGCTGACCAGGTCCTGCTGCAGCAAAGCAGCCCCAAACCATGACACTTCCACCTCCATGCTTCACAGTTGGTATGAGGTTCTTTTCTTGGAATGCTGTGTTTGGTTTACGCCAAACATGTCCTCTGCTGTTGTGTCCAAATAATTCAATTTTGGACTCATCTGTCCAAAGAACATTATTCCAGAAGTCCTGGTCTTTGTCAACTTTATCTCTGGCAAATGTCAGTCTGGCCTCGATGTTTCCCTTGGAAAGCAAAGGTTTCCTCCTTGCACACCTCCCATGCAAGTTAAACTTGTACAGTCTCTTTCTGATTGTAGAGGCATGTACTTCTACATCAACAGTAGCCAGAGCCTGCTGTAGTTCTCGAGATGACACTTTAGGGTTTTTGGAGACCTCTTTTAGCATCTTGCGGTCTGCTCTTGGGGTGAACTTGCTGGGGCGACCAGTCCTGGGCATGTTGGCAGTTGTTTTGAAAGCCCTCCACTTGTAGACTATCTTCCGGACAGTGGAATGGCTGATTTCAAAATCTTTTGAGATCTTTTTAAATCCCTTCCCAGACTCATAGGCTGCTACAATCTTTTTTCTGAAGTCCTCTGACAGCTCTTTTGCTCTCACCATGGTGCTCACTCTCACTTCAACAGTCAGGAGCACACCAAACTAAATGTCTGAGGTTTAAATAGGGCAAGCCTCATTCAACATGCAGAGTAACGATCTACTAATTATGTGCACCTGGTGTGATATACCTGTGTGAGATCTGAGCCAATTTAAGAGGGAATACATGTGAGGGTGTCCTATCTTTTTCCTCAGTTAGAATAGGCATTTTTGTAGAATGACATTTACAGAAGATCTTGAAAAGACTTTTCTTCAGTTTTCTTTGTTTAGTCGGATTACTTTAATCTCTCTGTATTGTTGAAACGGAGATGAAATAACCTTTTATTAAAAATGTTACAAAAAACCACATGCTTTCAAAGGGTGTCCTAATTTTTTCACATGACTGTATACTTTGTACCAACTACTGCTGGATGTACTACACGGTACCTTTTGCACTGAGCAAAGAGAGATTTTTATTCTTTTACTTCTGGCCTGAATATTTAAATCACCTTTCCATTGCACTGATCCTCATGGAGCAATGGTCTGCGGGAGTACACCATGACACAACATCTCATCAGGGCCACTACAACTCCCATCTTCTACACCAGCTCCTCAGGGACTTACTGCAAAGTTTGAGAGCTGTATAGAAGATGGCACAGCCACAATCCGGGAGTTTCTACTGTACAGCACCGGATGGCTCAGTACTGCAGGCAGAAAAAGAATTGAAGTTCTCAAACAAAAGCTAAAGAGTTTTGCTTCTAGACAGTAAACTAGGCTGCACAGCTACTGCACAAAATGTAGTAGTACACAACATGCATAGATTCAAGGGTGAGTAAAAAAAATATATATATGATTGCAGAAAGGAACAAATTAATCCTGGGAAGAGGAGTAGCCGCCAGTCCATTACCACTTGGTAGAACAATATAAAATATCATGAAATCAGAAAAACACCAATTTGATTAAAATTGGCTTTGGAGTGACATGTCTTACCTGTGCATATCCATAAATGCTCAATATCTGTGCTATATGTAAAGATATATCTGAATTCATATCTCCAATAAAACCAATCAAGTGACCAAACTCCTCACAGCAGAAATTAGGAATAAGATCTCCAGGGCCAGATAGGATCTGTAGAACACTATCTAGAGCCTTATTCACACTGTTGCAAGAGTCATACACATGGTATCCCAGAGTCATATTTGGTAAAATATCAAGATTCTTGTTGATCTCTTTAATGGCAAATGTGAAAGCCAACAAGTATCTGTAGAAGCGGGGTAGAGGTCTGCAGAAATGGTAGAAGCTTTAATGATGAAAAGTAATATCCAAGTACAATATATGCTACATCCAAAGTCGCTTCACAAAAATGTTTGTTTTAATGCTATATAGAGATCCGTCTCAGTACAGCATTAAAATGTATGGGCTCCGGCGAGGCAAAATTAGTTATTTGCGAAATCGTACGAGACTTCGTTGAATAACTTCGGTAATAGATTTTTAAAGTGGAATACATCACTTTTAAATGTGGAGCCCGACTCGAAGGAGACTTGATGACATTGCCACCCTCGGAGTTAGGGCAAAAGATAGAAAACAACCTAAGGCATCAACACATACAGGCATTTAGGGCACATAACATTTCCTGCACATTTCACTGACAATTGTGGAAAAATATATGATGAAATTGAGATGTGCCATGATCCCAAATGTTTGCAGGACTTGTAAAGAAAAGGTCACATGACCATAATTGTGCAGGTCCTCAAGCAAATGAGTGGAGGTACACAGAGGAGGAGAATGTAACTTGTTATGTTTGAGTTTATGGCTTTGGCCTTCCAGATGTGGCCATCCAGATGTTGTAAAACTACAACTCCCACCAGGCCCTGCTGTAGGCTGATAGCTGTAGGCTGTCCTGGCATGCTGGGAGTTGTAGTTTTGCAACAGCTGGAGGGCCGCAGGTTGGGCATCCCTGATTTAGGGTGTCTAATTTGCAGTATTTATATATTGAGGGGGCTTAATTTGTAGTGTGTAGTTATTTAGGGGGTTAGAATTGTCTGTATGGATTTAATGGATCTGATCTAGGATCTGAGATTGAGTTATTTGGAGACCTGCTTATTTTGAGGTCTTGTCTTTGGTCTGTATTTTTGGTCTTGTTTGGGGGGTCTGTATTTTTTTGTGTTTCTGATCTGGCATTTGTATTTTTTATGAATTATCTATATTATCTATTATTTATTTATTCTGAGATCCATATTTATTCAGAGGCCTGCATTCTGTAGCCAACGTAATAGTGGACACATGTTAAAATTTTTGAAGAGCAGCTTATCACAACTCTTTTCAGAAACCTGGAAGTGTGGCTGAAAACAAGTCCAATAGGAACATTATGTTAGAAAATGTGTTATATGCATATTGCATCTGGAGGGGTCATATTTAACAAGCTGAGAAGCAAAAAGTAGATTGTGTAGTATTATTCAGTGGTAGAACATTGATTTAGTAGCAGATAGCTGTGTATTCAAAGAGTATTTACAGCACTATAATATTGTAGATGTTAAAATACAGGGACATGAGTGTAACTGTAAATTGCAACAATGCCTGTCAGAGATAAGAAGAATCATCGAAAGTAAAGCCTTTGCATAATCAGGAAACCCAACCCACAGCAAGCCCTGCCAGCATGAAAACAACTGTGCTGCTAAGCAGTGGCCAAGATAATGAAAAAATCACCATCAACGTACTAAAGTGTTTTAATTAATTTTGCTCATTTTTCCAGTGGGGAAGGTTCAGTACTAACCGTAAAAAGGTTTGGAAAAATTGAGTTAATTTCCATTTCAAAGGGGACAGGGGCTGTTTATCAAACCTGGCTATAAACACACACTTTAATTTGAATGCTTTCTTCAAGAACTACTGCCCCTTTTGTGAATGAGCTGTGCATGAAATTACAGTTTCTGATCTCAAATACCATGAGCAGGATAGTTAATAATTCTGCCTTTTTATCTTTTACAATACATAGTACAATGGGGGAAAAAAAGAATAAAAAATTGTGTTATTAAATTCATTTCTAGAGGAATACAGAAGACAATAGTGTCAAGTGTGCGTAGTACTTACATATCACAAAAGGATACATAATGTCCTGATTTACTTCTCAGCAGCTTTAAACTGTTGCAGAGAGTGAATATCCCTCCGATGATCACGTCTCCATCCTGCACATACTGTGTGTTTAATAAAGGATGTATTTTCCTGATGAAACATTGCGGTGATGTGCTCAGTTTCAGACATTGTGAAAAGCTACAGAGATACACAATGGTGACGAAGAGGAAGACAAGAGATACGCAGTACATTGCTGAATCATGTAGAGAAGGAAATCATGTAGTGAATCCCTGCACCGTCTCATTGTATATCACTTCTGAAGTGACATAAGGGTCTTATATAGTCTGGAGAGAATAATCTTGTTATAGTAGGTTATTATTTTATGCTTAAATTAACATTTTCTTATTTCTTAATTTAAAAAGAAAATTATGCATGTGGCTGGAGATCAACTGTAGAAATTAAAAGTAATTTACATTATTACTTTTAATACAGACCTGATCAAAAGTTTAAGACCACTTTAAAAATGGCAAAAAATCATATTTTACCTTGATGGATCTTAACAAGAAGAGATGGGAGTCAGACAAAACATTTTTTGAGCATTCAATTAAATGAAAATAACGATTAAACTGAAACAGGCTGTTTTTCAGCTGATCCAAAGTTTAGGACCACCTGCCTTTAAAAGGCCAAATCTGTGCAAAGATGTGGATTCATTGTCACTTTCTGTCAGGTAGTCACACGTTGTGATGGCAAAGGCAAAAAAACTCTCCCTTTTTGAACGTGGTCGGGTTGTTTAAGCAGGGTCTCTCACAGCGCGCCATCGCTGCTGAGGAGGGACGCAGTAAGACAGTCATTTGGAATTTCTTAAATGATCCTGAGGGTTATGGAACAAAAAAGTCTAGTGGAAGAGTCAAAAAATTTCATCAGCGCTGAGCCAGAGGGTGCAATTGGCTGTCCGTAAAGACACTGGACGATCCTTGACCCAAATTAAGTCCCTTACTGGTGCTGTCTGCAGCCCCATAACCATCAGATGGCATCTGAGACTGAAGGGCTTCAAAAACAAAAAAACCTCTTCAAAGACCTTGTCTCCTTGAATGCCACAAAACTGCTCGTTTGGACTTTGCAAGAGAGCATCAAACATGGGACATTCAAAGGTGGAAGAAAGTTTTATTCTCTGATGAGATTTTTTTTACCTTGATGGTCCTGATGGTTTCCAACGTTACTGGCATGACAAGCAGATCCCACCTGAGATGTTATCTACGCGCCACAGTGGAGGGGGCGCCATAATGGTCTAGGGTGCTTTTTCCTTCAGTGGAACAATGGAGCTTCAGGAAGTGCAGGGGCGTCAAACGGCCACTGGCTATGTCCAGATGTTGCAGAGAGCATTCCTCTTGACTGAGGGCCCTCGTCTGTGTGGTAACGACTGGGTTTTATAACTGGACAATGCTATAGTACACAATGCCTGCAGGACAAGGGACTTCTTCCAGGAGAATAACATCATTTTGGCCCATCCTGTGTGTTCCCCTGATCTAAATCCAATTGAGAACCTTTGGGGATGGATGGCAAGGGAAGTTTACAAAAATGGACAACAGTTCCAGACAGTAGATGGCCTTTGTGCGGCCGTCTTCACCACTTGGAGAAATGTTCCCACTCACCTCATGGAAACGCTTGCATCAAGCATGCCGAAACAAATTTTGGAAATGATAAACAATAACGGCGAAGTTACTCATTACTGAGTTCATGTTTGGAAGTTGGATTTCTGTTTTGGGGGGTTTAATATTTTTTGGGAGGTGTGGTCCTGAACTTTTGATCAGCTGAAAAACAGCCTGTTTCAGTTTATTTGTTGTTTTCATTAAATTGAATGTTCAAAAAATGTTTTGTCTCACTCCCATTTCTTCTTATTGCATGTTGAAGCTCTACTTGGAACATTGTTAAGATCCAGCCATGCTAAATATGATTTTTTGCCATTTTTCAAGTGGTCTTAATCTTTTGATCAGGACTGTATATATGCATAAAGTTTACAATGCCACATATCTCAGCATTTGAGCAACAGTGATAGCAGCAATATAAATGTAATGTCCACTTTTGTTAGGTTGATCACTTGAAGTCTACCTGGGATAAAAAAAAAAATAGTATAATGCCTGTGTTTCATTGTACAGTCATAACTGAGAAGGAATTTGTGTATTCTGAGTTTCTCTAAAGTCTCTTTCAGCCATATTGTTCCCTGTTTCAGCTGCAAATCTAGATGCATTTTTCTCATAAGCAGGGGGAGTCTCCCTTCTGTCAGTCCTGTATGTAGTGACTTCAATTGCCTTACTTCCAACTATGTTTGTTTTCTTCTAGTGAGAAAACTGATAAGGAGGGTAAATGACACAGAAAAGCAGGAGGCTCCTATGTGTCAAGCTTTAACAGGCGAGCTTAAGGAAAACAGCGAGGAGGAAAACCCACTGGCAGGTTGCAGCCGGGAAGGAGGTACCAAAGCACAATCCCAGAGTAGTCAGGCAAAATCCAAGGTTAAGGCGGAAGGTTGGTCAAAGTTGGTACATGGAAAGTCAGCAGGGAACAGCGAACAAAATGCCTAGGAAGCTTTGTATGTCTCACCATAAGGTGGAATAACTCAGCACTGAGCCAGGATCTAATCAGGTCTTTATAGCCAGAGGGTGTGGATGTGGACCGGGAACCTCCCCCAGCAAGGCCACATGCGCATGGTTCTGCCAGGCCGAAGGGAGGCCCATATCCCATGCTGGACCCTCCGGGTCGGAGATGACATCCCCGGTTTCCGGACAGAGCCCCCCACCAAGGAGCGGCCTCCAGAAGCGACCTCAGGAAGGCCTCTCAGAATGGGCCTGATGGAATGCCCGTACCTTGGCATCCGCATGGACCCCCTTCGAGGGCTCCCAGGAACGCTCAAGGACCCCACGCCGACGGTGGGTTTTGTATTCATCATTGTTATCCACCTGAATGGGAGGAGCGGGTGCACGGTCAGGGAATGGATTGGCACATTGTGGCTTCAGTAAGGACACATGAAACACGGGGTGGATGCCCAAGGATGCGGGCAACTATAGCTTAGCAGCCTCATTGATCATGTCCATGATGGGAAAAGGGCCAAGGTAGCAGGACACAGTTTTAGTAGGGGCAGGAGAGCCAAAGGTGCTGTGTGTGGATAACCACACTTTGTCCACTTTCTTATACCGTGGGGACACCACACTCTGGCGGTCAG
The DNA here is from genome assembly GCF_014858855.1 of Bufo gargarizans. Classification (NCBI taxonomy): domain Eukaryota; kingdom Metazoa; phylum Chordata; class Amphibia; order Anura; family Bufonidae; genus Bufo; species Bufo gargarizans. Next base: position 16,102,210 of record NC_058080.1, read on the forward strand.
CTTGTATCTTGTGGTGCCACTGGGCAACTTGAAGCTGCCGCAGGAGAGTACGCCATAATTCTCAGAGGTGTCGGAGCCGCTGGGTCACCTCTGGTGCGTTAATAGGTAGGTCCGGAAGGGAAAAGGGGTGATAGCCGTAGTTGGCAAAGAATGGAGAGAGACCGGTGGATGAATGCTGGTGGTTGTATGTGAATTCATCCAGGGGGAGATGGCTCACCCAATCAACCTGCAGATATGAGGAGTAACACCTGAGATATTGCTCCAGTGTTTGATTGGTCCTCTCGGTTTGCCCATTGGTTTGTGGATGATATGCGGAAAATAGGCTTCGAGTGATGTAGAGACTCTGGCTGAAGTAGGTCCAGAATCGGGATGTGATTTGGGAGCCCCTGTCAGAGACAATGTTATCTGGGAGGCCATAGAGCCAGAACACATGTTGTAGGAAGAGGTTAGAGGTCTCCTAAACAGTTGGGAGGTTAGACGTTGGGATGAAGTGGGCCATCTTGGTCCACCGGTCAACCACCACCATGATGGTGGTACAGGATTGTGAAGAAGGTAACTCCACAACAAAGTCCATTGTAATATCTCTCCAAGGTGCCGATGGTATTGGCAGAGGTTGAAGTAGGCTGACAGGTCCGGTAGTGGGATGCCTGTGGATTGCACAAATATCGACTCGGGTGCCAGCAGCTGGTTTGGCCTGGTTTGGAGCAGTATAGGCAGAGGCGCAGTGCCCGCCATCTGGTCCTTTCGACCGCAGAAAGGGGGACATGAACAACCCCAATCTGCATGGGTTCTTCCGGGGTGACATCACCAAGCGTGGAAGCAGGAACCGGCCCCAAGAGACGCAGGGGTATGGTCGTCGTGCCGGTGGTTGTTGTGTCAACTGCTTCTCCTGACGCCTCTCGCGGAAGCGTCGGTCTAGGTGAGTGACCTGACGCATCAGGGCCTCTAGGGTATCGGGTACTCTGAGGCGGGCGAGCTCGTCCTTCAAGGGCTCCGACAGTCCAATCTGGAACTGGTCTATGAGAGTGATCTTGTTTAGTCCGGTTTCCGGGGTGACCTCACGGAACTCGGTGATATAGTCTTCCACCGGACGTCTATCTTGGCCGAGGTTACGCAGAGTACTCCTGGCGGTGAAAGCCCGTAGTGGATCATCATACAGTCCCTGCATAGCAGTGAAAAAGGACTCCCAAGTAGAGAGCACCGGATCATCGGCCTGAAGTAACTGGTGTGCCCAGGTCTGGGGAGGCCCCGAAAGGAAAGAGATAGCTGTACGTACTTTGATATAATCAGTGGGATACGTGCATGGCTTCAGGGTGAAGAGAAGCTCACAGGAGACAATGAATGAGCAGTACTTCTTCCAATTGCCTGCGAACCACTCAGGGAGGCCGATCGATGGTTCACTGACGATCGTTTTGTCAGCATGTGCCGGATTGGGCAGAGGTGAGGGTGGCAGTGTGGTAGCTTCTGCACTACATCACTCCTGTGCGACCACCCTTTGGAACAGATGCTCGTGACTCGTCTGCATCTCCTAAAATGCTTGTGTCATCAGTCTCATTTGTTGCGAGAGAGCCTTAATGGCGTCTGCTGCTCCTGCGGGTTCCATGAAGGGCTGAGTTATTATGTCAAGCTCTGACAAGTGAGCTTAACAAAACAGCGAGGAGGGAAACCCACTGGCAGGTAGCAGCCGGGAACGAGGTACCAAAGCACAACCCCAGAGTAGTCAGGCAAAATCCAAGGTTAAGGTGGAATGCACAGGGTCAGAAGTGGAGGTTGGTCAAAGTTGGTACATGGAAAGTCAGCAGGAAACAGCGAACAAAATGCCTAGGAAGTTTCGTATCTCTCACCATAAGGTGGAATAACTCAGCACTGAGCCAGGATCTAATCAGGTCTTTATAGCCTGAGGGTGTGGGTGTGGACCGGGAACCTCCCCCAGCAAGGCCACAGCTATTATCTAAATATGCGCAGTAGCTGCTGGGACACCCATAGTTCTGCCAGGCCAAAATGAGGCCTGTATCCCCTGGGGTCGGAGGGTGCGGCATGGGAGAGATGACGTCCCCAGCTTCCTGACACTATGATGTTCAGAAGCAGAGTAGAACCATGTTGTTTTATCAGGCTCACAATCTCAGTTAGTTATGACACTTGCCTACTTCCGCTCAGCCATCTTCTGAGTCTCTGATACCAGGGACGGATCTTGAATGATAACAGGTAGTAGACTGCAAGTTAGGTGGAAGTGAGACCCTCTAGTGACCATGACTTATAGCTATTTGTCAGGTGGATGCAGGCAGATAAAAAAAAAAAAAACATTATTTAGAAATTTGTTAGTTACACCATTCTCTAATGCAATGCAATGTGCTGTGAATTGCTGTGGATTTTTGGTGTATAATCAGTGCCAAAAATTCATAGCAATCCACAGTGTGTGAGCCTGACAGTAAACTTATTGCTGTGTGTCCTACTGCTGGAACACACAGGAATCAGTGTTTCCTGGTTCCCATTGAAATCAGTCCTCCACAGACAAAATAGGAAGCCAGACAACTACCAATTCAAAAGTCTCTAATAAGGAATGAGTTTTATATGTGCATGTTATGCAAGCGGGTGTGGACCCACTGCACCACTTACTGGCTATACCCTGGAGGGACATGCTAAGTAACTACCTATTCTTCACTAGAGCCTCTGATGGTGAAGATATGCTTGGGCCGTTTAGGTAGTTACCAGGTACCACTTCAGAGCAGTCAGAGGATCAGAGATACTGGTGCAAGAACCGAGGGGAAAGATGTAGTCAGGAAGTCTAGCGTCAGAGCAGGCAGCGATCAAGCAAAGCCTATAATTGAAGTCCCAGGTTAGAGGCAGTTCAGTTTCTAGGTAAAATTTCTCTCAGGACCAGTGTCAAAAATCTCTCCCCCCCTCCCCATCAAAACTGCTTGATGAAATCATATCAGAAGAGTACTTGCAACCGTCTCACCATATATACAGTAAATACCAAAAGTTTGGACACACCTTCTCATTCAAATAGTTTTCTTTATTTTCATGACTATGAAAATTGTAGATTCACACTGAAGGCATCAAAACTATGAATTAACACATGTGGAATTATAAACATAACAAAAAAGTATGAAACAACTGAAAATATATCATATTCTAGGTTCTTCAAAGTAGCCACCTTTTGCTTTGATTACTGCTTTGCACACTCTTGGCATTCTCTTGATGAGCCTTAAGAGGTAGTCACCTGAAATATTTTTCACTTCACAGGTGTGCCTTGTCAGGTTTAATAAGTGGGATTTCTTGCCTTATAAATGGGGTTGGGACCATCAGTTGCGTTGTGGAGAAGTCAGGTGGATACACAGCTGATAGTCCTACTGAATAGACTGTTAGAATTTGTATTATTGCAAGAAAAAAGCAGCTAAGTAAAGAAAAAAGAGTGGCCATCATTACTTTAAGAAATGAAGGTCAGTCAGTCCGAAAAATTGGGAAAACTTTGAAAGTGTCCCCAAGTGCAGTCACAAAAACTATCAAGCGCTACAAAGAAACTGGCTCACATGCGGACCGCCCCAGGAAAGGAAGACCAAGAGTCACCTCTGCTGTGGAGGATAAGTTCATCCGAGTCACCAGCCTCAGAAATTGCAGGTTAACAGCAGCTCAGATTAGAGACCAGGTCAATGCCACACAGAGTTCTAGCAGCAGACACATCTCTAGAACAACTGTTAAGAGGAGACTGTGTGAATCAGGCCTTCATGGTAGAATATCTGCTAGGAAACCACTGCTAAGGACAGGCAACAAGCAGAAGAGATTTGTTTGGGCTAAAGAACACAAGGAATGGACATTAGACCAGTGGAAATCTGTGCTTTGGTCTGATGGGTCCAATTTTGAGATCTTTGGTTCCAACCACCGTGTCTTTGTGCGACGCAGAAAAGGTGAACGGATGGACTCTACATGCCTGGTTCCCACCGTGAAGCATGGAGGAGGAGGTGTGATGGTGTGGGGGTGCTTTTCTGGTGACACTGTTGGGGATTTATTCAAAATTGAAGGCATACTGAACCAGCATGGCTACCACAGCATCTTGCAGCGGCATGCTATTCCATCCGGTTTGCGTTTAGTTGGACCATCATTTATTTTTCAACAGGACAATGACCCCAAACACACCTCCAGGCTGTGTAAGGGCTATTTGACCATGAAGGAGAGTGATGGGGTGCTGCGCCAGCTGACCTGGCCTCCACAGTCACCGGACCTGAACCCAATCGAGATGGTTTGGGGTGAGCTGGACCGCAGAGTGAAGGCAAAAGGGCCAACAAGTGCTAAGTATCTCTGGGAACTCCTTCAAGACTGATGGAAGACCATTTCAGGTGACTACCTCTTGAAGCTCATCAAGAGAATGCCAAAAGTGTGCAAAGCAGTAATCAAAGCAAAAGGTGGCTACTTTGAAGAACCTAGAATATTACATATTTTCAGTTGTTTCACACTTTTTTGTTATGTATATAATTCCACATGTGTTTATTCATAGTTTTGATGCCTTCAGTGTGAATCTACAATTTTCATAGTCATGAAAATAAAGAAAACTCTTTGAATGAGAAGGTGTGTCCAAACTTTTGGTCTGTACTGTAGCTAGGTAACAAATAAGTACAAACCGGATTCCAAAAAAGTTGGGACACTAAACAAATTGTGAATAAAAACTGAATGCAATGATGTGGAGATGGCAAATGTCAATATTGTATTTGTAACAGAACGTAGATGACAGATCAAACGTTTAATCCGAGTAAATGTATCATTTTAAAAGAAAAATACGTTGATTCAAATTTTCACAGTGTCAACAAATCCCCAAAAAGTTGGTTCAAGTAGCAATAAGAGGCTGGAAAAAGTAAATTTGAGCATAACAAAGAGCTGGAAGACCAATTAACACTAATTAGGTCAATTGGCAACATGATTGGGTATAAAAAGAGCTTTTCAGAGTGGCAGTGTCTCTCAGAAGCCAAGATGGGTAGAGGATCACCAATTCCCACAATGTTGCACAGAAAGATAGTGGAGCAATATCAGAAAGGTTTTACCCAGCGAAAAATTGCAAAGACTTTGCATCTATCATCATCAACTGTGCATAACATCATCCGAAGATTCAAATAATCTGGAACAATCTCTGTACGTAAGGGTCAAGGCCGTAACACCATACTGGATGCCCGTGATCTCCGGGCCCTTAAACGACACTGCACCACAAACAGGAATGCTACTGTAAAGGAAATCACAGAATGGGCTCAGGAATACTTCCAGAAACCATTGTCAGTGAACACAATCCACCGTGCCATCCGCCGTTGCCAGCTGAAACTCTACAGTGCAGAGAAGAAGCCATTTCTAAGCAAGATCCACAAGCTCAGGCGTTTTCACTGAGCCAGGGATCATTTAAAATGGAGTGTGGCAAAATGGAAGACTGTTCTGTTTTCAGACGAGTCACGATTCGAAGTTCTTTTTGGAAATATGGGACGCCATGTCATGACAAGGACAACCCAAGTTGTTATCAACGCTCAGTTCAGAAGCCTGCATCTCTGATGGTATGGGGTTGCATGAGTGCGTGTGGCATGGGCAGCTTGCATGTCTGGAAAGGCACCATCAATGCAGAAAAATATATTCAGGTTCTAGAACAACATATGCTCCCATCCTGACGTCATCTCTTTCAGGGAAGACCCTGCATTTTTCAACAAGATAATGCCAGACCACATTCTGCATCAATCACAACATCATGGCTGCGTAGGAGAAGGATCCGGGAACTGAAATGGCCAGTCTGCAGTCCAGATCTTTCACCTATAGAGAACATTTGGCGCATCATAAAGAGGAAGGTGCAACAAAGAAGGCCCAAGACGATTGAACAGTTAGAGGTCTGTATTAGACAAGAATGGGAGAGCATTCCTATTTCTAAACTTGAGAAACTGGTCTCCTCGGTCCCCAGACATCTGTTGAGTGTTGTAAGAAGAAGGGGAGATGCCACACAGTGGTGAAAATGGCCTTGTCCCAACTTTTTGGGGATTTGTTGACACCATGAAATTCTGATTCAACATATTTTTCCCTTAAAATGGTACATTTTCTCAGTTTAAACTTTTGTTCCGTGATTTATGTTCTATTCTGAATAAAATATTAGAAGTTGGCACCTCCACATCATTGCATTCAGTTTTTATTCACGATTTGTATAGTGTCCCAACTTTTTTGGAATCTGGTTTGTATAAGGCCTGAGCATAGCTTACCCAAAATGATCAGCATCAGGACAGATAGCAGCAGCAGGTAAATGGTAACGGTTTAGTATAAGGCCCACACATAGCTTGGCCGAAATCATCAGGATAGACAGTAGCAGCCGGTAAATGGTAACAGTGTAGTATAAGACCTACATATATCTCAGCCAAAATCATCAGGATCAGGACAGACAGAAGAAGCAGGTAAGATTTAATGGTATAGTATAAGGCCTACACATAGCTCGGCCAAAATCATCAGTATCAGGATAGACAGCAGCAGTAGCAGGTAAATGGTAATGGTGGCGTATAAGGCCTACACATAGCTCGGCCAAAATTATCAGTATCAGGACAGATAGCAGCAGCAGTAAATGGTAACAGTGTAGTATAAGGCCTATACATAACCCGGCCAAAATCATTATGATCAGGACAGACAGCAGTAGCAGGTAAATGGTAATGATATACTGTAGTATAAGGCCTACACATAGCTTGGCCAAAATCACCAGGATCAGGACAGACAATAGCAGCAGGTAAATGGTAACAGTGGAGTAAATGGCTTACACATAGCAATTGCCAAACTTAGCAGTATCAGGACAGATAGCATCAGCAGATAAATGGTAAGGGGTAGTATAAGGCCTGCACATAGCTTGGCTAAACTCAGCAGGATCAGGAAAGACAGCAGCAGCAGGTAAATGGTAATGGGGTAGTATAAGATCTACAAATAGCTTGGCCAAACTCATCAGGATCATGACAGATAGCAGCAGCAGGTAAATGGTAACAGGTTAGTATAAGGCCTACACATATCTCAGCCAAATTATCAGTATCAGGACAAAGAGCAGCAGCAGGTAAATGGTACTGATATAGTATAAGGCCTACACATAGCTTGGCCAAAATGACCAGGATTAGGACAGACAGCAGAAGCAGGTAAATGGTAACGGTGGAGTAAATGGCTTATATATAGTACTTGCCAAACTGATCATGATCAGGACAGACAGCAGCAGCAGTTAAATGGTAACGGTGGAGTATAAGGCCTACATATAGCTTGGCCAAAATCATCATGATCAGGACAGATAGCAACAGCAGGTAAATGGTAACGGTGTAGTATAAGGCCTGCATTTAACTCGGCCAAACTCATCAGGATCAGGACAGATAGCAGCAGCAAATGGTAACGGTGGAGTTATAAATAGCTATGCCAAAATCATCAGGACAGATAGAAGCAGCAGGTAATTGGTAAAGGGTTAGTATAAGGCCTACACATAGCTTGGCAAAAATCATCAATATCAGGACAGACAGTAGCAGCAGTTAAATGGTAACGGTTTAGTATAAGCCCTATATATAGCTTGGCCAAAATCATTAGGATCAGGAGACAGCAGCGGCTAAATGGTAGCAGGTAAGTATAAGGCCTAAACATAGCTTAGCCAAAATAATCAGCATCAGGACAGATAGCAGCAGCAGGTAAATAGTAATGGTGTAGTATAAGGCCTACACATAGCTTGGCCGAAATCATCAGGATAGACAGTAGCAGCAGGTAAATGGTAATGGTGTAGTATAAGGCCTACACATAGCTCAGCCAAAATCATCAGGACAAGCAGCAGGTAAGATGTAACTGTATAGTATAAGGCCTACACATTTCTCGGCAAAAATCATCAGGATCAGAATAGACAGCAGCAGTAGCAGGTCAATGGTAATAGTGGAGTATAAGGCCTACACATAGCTTGGACATAATCATCAGGATCAGAACAGACAGCAAAAGCAGGTAATTGTAATGGTATAGTATAAGGCTTACACATAGCTTGGCAAAAATTATCAGGATCAGGACAGACAGCAGCAGCAGGTAAATTGTACCGTGTTAGTGAAAGGCCTACACATAGCTCTGCCAAAATATTCAGTATCAGGACAGATAGCAGCAGCAGGTAAATGGTAACGGGTTAGTATAAGGCCTACATATAGCTTAGGCAAAATTATCAGTATCAGGACAAAAAACAACAGCAGATAAATGGTAATGGTATAGTATAAGGCCTACACATAGCTCGGCCGAAATCACCAGGACTAGGACAGACAGCAGCAGCAGGTAAATGGTAACGGTTGAGTAAATGGCTTATACATAGCACTTGTCAAACTGATCAGGATCAGGACAGACAGCAGCAGCAGTTAAATCGTAAGGGTGCAGTATAAGGCCTACATATAGCTCAGCCCAAATCATCAGGATCAGGACAGATAGCAGCAGCAGGTTAATGGTAATGGTGTAGTATAAGGCCAGGGCCGGTACAAGGATTTTTGCCACCCTAGGCAAAGATCCATTTTGCCGCCTTCTCATGTCACTCACTCACTGACAGACACACACACACTGACAGACAGACACGCACTCAGACACTCACTGAATGACATACACAGAAACTTACTGACAGACACACATACACTCACTGACAGACAGACACACACTCACTGACAGACAGACACGCACTCAGATACTCACTGAATGATGTACACAGAAACTCAGTGACAGACATACTCAGTGACAGACACATACACTCACTCACTCACTGACAGACATACACCTACCCACTGAAACACACACACAGAAACTCACTGACAGAAACTCACTCACTGGCAGACAAACACACACACTCACTCACTGACATACACACACAGACACTCAATGACAGACACCTACATTTACTGACAGAAAGACAGACATACATACACTCACTCAGTCAAACACTTAAACACTCATCTCCCTGGGGTCCAGTGTGGTGCAGCTCCTCAGTCCTCCAGCATGCCATTTAGTATGCCTGGGCCAGAATGATGTCATATTCTGGCATCACAGAGGGCGTACGAGGGAGGAGTGGGGAGCTGCTAGAACAGCCTCCCTTGCCGCCCGCCTCTTCTCCTCCGTTAATTTACTGGCAGAGCAGGCACCTGCCATCAGGGTAAGCAGATGCCTGCTCTGCCATATTTAAGAAGGACCTCCACCTCCTGGCCCGGGAGGGGGGGGGCTTAAGAGCAGCTCAACCAGGGCTGCAGCCCCAGTCAGTTGCCTATATGGTTGCACCGGCCCTGGTCTGACCAATGATTTGTAAAGTGGTAGGACTATGTTCTCATCACGGGCATCTTTACCCCTTTTGATGCAACCCATTATCTTATTGGCCTTGGCAGAAGCTGCCTAACACTGGTTTTTACAGCTTACTGTAGTTTGCTGTTCACTAAAATTCCTAGGTCCTTTTCCATGTCAGTGTTACTCAGTGTTTTACCATTCAGTATGTACAAGTGACTTGCATTATTCCTTCCCATGTGCATAACCTTACATTTGTCAGTGTTAAACCTCATCTACCACTTCTCTGCCCAAGCCTCCAATCTATCAAGATCCATCTGTAGCAGTATACTGTCCTTTTCCATGTGAATGACTTTACACAGCAAAAATTTATATTTTACTGTGCAAGCCTTCTACAAGATCATTAATAAATATATTGAAGAGGATAGGGCCCAGTACTGACCCGTGAAGTACTCCACTAGTGACAGTGACCCAATCTGAGTGTGTACCGTTAATAACCACCCTCTGTTTTCTATTACTGAGCCAGTTACTTACCCACATTCAGACATTTTCTCCCAGTGTCAAATGCTTTGGAGAAGTACAGATATACGACATCCATTGATTCGCCGCTGTCAAGTCTAGAAAGTTCCCTTCTCATAGAAGCTGATTAAGTTAGTTTGACATGACCGATCCCTCGTAAAGCCATGCTGATATGGCGTTATTTTCTTATTTTCATTGAGGCGCTTCAAGATAGCATCTCTAAGAAAACTTTCAAACAGTTTACCCACGACGGATGTTAAACTTACTGGCCTTTTTGAATATTAACACCACATTTGCTATGCGCCAATCCTGTGGAATGCTCCCTGTCAGTATAGGGTGCTTAAATATCAGAAATAAGGGTCTGGCTATGACATAACTTAATTTTGTTAGGATACGGGGGTGTATGCCATCTGGTCCTGGCGATTTGTCTATTTTAATCTTTTTAAGACACCGCTGTACTTCTTCCTGGGTCAGACAGGGCACTTTTAATGGGGAATTTACTTTTACTTTCTGCATTTCATCTGACAGTTTATTTTCTTCAGTGAATAAAGTGGAGAAAAAAATATTTAATAGCTTTGCTTTCTCCTCATCTCTCTCTGAAACTCCCTCCACATCACTCTGCAAAGGGCCGACACCTTCAGATTTATACTTTTTACCATTTATATAATTGAAGAACATTTTAGGGTTAGTTTTGCTCTCTTTGGCAATTAATCTCTCAGTCTCTAGTTTTTGGCCATTTTTATTTGTTTTTTACATATTCTATTTTTTCCTTATAGTTTTTCAATGTTACCTCACTACACTCTTGTTTTAGTGATTTAAATGCTTTCTTTTTGTCATTTATTGCTTTCTTTACAGTTCTATTTATCCACATTGTTTTTTCTCTTGTTCCTTAACCTTTTATTTCCATAAGGTATGTACCTCTCACAATTAGAATTTAGGATGCTTATAAAAATATCCCATTTTGTCACTGTATTTTTATTTTCAAGGACTTTGTCCCAGTTAGTTAGGCCTATGGCCTCTCTTAGTTGGCTAAATTTAGCGTTTTTGAAGTCTGGTAATTTTGTTCTTCCCTGAAGAAACACTCTTTTGAATGATAATTGACACATCTGTTGTTCTGTCAGGTCTATTGGTTAATACTAAGTCTAGTATATCCATCCCTCTAGTCGGGTCCTGAACCAGTTGGGAAAAGTAATTGTCTTTGGTTATTGCCAAGAACCTGTTTCCTTTATGAGATATACAAGTTTCAGTTTCCCAGTCTATATCTGGGTAGTTGAAGTCCCCCATAATAACGACCTCATTATGATTTGCCGCCTTGTCTATCTCGTTTAGTAGTAGATTTTCTGTGGACTCTGGTATATTAGGCGGTTTATAAAAAATTCCTATTAGTAATTTATTATAGTTTTTGCCTCCTTGTATTTCTACCCACAGTGACTCCACATGTTCATGTCCCTCACTTATATCTTCGCGGAGTGTGGTCTTTAGACCGGACTTTACATAAAGGCAGACCCCTCCCCCCTTTCCGGTTTTGACGATCCTTTTTAAACAGACTGTAACCCTGTACATTAACTGCCCAGTCATAGTTATCATCCAGCCATGTCTCAGTTATTCCCACTATGTCATAATCCTCCTCACACATCACTAATTCCAGTTCCCCAGTTTTATTAGTCAGGCTTCTGGCATTAGTATACATACATTTAATAGGTTTGTGTATATTTTTTACCCTTCACCCTTCCTTATGACAAGTTCTAGGCCCTCCTTCCACTCCTCTCCCAGTTCCATTACCTTGCCCCAGGTCTCTATCTGCACTATCTTTCCCTCCTATAATTAATTACCCTCCCCCACAGTCCCTAGTTTAAACACTCCTCCAACCTTCTAGCCATATTCTCCTCAACACAGCTGCCCCTTCCCCATTGAGGTGCAGCCCATCCCTACGATAGAGACTGTAGCCGAGAGAAAAGTCGTCACAGTTCTCCAGGAATCCAAACCCGTCCCTCCTACACCAGTTCTTGAGCCACTTGTTAACCTCCCTAATCTCCCGCTGCCTTTCTTGTATGGCTCGTGGTACAGGTAGTATTTCAGAAAACACTAACTGAGGTCCTTGCAATAGGCTTTTGACCTAAATCCCTAAAATCATTTTTAAGGACGCTCCACCTACCTCTAACTTTGTCATTGGTTCCGATATGGACCATGATCGCTTGTAGCGTCCCTGGCCAAAACCAATTGTCCATGTGTCAGTTGTTAAGGGGACCTTCCCAATAACTGTGTTGGTCAGGGCACGGTCGATGTTACAGGACACATGTTGTTGTAAGGCGGGGGCGGTACACCGGGAAAAAAAGTGGTGGCTGGGGACTGAGTAACGAGGGACGGCCGTCGCCATCAAGTGGCGGAAAGCCTCAGTGTCTACAAGCCTAAATGGCAGCATTTAGTGCTATGGCCTGTGGGTGGGTGGCTGGGCATTTGCGCTTTCGTTCAAAGGCCTGGGGTATGGACATCTGTACGCTACATTGGGACACCGAAGTGGATGCGCTAGCTGATGGTGCTTGCGAAGGTCCAGGTGCAGAGCGGGAGACATCCTGTGTCTTGGATAGGGGATTGGCCAGCATGTAACACAGGGAAAGAGCAGGCAGTGATGTCAACACAAACTTACTGCTGACACACTCTCCACTCTGTCATGGGCCCACTACTTGTTTCAGTGTGTAACAGTACAGGTTCTGCAGAAATCTATGTGGAATCAGCCTGACGACAGTGTAAAAGGAGTGCGCTCTTTCACTCTATAGTAGAATCTTAGGCCACTGCACGGTTAAATACATTATACCTGACGCTAACATTGACCTGTAAGGCTGAGTTCACACTTCAGTTATTTGGTCAGTTTTAGACCCTTAACTCACCAAATAAGTGAAGTGTGAACTGACTCTAAGGGAGCATTCACATGAACGTGTTTTTCTTCCGTGTCCGTTCCGCAATTTTGGTGGACAATGCACGGAACCATTCATTTCTATGGGTCCGCGAAAATTGCGGAATGCCTTTTATTCTTATCCGTGTGCTGTCCGTTCTGTGTGTCCGTTCCATTTTTTTTAGAACATGTCCTATACTTGGCTGCAAATCGCGGTCAATGGCCCCATAGAAAGTCATTGGGTCCGTGAAAAACTGATAGCACACAGAAATGCATCCGTATGTCATCCGTTTTTTGCGGACCCCTGGACTGAAAACATTCTAGGAAACCCCATTTCATGCCGACTTCTGTGCTCATGGAGCGTCCCCATCACCATGAGCACAGGATTTGAGAATTACGTTGAAATCGCAATGCGATTAATATAACTTAAAGTAATCGCATTGCGATTTCAACTTAGAGCTGGGTTTCTAATGGGTCAGCTTGCTAGAATTAACGAAGTTAACGAATATGGAATATAGCAGTGCTAAGTTGAAATCGCAATGCGATTGCTTCAAGTTATATTAATCGCATTGCGATTTTAACTTAGCACTGCTATATTCCATATTCGTGTTAATTCTAGCAAGCTGACCCATTAGCAACACAGCTCTAAGTTGAAATCGCAATGCGATTAATATAACTTTAAAGTAATCGCATTGCGATTTCAACTTAGACCTGGTTGGCTTGGTAGAATTAGCGATGATGAGGAATGGACATTTAATTTTAACCGTTTTTTTTTTTTTGCGGACCGTGAAAAACGGATGACACACGAAAGCACCACGTCCGTATTATACGGACTTACGGAACTGAAACGGAAACATAACTGAAGACATACGGAACACACGGATCCGTGATTTACGGATCGCAAAACCAACACGGTCGTGTGAATGCTCCCTAAGAGTGATGACTGTCTCCTACCTGTCATACTGATGCACAGTAACTGTTTTACTACCACAACGGACTAGCTATGCATGTTTCTGAGATGCACAGTGATATACACCAAGATATATACTCCCTGCAGCTAGGAAATATCTGATTTATAATGTGATTTGTGACAAATGAATTTTAATCTAATTTTTTCGAAAAATTTGGCCAAGCCACCAAATCAACTTTGCTCATCTCTAATGGTAGCATTCAGTCCTATCGATATTCCCACTGGAAGGCTGTGGTCTCTGATGCATTTACTCCTAAATTAAAGTTATCAGGGTATACAGTAAGGAGGTAGTTGAGCTAAACTGATAGCTAACCTGAAATGTGCACCCCCTTGCTATGTTGTGTCTGAACTGAACTTTATTGTGCATTGGACCGCTGATAACAAGGTAATTTTAACAAGGCCATGTGATGTTTGCTGTGTTGAGTACCAATGTGCATTATCCCAGCTCCTCACAACGTTTGCTTTATGTGACCTGTTTTATTGCAATTGGAACACTGGTGGAGTACCGTATGTGGACCAGGAGTGTACAGTATATCAGATGTATATTGTAGGAGAGTCCCCGGAATAATAATGGACGGACGATACGTGCCACCAGAGGTCCTGGCCTCGGTGGAGTAAGAACCGGATCATTGCGGTTACAGCGGCGAATGCTGCTGGCGCAGCGTGTCCGGGCCGGTTCTTACTGTTCCCCACGGCCAGCCCAGGTTTTTGGTGGAGCTGGGCCTTTAAAGAACCCAGCCTGCTGATGATGGGGGTGGGGTGTGTCTTGCTGTGCTGGAGATTTCCACAGACAGAGTGAGTGCTGGTGAAGGAGAGTCTGGGCGCAGCACACATTGAAGGATAGCCCTGGGACCTGTGGTGCTACGAGCCGAAGGGGCTCTGGCCTGAGGGAGACAAAGGCAGGTAGCTTACAAGCCTGCAGAACTGCTGTGGCCTGTCCAAACCAAGGTGACTCAAACCTGCTGTTTATTTTCTATGGAAGGACTTTTGTTCTATGCACTATGTGGATATGCACCTGTGTGGTCTGCACATTGCCTGTTATGCCTTTGGTGTGAATAAAGTCACAGTGTATCACAAAGACTGTCTATGATTGCCTCAATACTGCCGCCGCTACCGTAGCCTACCACGAGCACATCCCCACAATTGGTGGCTTGGAGCGGGCATTCCTGCAGTGAGGCAGGCCTGAGGCAAAAGTTGTGTTGGACTGCATGTCATATATCAGGCCTGCAAGTTTTATGGTTCCTGACAAGATGGAGGAGGCCATTAAGCACCTGATTCAGAGTAATGTACAGCAGCAACAGGCATTGCAGGCTCAGAGGGAAAGTAATGAGCTACAGCAAAAAAGACATGATGAGGCTATGTGTGCACAGCAGCAAACAAACAATCTCCTAATGCAGCAGCTGGTAGCCATGCAAGAGTCGGTGCGAACATCCCTGCAAGGAGTTTCAACTGCGACAACCCCGACTGTGTCTACCGCCAGGGACAAAGTCCGATCCGCCCTGAGGAAAATGGGTCCGGGAGATGATATAGAGGCATTCCTGATGGTATTCGAAAGAACCGCGGAGCAAGAGAGGCTGCCGTTGGAGCAGTGGGCCGAGGTGGTGGCGCCTTTTCTGGTGGGGGACGCTCAAAAGGCCTATTTTGACCTCAGCTGCGATGAGGCCAAGGACTATGAGAGGCTAAAAGCTGAGGTGTTGGCCAGGTTGGGGGTAAACACCTATGTGCGAGCGCACAGGGTGTGTCAGTGGGTGTTTGCCGAGTCCCGACCCGCCCGGTCACAAGCCTATGACTTACTTCACCTAGTAAAGAAATGGCTTCAGCCTGAAATATTGAGCACTTCTCAGATGGTTGAAAGGGTCGTGGTCGACAGGTTCGTGCGTACCCTCCCGAGAGCCATACAGCGCTGGGTGGGACAAGGCGATCCAGGCAACCTGGAACAACTGGTTAGCCTGGTGGAGAGGTATATGGCCACTCAGGATTTGGTGCGGGACTCAGCGTTACTACCGAAGTCACGTCAGCCCCCGTTGCCGACCCGGGATCCTGAAAAAGGGATCCCACCACATAAGGAGGGGAGTGGATCTCCAGTCCGTGGGAGGAATACCCTGGGGAGGAGGGAGGCTGCGAGGATCAGATGTTGGCATTGTCAGGACTGGGGACATGTGGCATCCAACTGCCCTAGGGCATCCGAACCCATGGACTGCGGGTTCGCTCGCCGGTCCTCTTTTTATGCCCAACCGGTGTATATAGCTGACCCCCTGCTGGCGGCAGACAACCCTCCGGTGTGTGATGTCGTTGTTAATGGACACTCCGTGCAGGCTCTGCTGGACTCTGGGAGCCTGGTAACTCTGGTCCATGAGTCGCTGGTAACGGAAAAACTCCCAGAAAGGCGAACCCTTACCATTGTCTGTATACATGGGGATCGCAGGGAGTATCCCACCACTAAGGTTACCCTGGCAGTGTGTGGAAAGGAGGTACCACATGTCGTCGGGGTGGGGAGACGGCTCCCTTATGCCGCAATATTGGGGAGGGACTTTCCCCTGTTCTGGACTTTGTGGAGGAACGGGTTGCCTACCTATGGGGAAGGAAAATGTCCAGGTCCCGAGCCCGAGGACCCCGAGGCAGGGGCCCCAGCTGTAGGGGTCACCGTAGAGGAGGTAGAGTGTAACCCTGACCGGTTTCCCCTAGAAGTATTGGCGGGTGAGACAGTAGAAAGTTCGTCCATCCTGGATCTGGAGGTACCCCGAGAAACCTTCGGGACCGCACAGCTCCAGGATTCTACGTTATTGCGGGCTAGAGAAGGTGTGTCGGTGGTTAATGGTGTTGCCCAGCGTCCCGGCGCCGATACCGTATTTCCTCACCTGGCCTATAACCAGGACCTGTTATATAGGGTAGACAAGGTGAGGCAGGAGGTGGTGGAACAACTGGTGGTGCCCCAGTCTTACCGGCGAATGGTCTTGGATTTAGCGCATGCGCATGTGTTGGGTGGTCATCTGGGGGTTAAGAAAACGCTGGAGCGAATTCTACAACGGTTCTATTGGCCTGGGATATATGAGGAAGTCCGGAGGTTCTGTCAGTCCTGTCCAGTGTGTCAGCTGACTAGCCCCCAACCTCAGTATCGCAGTCCACTGGTACCTATGCCCATTATAGAGGTGCCCTTCGAAAGGATCGCCATGGATCTGGTAAGCCCCATTATTAAGTCAGCCCGAGGTCACCAACACATCCTGGTAGTGTTAGACTATGCCACTCGCTATCCGGAGGCGGTCCCATTGCGCCATACGTCGGCCAAGGTAATAGCTAAAGAGCTCATGAGTATGTTTGCCCGGGTGGGGATACCAAAGGAGATTCTGACGGACCAGGGGACACCCTTTATGTCCAAAATAACAAAGGAATTGTGTAAGCTATTAAATATTAAACACCTGCACACGTCCGTCTACCATCCCCAAACCGATGGGTTAGTAGAACGGTTTAATAAGACCCTGAAGTCCATGCTAAAAAGAGTCGTGGCTAAGGACGGGAGAGATTGGGACTTACTGTTGCCCTATGTTTTGTTTGCGGTACGGGAAGTGCCCCAGGCGTCCACGGGGTTCTCGCCCTTTGAGTTGTTATATGGGCGACATCCCCGTGGGCTACTGGATATCGCTAAGGAAGCATGGGAGCAACAGCCTACGCCTCATAAAAGTGTGATAGAGCACATAGGAAAAATGCAGGACCGAATAGGGGTCGTGTTGCCGATCGTCCGTGAGCACATGGAAGCGGCACAACTGGCCCAGAGTCGGGTATATAACCGAACCGCCCGGGTAAGGACATTTCACCCGGGGGACCGAGTTCTTGTACTCGTGCCCACGGTCGAGAGTAAATTCTTGGCCCGGTGGCAAGGACCCTATGAAGTTAAGGAGAAGGTGGGCCCAGTTGATTACAGGATATACCAGCCAGGGAGGCGGAAGCCCGAACAGGTATATCATGTGAATCTACTAAAACCTTGGAGAGACAGAGAGAATTTGTTTGCAGACAGCCCGCCCTCTGTCGGGACGTCAGGGAGTGACCCGGGGTCACCAGGTGTTCCGGAGAACGCCGCTGGGGTGACGATAGGGGACGGACTGTCGACCAAACAAGCACAAGAGGTGAAAGAATTTGTTAGTCGGAATAGGGACGTATTCTCTGACCTTCCTGGACGTACCACCTTGATCGAGCATGACATTGTCACCGAGCCCCGGGTGAAAGTCCGCCTAAGACCATACCGAGTACCGGAGGCTCGGCGACAGGCCATTTCGCAGGAGGTAAGATCGATGCTACGTCTAGGGGTCATAGAAGAGTCAAAGAGCGAGTGGGCTAGCCCGATTGTCCTTATTCCCAAACCGGATGGTTCCTTACGGTTCTGTAATGATTTTAGGAAATTGAATGAGGTATCAAAATTTGCCGCCTATCCCATGCCTCGGGTAGACGAGTTGATAGAGCGGCTGGGAAAAGCCCGGTATTTTTCGATCCTAGATCTCACGAAGGGCTACTGGCAGGTACCTCTGACGGAGGCGGCAAAGGAGAAGACGGCCTTTGTCACCCCGGAGGGGCTTTTTCAGTATAGGGTGTTGCCTTTTGGGTTGCATGGCGCTCCGGCTACGTTCCAGCGTCTGATGGATGTCGTCCTCAAGCCCCATCACCAGTATACCTCCGCGTATCTGGATTATATAGTCGTGTTTAGCCCAGACTGGGAGGGTCATTTGTCAAAACTTCAGGCAGTGATAGATTCTCTAAGGAAGGCGGGGTTAACTGCCAACCCAAAAAAATGCTCGGTGGGACTAGAGGAAGCTCGCTATTTGGGGTATGTGATTGGACGCGGAGTCATTAGGCCCCAAGTGAATCAAGTTGAAGCAATCCGAAATTGGCCCAGGCCTCGTACGTCCAAGCAAGTACGGTCATTTTTGGGCCTGATTGGGTACTACATGAGGTTCATTCCCCATTTTGCCACCTTGGCAGCCCCGTTAACCGGCCTCTTGAAGGGTAGAAAGTCGGTGATGGTTCGCTGGGGGGAGAAGGAGGAGGAGGCGTTCTCCCGTTTGAAGTCGGCCCTATGTGAGTCCCCAGTTCTGGTGACGCCCGACTTCAAGCGGGAGTTTGTAGTTCAAACAGATGCCTCGGGAGTAGGACTAGGGGCAGTGCTTTCCCAAGAGCTCAACGGGGAAGAGCACCCCGTGGTTTTTCTAAGCCGCAAGCTTACCCCAGCAGAAACCCGGTATAGCATTGTGGAGAGAGAGTGCCTCGCCATCAAGTGGGCACTCGAGTCTCTCAGATATTACCTTCTGGGGAGAAGGTTCCGTCTGGTGACCGACCACTCCCCTCTCCAGTGGATGAGTCGGGCTAAGGAGGGGAGCGCTCGGGTTACCAGGTGGTTCTTGCCCCTCCAGAACTTTAAGTTCACTGTTGAGCACAGGGCCGGCCGCTTACAGGGGAACGCAGATGCCCTGTCCCGGGTACACTGCTGTGCGTGTGTTCACCCCCTCAGGCTTGAACGGTATGTTCAAGCCCTCAGGGGTGAACAAAGGGGGGGGATATGTAGGAGAGTCCCCGGAATAATAATGGACGGACGATACGTGCCACCAGAGGTCCTGGCCTCGGTGGAGTAAGAACCGGATCATTGCGGTTACAGCGGCGAATGCTGCTGGCGCGTGTCCGGGCCGGTTCTTACTGTTCCCCATGGCCAGCCCAGGTTTTTGGTGGAGCTGGGCCTTTAAAGAACCCAGCCTGCTGATGATGGGGGTGGGGTGTGTCTTGCTGTGCTGGAGATTTCCACAGACAGAGTGAGTGCTGGTGAAGGAGAGTCTGGGCGCAGCACACATTGAAGGATAGCCCTGGGACCTGTGGTGCTACGAGCTGAAGGGGCTCTGGCCTGAGGGAGACAAAGGCAGGTAGCTTACAAGCCTGCAGAACTGCTGTGGTCTGTCCAAACCAAGGTGACTCAAACCTGCTGTTTATTTTCTATGGAAGGACTTTTGTTCTATGCACTATGTGGATATGCACCTGTGTGGTCTGCACATTGCATGTTATGCCGTTGGTGTGAATAAAGTCACAGTGTATCACAAAGACTGTCTATGATTGCCTCAATACTGCCGCCGCTACCGTAGCCTACCACGAGCACATCCCCACAATATATATATATATATATATAGGTCCTTCTCAAAAAATTAGCATATTGTGATAAAGTTCATTATTTTCTGTAATTTACTGATAAACATTAGACTTTCATATATTTTAGATTCATTACACACCAACTGAAGTAGTTCAAGCCTTTTATTGTTTTAATATTGATGATTTTGGCATACAGCTCATGAAAACCCATGAAGACTGCCGACCTGACTGCTGTCCAGAAGGCCATCATTGACACCCTCAAGCAAAAGGGTAAGACACAGAAAGAAATTTCTGAACGAATAGGCTGTTCCCAGAGTGCTGTATCAAGGCACCTCAGTGGGAAGTCTGTGGGAAGGAAAAAGTGTGGCAGAAAACGCTGCACAACGAGAAGAGGTGACCGGACCCTGAGGAAGATTGTGGAGAAGGACCGATTCCAGACCTTGGGGGACCTGCAGAAGCAGTGGACTGAGTTTGGAGTAGAAACATCCAGAGCCACCGTGTACAGGCGTGTGCAGGAAATGGGCTACAGGTGCCGCATTCCCCAGAAACAGCGGCAGAAGCGCCTGACCTGGGCTACAGAAAAGCAGCACTGGACTGTTGTATGTCATTCGGAAATCAAGGTGCCAGAGTCTGGAGGAAGACTGGGGAGAGGGAAATGCCAAAATGCCTGAAGTCCAGTGTCAAGTACCCACAGTCAGTGATGGTCTGGGGTGCCATGTCAGCTGCCGGTGTTGGTCCACTGTGTTTTATCAAGGGCAGGGTCAATGCAGCTAGCTATCAGGAGATTTTGGAGCACTTCATGCTTCCATCTGCTGAAAAGCTTTATGGAGATGAAGATTTCATTTTTCAGCACGACCTGGCACCTGCTCACAGTGCCAACACCACTGGTAAATGGTTTACTGACCATGGTATTACTGTGCTCAATTGGCCTGCCAACACTCCTGACCTGAACCCCATAGAGAATCTGTGGGATATTGAGAAGAGAAAGTTGAGAGACGCAAGACCCAACACTCTGGATGAGCTTAAGGCCGCTATCGAAGCATCCTGGGCCTCCATAACACCTCAGCAGTGCCACAGGCTGATTGCCTCCATGCCACGCCGCATTGAAGCAGTCATTTCTGCAAAAGGATTCCCGACCAAGTATTGAGTGCAGAACTGAACATAATTATTTGAAGGTTGACTTTTTTTGTATTAAAAACACTTTTCTTTTATTGGTCAGATGAAATATGCTAATTTTTTGAGATAGGAAATTTGGGTTTTCATGAGCTGTATGCCAAAATCATCAATATTAAAACAATAAAAGGCTTGAACTACTTCAGTTGGTGTGTAATGAATCTAAAATATATGAAAGTCTAATGTTTATCAGTACATTACAGAAAATAATGAACTTTATCACAATATGCTAATTTTTTGAGAAGGACCTGTATTTATTCCCTATATATGGGCCTGACAACCACACAGTGTATTGAAGTGCAGATCACACAATTCACGAATTTCACTGTTGACGCAAAAATGTGGATAGATTATGGGAGAAAAATAGTTTTCTGCATTTTAAAATTTTCCCTATATCTGGTCCTGACAACCACACAAGGTATTGCAGCGCAGATCTGACAACTCACGGATGACACCATTTACAGCAAAAATGTGGATAGATTATGGGAAAAAATATATTATTTTCACTAATATTCTTCCTATCTCTGCCTCTGACACACAGAAGGTATTGCACAGATGTCACAAGTCACTGCAGACACCCTCTATATAGAAAAAGAATCCCTATTTTGCAAAGTATGTAAAAAAAAATGTGAGTACTACTTTGCTCAAATAAATTGCTGCCAACCACACACAATAGTTCTTTTGGGACTTTTGGGTCTTTGAAACGTTATTCACTTAAATAAAATAAGATGACAAACTCCCTACACTATATTTTCCTTCCTAAGCGCAGCTCTCCCCGACTCGCAATGAGCCGAATCCACGTCATAGGGTGCTATATAGCACCCGATGAAGCGTTCCAGCCAGCCAATCACTGTAATGCCAGTAGCCAACATGGCAGTACTTACCTGAACGTTTATTGGCTGCTTAGCAGCCGCAAAACGTGCGGGGAGGAGACTCGAGCATAGCGCTCGAGCACATGTGGTACTCGGCCAAGAACCGCCATGTGCCAAGCATAGCGATGCGCGAGCCGAACAAGTGTTCGGCCAAGCATGCTCGCTTATCACTACAAGCTATATGTAGGCCTTATACTACACCGTTACTATTTACCTGCTGCTGTCTCTCCTGATCCTGCTGAGTTTGGCCAAGCTATGTATTGGCCTTATACTACTTCATTACCAATTACCTGCTGCTTCTGTCTGTCCTGATCCTGACAATTTCGTCCAAGCTATTTGTAGGCCTTATAATACACTGTTAACATTTACCTGCTGCTGTTATCTGTCTTGATGCTGATGATTTTGGCTGCATGCACGGCATTGTGGGTGATCCCTCATTCCCGGGCTTCTTACTTTCAACTTGTAACATGTGCAGCAGTCATTTTAGAAAAAATCTGATTTGTTACCACAAAGGAAATTTAAATTCGTGGTGAATCAAAATTTCCAGAAATTCTGATCAAATTCCACCTTGCTAATTTCGAATTTGCTCTACACTAGCTACCTATTGAACATTTACTGGATTCATTACAAGAGTTACTGGGATTTGTGGAGATTATAGATGTCACTTTCCTCCCTAAAAACCTTTCTCATGCAATACTTGTGTGATGCTTCTCCGACTCTCAGAGTAGCAAAACCATATTTGGTGCCTTTGTATGGACCACGCAGATGGTGCAACCCCCTACAGACATGTCAGAAAGAGAAAAACAAAAAAATATAGTGGCAATTCTGGAGGAGCTGCTAAACCCCTGACACTGTGGCGTGTCTTTTATTGGGGGAGCAGCCCGACCGCATGTGGACCGCAGTAATCGACTAACCCCAGCAAATTATGCATACAATGGAGGATGTCGGCGCGGTCCACATGCACCACAAGAGCAAACTACACAGAATGTAGCAATTAATCATATAAAACACGGAGAGAGAATGCACCAAACAGATGTAACACTGACTATGCTGGCAAGACATAAATGCAGGTATTAAAAGCTGAGACTTTTGCCAATATATTCCAGTCATGGAGATATCGGAGCCCATCATGCACCACGTCACGGTTCTCAGCATGGCAAGGGGTCCTAATCGCTGCTCTAACTATGGTGTGAATACGGTCTGAAGGTGATATAATTCAGCTCACAGCAAAGCTTCCCACAATTGCCCAGCATGTATACTGCGGTAGTACTATGTGGATGAAGCCAGGCCGCGAGCCACACCCACACCAGACCATGTGATGGAGGTTACCAGGTGCAAAGGAGTGTTAGAATGCCAGGTAAAGGCAGACACACACTCAAATCTAACAAGGCAGAAAGAGAAAAACAAAATAATATAGTGGCAATTCTGGAGGAGCTGCTAAACCCCTGACACTGTGGCGTGTCTTTTATTGGGGGAGCAGCCCGACCGCATGTGGACCGCGCCGACATCCTCCATTGTATGCATAATTTGCTGGGGTTAGTCGATTACTGTGGTCCACATGCGGTCGGGCTGCTCCCCCAATAAAAGACACGCCACAGTGTCAGGGGTTTAGCAGCTCCTCCAGAATTGCCACTATATTATTTTGTTTTTCTCTTTCTGCCTTGTTAGATTTGAGTGCGTTTGCCTTTACTTGGCATTCTAACACTCTTTTGCACCTGGTAACCTCCATCACATGGAGAATACTGTGTGGATCCTGATTGGGTTATACGGAAATATTACCATAACATCAGCACAGTCTAGCAGTCCTTCATGGACTTGAACTGTGTTTGCACTATTTATGACTCAACGTTAGGCTACTTTCACACTAGCGTTCGATCGGATCCGTTCTGAACGGATCCGATCATAATAATGCAGACGGAGGCTCCGTTCAGTACGGATCCGTCTGCATTATTTTAGCATATAACAGCTAAGTGTGAAAATAGCCTCGTACGGATCCGTCCAGACTTTCAATGTAAAGTCAATGGGGAACGGATCCGCCTGAAGATTGAGCCATATTGTGGCATCTTCAAACGGATCCGTCCCCATTGACTTACATTGTAAGTCTGGACGGATCCGCACGGATCCGCACGGCCAGGCGGACACCCGAACGCTGCAAGCAGCGTTCAGCTGTCCGCCTGTCCGTGCGGAGGCGAGCGGAGCGGAGGCTGAACGCCGCCAGACTGATGCAGTCTGAGCGGATCCGCTCCATTCAGACTGCATCAGGGCTGGACGGCTGCGTTCGGGTCCGCTCGTGAGCCCCTTCAAACGGAGCTCACGAGCGGACCGACGAACGCTAGTGTGAAAGTAGCCTCACCTGCCTCAGCCTCAGTAGGAGTAGTCTGCAGAATTGAGCCAAAGCCTCTAACATGGAAAACTATGAGGCAGAGGCCCTTTTTCCTGAGAGCATTAGAGAAGAGCTACCTCAAGGAGGCTATGGATGAGGTGGCTAGAGGCAGTGTCACAGGCGTTAGGGCTCTTTCACATCTGCGTTATGGTCTTCCGGCATAGAGTTCCATCGTCGGGGCTCTATGCCGGAAGAATCCTGATCAGTTTTATCCTAATGCCTTTAGTTCCGGAACGGAACGTTTTTTGGCCGGAGAAAATACTGCAGCATGCTGCGCTTTTTGCTCCGGCCAAAAATCCTGAAGACTTGCCGCAAGGCCGGATCCGGAATTAATGCCCATTGAAAGGCATTGATCCGGATCCGGCCTTAAGCTAAACGTTGTTTCGGCGCATTGCCGGATCCGACGTTTAGCTTTTTTAGAGTGGTTACCATGGCTGCCGGGGCGCTAAAGTCCTGGCAGCCATGGTAAAGTGTAGCGGGGAGCGGGGGAACAGCATACTTACCATCCGTGCGGCTCCCGGGGCGCTCCAGAGTGACGTTAGGGCGCCCCAAGCGCATGGATCACGTGATCGCATGGCACGTCATCCATGCGCATGGGGCGCTCTGACGTCACTCTGGAGCGCTCTGGTAGCCGCACGGACTAAGTATACTGCTCCCCCGCTCCTACTATGGCAACCAGGACTTTAATAGCGTTCTGGCTGCCATAGTAACACTGAAAGCATTTTGAAGACGGATCCGTCTTCAAATGCTTTCAGTACACTTGCGTTTTTCCGGATCCGGCGTGTAATTCCGGCAAGTAGAGTACACGCCGGATCCGGACAACGCAAGTGTGAAAGAGGCCTAAGAGTGAGTGATGGCAACAAGATCTAGTGCACCTCCCACAGAGAGATCAAAACTGGAGTAGTTGGAGGAGCAAATAAGCGATCTGCTGGTGGGACCAATAGCAAAATTGATTAGAACCTATAAAAAGCAGGGAACTGTGCTGGGCTGGTTTACAGTACATGGAGGTACATCTTTGTACAGCAGGAATTTAGTAGAGAACAACAGTTTTTTTCACTGTAGGTCTGTGAACAGAGGACATCTGCCTGAGTGGCTCCACACAACTTGCAGTCAAGTGGATACACTGGATACAGTCATGTTAAGAAGCCTGGGGGTGATGAGCCTGTGGTGCAAATATCGTAGGCCTTATGGCCAGAACAAGGCACAGGAGAGTCCCAAATTCAAGGAATAGAAGGCCAAGGGTGCTATGCCAGCTCCAGTACCAATAGCTTTAGGATGTGTCTGTAAAGGCATCTTGGGAACCAGGTTTTAGATTATGCCATTGCCCTGGAAGGTCAAGGCTACAGCCGGGCCAAGATTACTGGATAAGAGACTGTCACGGTACCTTCTGTGACAGAGGTTAGAAGATCGGAGAGACTGACTGCAAGTGAGGTTAACTGACAGTCTCTTGATTCTCAGTGTTGTGGCTTGGTAATGACCACACCTCTTGTCAGGTGCAGCCCATGGTTATTACTGCATCCCCTACTTAGTTTGGTCTCACACTTCATACCATGCGGTTGATATTTTCTGCTTAGATTTGGAAGAGTTGGTGTGTGGCCCTTACTTGTGTTCCTGCTCATCCTACAAGATAAAGTTATACTGCTCTTTGTATTTGGTTGTTACTAGGCCTCAGGGAGACATTGGTTCGTTCACCTGGGAAGGAATTAGTAGTCTCATTCCCTGCCACTACCTAGGGCATTTCAGGGCTCCTAGGATCTAGGTTACGGCGTATGTATTTTCCCACCTTTAGGATCTATACATACTGACAGAAGTCAGGGCCAGATTTAGGGGCCTCCTAGGAGGTAACCTTTTCCCTCTTCCTAGCCTTGAGGCCTAGTTCTGTGTCCCTGCCTTCCCCTGTATTCGTGACAGACAGCCTGAACAACCTGATCAGAATACAAGTGCAATACCCCAGTAGAGGAGAGTATCTGCCAATGGTTTGTAATGTTATGTTATTTAATGTATGTAAACCCAGCTTAGGCTACTTTCACACTAGCGTTCGGGCGGATCCGTTCTGAACGGATCCGCTCATATTAATGCAGACGGAGGCTCCGTTCAGTACGGATCCGTCTGCATTAATAACTTTAAAAAAATTCGCAAGTGCGCAAGTGCGAAAGTAGCCTGCGCGGATCCGTTCAGACTTTCAATGTAAAGTCAATGGGGGACGGATCCGCTTGAAGATTGAGCCACATTGTGGCATCTTCAAACGGATCCGTCCCCATTGACTTACATTGAAAGTCTGGACGGATCCGCACGGATCCGCACGCCTCCGAACGGCCAGGCGGACACCCGAACGCTGCAAGCAGCGTTCAGCTGTCCGCCTGTCCGTGCGGAGGCGAGCGGAGCGGAGGCTGAACGCCGCCAGACTGATGCAGTCTGAGCGGATCCGCCTCCATTCAGACTGCATCAGGGCTGGACGGCTGCGTTCGGGTCCGCTCGTGAGCTCCTTCAAACGGAGCTCACGAACGGAAACCCGAACGCTAGTGTGAAAGTAGCCTAAGCCTGGTATGGTTGGCATGGACAGGATTAATCAACCTGCTCCACTGCTCTCTGGAGGGGCAGGAGTAGACTGGTCCTACTTCCTGCCTGAAAAGAGAGTCTAGACTAGTGTGTGAGGAGGGAGGAAGCAAGTCCATGTGCTCCTTCTCCTCTGATCACTGAAAACAAGTAAAAGCCAGAGCACATTATATTTAGATGAGTAATATTTTTTATTTTGTAAATTATTCTTTATCTTTTTTTCAAGTAGTGCGTATCAAATATAAATTGAAAAATTAAATATAAGGTTTATTCTCATGTATTACAATTTCAGTTAATGGAATAAATTAAGCCCAGATGATGTAAACAGATATATAGTGGCAAGAGTCACCAGTGTAGAAAGCTGAAATGGGCAGGTGGAAAACAGTGTAGGCACCAAAGGACAAAGAGGAGAAAACAAGTGAACAAAAATCCTGAAAAGACACAATGGGTAGAGGTGGGGTGACAAATATGGCAATGTGGAACGAACCAGATGGCAATGTTGAGGTGTCACCACATGCTGCTCTCCGGAAGGGATGGTAAGACGTGGTGCACCCCAATGGGTGTAGCTCAGTAGTTTGGGTGGCTCTTTGGTCACAGGGCTGGTGACCCATGGTTCCCAGCTCAGCAACCACATCTCAGCATCTTCTTCTGGTGACTGCAGACCGCCATGAGTCCACCTTCAAGCACAGGTCCCTAACTGCAGAAGACTAAGGGCTCTGACTGCTCACCTTATATTCAGTTTCTGGCTCAACTAGAACCTTCTAGTGGGAAGGGTGGAGTGGAGAAACTCAGCACAAATGGATACATTGTTACACTTTCCATCTCTTATAGACTTACATTAGGGCATCAATGATACTTTATGGCAATGACAGCAGTTTTTCCAGACAATAACAAGTTTCCAGACATAACAGAGCTAAACCAGACATTCAAAAGGTGAGTCTGTCTGGTTTTGGTGGTAAACATCTGGCTTTTTACCTCCAAAACATGCTGTTCTTTAAACCCTACGGTAGCTTTGGAAAATTACCAGCTTCTCATTCAAAAATCTCTCAGTATTCATGAACCCTTTCCACAGAGCCTTGCAAATACAGCAGACCTCCCAAGTGTCCCTGTTTTGGGGGGACGGTCCCTCTTTTTGATCCAAGTCCCTCTATGCTTCTTAAATGTCCCTCTTTTTCATCTGGAGTATAGATTTGAATTATTACATTCACAATATTGACCCATAAAGTGTTTTTCTGATTCCTCTCTGTATATTTGAGCCAGTCTTGTGTATTATTTCATTATTTGCTGCAGTTGGGATTTTAAAACATTTCTATTTTATATTCAGATTATTTTTGCACTAGTTCGCAATAAAAACTATTGAAATGTATAGACATGAATGAAAAATGGATCTTTCCCACAATGAACCATAAGTGTCCCTCTTCGACCGTTCAAATAGTTGGGAGGTAGGATACAGTGTAAATGAACAAGATATATGTCACAACATATTAAATGCAGTTACACAGTATTAAACAGTGCAAATGAAATAAAGTAAGGCTACTTTCACACTGGCGTTTTGGCTTTCAGTTTCTGATATCCGTTCAGGGATCTCACAAGCGGTCCAAAACGGATCAGTTTTGCCCTAATGCATTCTGAATGGATAAGGATCCGCTCAGAACGCATCAGTTTGCCTCCGTTCCGTCTCCATTCCGCTTTGGAGGTGGACACCAAAACGCTGCTTGCAGTCCTGACACACAATGTAAGTCAATGGGGACGGATCCGTCCTGACACACAATGTAAGTCTATTGTGTCAGTGAAAACGGATCCGTCCTCCATTGACTTTCAATGGTGTTCAAGACGAATCCGTTTTGGCAATTTTACAGATAAGACAAACGGATCCGTTCTGAACGGATGCCTGCTCCAGGGCACTACACTTGTTTTTGTGAGACAAGTTGTACTCTCTAATGGCAATATTACATACCATGTAGTGGGAAGCTCGGAAAAAAAAAAATCAAAAATGCAGTGGAATTGGAAAAAAAATAAAAAGCAATTCCACCATAGTTTTATGGGTTTAGTTTTTACAATGTTATTATTTAGTAAATCTGACCTTCATTCTCGGTCAGTAAGATTACACCGATACCACATTTATATAGTTTTTCTTGTGTTTTAATACCTAAAAAAATAAAAACCGTGGAAAAAAAAAAATCATCTTCTGACCCCTGTAACCTATTTTTATAGTTATGTCTATGGAGCTATAAGAAAGCTCATTTTTTGCAGGGCGATCTGTAGTTTTTATTGATACAATATTTTGGGGGTGTATATGACTTTTTGTGTTTCTATTATTTTGAGGAAAGGGGGTGGTTTGAAATATTTTTTTTTCTTTTACACTTTTTAAAAGTACCCCAAGGGAACTTGAACAAGCCATTATCAGACTGTTTCTCTCGTAGACTCCAATGCATTAGCATTGAAGTCTATGAGAAATTTGCCAGGGCTCTGTATGACCATAGCAGCAGCAACCTTGGATGCTTCAGGAGGACTGAGTCTGCTTCAGAGAATGCAGACTTTTTCCAGATTTACCAAAAATTTTGAAAAAGTGGAAATCCGGTTTTTCAGAGCTCAAATGCCACTGCCTCCGATGAGTTAAGTCCCTGTAATCAACATTATTGCCGATCGTAGACATTACCTAGAGTTTAAATGAGACACGAGTAACATATACAAGGGCATGGCTACACCTGTTGTGGCCAGGATAACAGGGGCATCGCAGTGTAGTGGTGATCCCATAGAAATGAATGCGGTTGCAGCGCAAGTCGCAGGTGTATCACAACTGTGAACCCTGGATTTTTTGCGATTCAGGGGTCACAATCTCAGTGTCACGATACTGGTGCAACAGAACTGGAATCCGATGGCCAGGACTTGGGAGCAGAGTATATATAATACGGATGTAGCAGAACCCACTTTGTTGTGCTCCGCACAGGTGAGGCAGAGTCTGTAGACGAGAACCGAGGTCAGGATAGCAGAAGTCAGGGCAGGCGGCAAGCTGGCAGGAAGGTAGACGAGCAGAAGGTCAGGGCAGGCAGCAAGCAGGTACGTAGGTCCAAGAACAGTCCAGGTCAGCAACAGGATGTAGCAGGGAGAACCGCTAGGGCACAGAACACACGGAGGAGTGAGTTCCAGCAAGAGGATTGAGGACTAAAAGCCAAACACAATACTCCAGCAAAGACAGGAAGGTCTGGCCAGTTTAAAAAGGAACAGGAACAGGAAGTGAGATGGCAACCAGGAAACACATAATCCACCATCTTGACTGAGGGCAAACTTGAGGGCAAAGTAAACTATATCAGGGTGGTTTCTGACACTCAGACTCGCTCTGTGACCCCATTCATTTCTATGGGATCACTGCTAACCTGCGCTGCGTCAGCGATCCTGGCTTCAACCAGTGTCCCATGTAGCCCTAACCCTAAAGAGATGACATCCGCCATACATATACGGCTGATATCGTCAGATTTAAAGGGAACCCATCACATTGAAAAATCTATTTGTATCAGCAGGCATCATTGTGGAGCCAGAGGAGCTCAGCCAACTGATATAGAGCTGAATATACTTGTGTGAAAAGATCCATCAGATTATAGGCTTATGAGTCCAGCAGGTGGTCCTATCTCAGCATGCACACTCAGGCTGTCAAATAATGAGGAGGACCGCCCATTGGACGTCTACACCTAAAATAAGCAGAAGTTTAAATAAAGTTATACTTTTCCCACAAAACGATCTATCACTCTGCTCAGCTTCTGTAGATTGGTCTGCACTTTCAATGTGACAGGCTCCCTTTAACCCATTCCTGACACCCGCCATACATATATGTTGGCAACAACATAACATTTGTGTCACATGTGAGGTCTTTAAACATGTCGCACGCCCTGGAGCTGAGCAGGCACCGTAGCTTGCGTGTGCCTCATGTCTTAACCCCTTAAGAACACGGCCATATTTCACCTTAAAAGGACACTGCAGTCCCCGACCTTCCGAGATTCGGCGCATGCCCAATAGAAAGCTATGGGTGCCGGGCGCATGCGCAGAAGCTGAAAGCGAGTCCGATGCCCATAGCTTTCTATTGGGCATGCGCCGGATCTCGGAAGGTCGGGGACTGCAGAAGCCGCCCAGCTAAGTGAATATTGATGAGCTGGGCGGCGCTTCAAAAACGGCGGTTGGGCTGATGCTGGCTGGGCGCAAGTGGAGCTGAAACCCCGCCCCTTGGGCAGAAAGAACAGCGATTACTTCAGGTTATAAAAAGTGAGTTTACTGTATTCATATCCTTCCCTCCTCTCTCCCTCCTTCCCTACTATTTCCTTGTTCGTCCCCTTCTGTTTTGTTGATCATGTTTTGTTGATCATGTATCAATAATGTTACATTTACACTGGAAAAAAATATTTCATTCCCTTTGTATTTATTTTTTGGGATATGTATATGGATAAATATGTATATTATTTGTCAGATATTTAGAGAAATCTTTATAATTATTCATTTGGAGTGATGTAACTCCAAAATGTATATCCTTAAAATACCTTTAAAAATAAAATATTTACACATAATGTGAACAGGGGGGATACTTATATGTTTTTAATGCACATTAGAAGACCTGTGCATGGATATGTACAGCTAATTATGGTTATTGGGCCTGTCAGTGTCCCTTTAGGGACCAGGCCATATTTTGCAAATCTGACCAGTGTCACTTTATGTGTGAATAACTTTAAAACGCTTTTACTTATGAAAAAACAATCTCAGAATGGCCTGTATAACATATTGTACTTCAGGACACTGGTAAAATGGAGTAAAAAAAAAAATCTTTTTTATTTAAAAAAAGAAAAATACCAAATTTACCAAAATTTTGACAAAAATTGCAAATTTCCATTTCTCTACTTTAATAATAGATAGTAATACCTCCAAACCCACTTTTTCAGGACCAGTTCAGGTCTGAAGTCACTTTGTGAGGCTTACATAATAGAAACCACCCAAAAATGACCCCATTTTACAAACTACACCCCTCAAGGTATTCAAAACTGATTTTACAAGAATTAATCGAAAATAGAGATAAAATTTCAAAATTTCACATTTTTGGCAGACTTTTCATTTGAATACATTTTTTCCTGTTACAAAGCAAGGGTTAACAGCCAAACAAAACATATGTGGTCGTAAACTGCTGTACGGGCACACGCAGGGTGCAGAAGGAAAGGAATGCCATACGGTTTTTGGAAGGCAGATTTTGCTGGACTGGTTTTTTTACACCATTTGAAGCCCCCCTGATGCACCCCTAGAGTAGAAACTCCAAAAATATGACCCCATTTTGTAAAGGCTGGCAGTTTTGTTGGTACTATTTTAGGGTACATATGATTTTTGGTTGCTCTATATTACACTTTTTGTGAGGCAAAGTAACAAGAAATTGCTGTCTTTAGTGTCTCCACATTCTGAAAGCCAGTTTTATTTATTTTTTGGGCGACTGTCTTGTGTAGGGGCTCATTTTTTTCGGGATGAGATGACGGTTTGATTGGCACTATTTTGACATGCGTATTACTTTTTGATCGCTTGCTATTACACTTTTTGTTATGTAAGCTGACAAAAAAATTCTTTTTTTACACACTTTTTATTTTTTACGGTACTCACCTGAGGGGTTAGATCATGTGATATTTTTATAGAGCAGGTTATTACAGACGCAGCGATACCTAATATGTCTATTTTGTTTTATTTATGCAAGTTTTACACAAGGATTTAATTTTTGAAACAAAAAAAAAATCATGTTTTAGTGTTTCCATAGTCTGAGAGCCATAGTTTTTGGGCGATTATCTTGAGTAGGGTATGATTTTTGCGGGATAAGATGACGGTTTGATTGGCACTATTTTGGGGTGCGCATGACTTTTTGATTGCTTGCTATTACACTTTTTGTGATGTAAGGTGACAAAAAATGTCTTTTTTACACTTTTTTTTTTTACGGTGTTCATCTGAGGGGTGCAGGTTCTTACAGACAGGGCGATACCTAATATGTATACTTTTTTTATTTTTATTTACTTAACCACTTCAACCACCCTAGCTGAAACACCCTTAATGACCAGGCCACTTTTTACACTTCTGCACTACACTACTTTCACCGCTTATTGCTCGGTCATGCAACTTACCACCCAAATGAATTTTACCTCCTTTTCTTCTCACTAATAGAGCTTTCATTTGGTGGTATTTCATTGCTGCTGACATTTTTACTTTTTTTGTTATTAATCGAAATTTAACGAAATTTTTGCAAAAAAATTAAATTTTTCACTTTCAGTTGTAACATTTTTCAAAAAAATTACATCTATATATAAATTTTTCCCTAAATTTATTGTTTTACATGTCTTTGATAAAAAAAATGTTTGGGTAAAAAAAAAAATGGTTTGGGTAAAAGTTATAGCGTTTACAAACTATGGTACAAAAATGTGAATTTCCGCTTTTTGAAGCAGCTCTCAATTTCTGAGCACCTGTCATGTTTCCTGAGGTTCTACAATGCCCAGACAGTAGAAAACCCCCACAAATGACCCAATTTCGGAAAGTAGACACCCTAAGGTATTCGCTGATGGGCATAGTGAGTTAATAGAACTTTTTATTTTTTGTCACAAGTTAGCGGAAAATGATGATGATTTTTTATTTATTTTTCTTACAAAGTCTCATATTCCACATATCTCATGTCCCCCTAACTTGGGACAAAAATGTAAATCTTTCATGGACTCAATATGCCCCTCACGGAATACCTTGGGGTGTCTTCTTTCCGAAATGGGGTCACATGTGGGGTATTTATACTGCCCTGGCATTTTAGGGGCCCTAAAGCGTGAGAAGAAGTCTGGAATATAAATGTCTAAAAAATGTTATGCATTTGGATTCCGTGAGGGGTATGGTGAGTTCATGTGAGATTTTATTTTTTTACACAAGTTAGTGGAATATGAGACTTTGTAAGAAAAAACAAAAAAACAAAAATTTCCGCTAACTTGTGCCAAAAAAAATGTCTGAATGGAGCCTTACAAGGGGGTGATCAGGGAGTCTATATGGGGTGATCACCACCCTGTCATTGATCACTCCCCTGTAAGGCTCCATTCAGACGTCCGTATGTGTTTTGCGGATCTGATCCATGGATGCGTGGATCCGTAAAACACATACGGACGTCTGAATGGAGCCTTACAGGGGGGTGATCAATGACAGGGGGGCGATCAGGGAGTGTATATGGGGTGATCACCCCCCTTTCAGGCTCCATTCAGACGTCCGTATGCGTTTTGCGGATCCGATCCATGGATGCGTGGATCCGCAAAACACATACGGACCTCTGAATGGAGCCTTACAGGGGGGGGGGATCAATGACAGGGGGGTGATCACCCCATATAAACTCCCTGATCACCCCCCGTCATTGATCACCCCCCTGTCAGGCTCCATTCAGACGCCCGTATGTGTTTTACGGATCCACGCATCCATGGATCGGATCTGCAAAACACATACGGACGTCTGAATGGAGCCTTACAGGGGGGTGATCAATGACAGGGGGGTGATCACCCCATATAGACTCCCTGATCACCCCCCTGTCATTGATCACCCCCCTGTAAGGCTCCATTCAGACGTCCGTATGTGTTTTGCGGATCCGATCCATGGATGCGTGGATCCGCAAAACACATACGGACCTCTGAATGGAGCCTTACAGGGGGGTGATCAATGACAGGGCGTGATCAGGGAGTGTATATGGGGTGATCACCCCCCTGTAAGGCTCCATTCAGACGTCCGTATGTGTTTTGCGGATCCGATCCATGGATGCGTGGATCCGTAAAACACATACGGACATCTGAATGGAGCCTTACAGGGGGGTGATCAATGACAGGGGGGTGATCAGGGAGTCTATATGGGGTGATCAGGGGTTCATAAGGGGTTAATAAGTGACAGGGGGGATGTAGTGTAGTGTGGTGATTGGTGCTACTTACAGAGCTACCTGTGTCCTCTGGTGGTCGATCCCAGCAAAAGGGACCACCAGAGGACCAGGTAGCAGGTATATTAGACGCTGTTATCAAAACAGCGTCTAATATACCTGTTAGGGGTTTAAAAAAAAAAAATCGCATCTACAGCCTGCCAGCGAGCGATCGCCGCTGGCAGGCTGTAGATCCTCTTACCTTCCGATCCTGTGTGCGTGCGTTCACAGAAAGTCTCGCCTCTCGTGAGATGACGCACGGATGCGTCCAGAAGGAATAAATAATTTTTTTCTTTACTTTATTTCTGATGTTCACTTTTGGGGGTCTGATCCCCTCTGCAATGCATTACAATACATCTGTACTGTAATGCATTGCCTGTTCGTATACTACAGTGAGTAGTACACAAACAGGTTGCCTAGGAGACGGGCCTGATGCTGGATCTCCTCGGCTTCTGTAGAAGGCAGGTTCCAATGCCGTGAAAGTCATTGGGCAGCCTCTGCACGGCATCGGGCTGCCTTCTGAGACATCGAGTCCCCGCGCTGCGAGAACAGGCCACTCCCAGTGACCAAATGCCCCCTCCCTTGTCCGCAAGACTCCGGGAGCCATGCAGTTGCTGTGACAGGGCTTAATAGGAAGACAGTGATTTTTCATAGACTGCAATGGTAAACTATTGCAATCTATGGTAATAATAATCTTACATGTTAAAGTCACTTAGGAGGCCTAAAGAAAAAGGTAAAATAATTTTTTTAAAGATATAAAAAAGAAAATAAGGAATTGGTCTCAAATACTGCTGTTTGTCTCGCCTAGGGAAAGCCTTGTCAAGATGAAGCTTCCCCATAGAATTCTTCATATGGTCGTCAAATCCTTACACTGTTATCCTTATTTTAAAAAAAGTTACAAACCGCCCCACCCAGTTCTCCAGTATTCATGTGACAAATATACCCAGGTAAGGCTACTTTCACACTGGCGTTTTGGCTTGCCGTTTCTGAGATCCCTTCAGGGCTCTCACAATCGGTCCAAAACGGATCCGTTTTGCCCTAATGCATTCTGAATGGATAAGGATCTGCTCAGAACGCATCAGTTTGCCGCCGTTCCGTCTCCATTCTGCTTTAGAGGCGGACACCAAAACGCTGCCTGCAGCGTTTTGGTGTCCGTCTGACGAAACTGAGCCACACAATGTAAGTCAATGGGGACGGATCCGTTTTCACTGACAAAATCTGGCACAATAGAAAACGGATCCGTCCCCCATTGACTTTCAATGGTGTTCAAGACGGATCCGTCATGGCAATCTTACAGATAATACAAACGGATCCGTTCTAAACGGATGCAGACGGTTGTATTATCTGAACGGATCTGAATCAAACGCGAGTGTGAAAGTAGCCTAATGTGGAAGGTACAGGACGAATTTCTGATGAATTTATATTGAAAAATATAATAAAAGATTTTAGATAAAAACTACTTCAATTAAAAAATTTATGCCACTATTGTGGAGTGAAAAAGTCACAACTTATGGAGCATGCAAAAAAAATTGGGCAATAATTTGCAATTTTTCACATTTTGAAAGTGGCACGGGAAGGTGGATGGGCTTGTGGGAGAGGAGTGGGCTCCCAAGACCCACCAGAAACTGGTGTAAATGATAGTTCAAATCTACACCATCTTATAGACTGTCTGGACATGTACCAAATGTATTCAGAGGCCTGTGTCGCATATTAAATTTGGCACATTCTGCGGCAACAGCCTTTATAATAAAACTGCCGTATGTCGGCCCCATATTTACATCACACAAATGGCATAAATACACTTTGCTTCCCTTCACACAGTATAATGCTGGCTGCCTCTAGCCACCACTAGGGGGAGCTCACTGCATAGGAAAGTATACACTCACTATTGAAATTCAATGAAAGCTGTACAATCTGTAAGCAGTGAGCTCCCTCTAGTGGCGGCTGATAGAAAATGCAGTGCATTTACATTATGTTAGGAGCAGGAGAAGCAGCTTAGTGTCAGGCCCACACTTTTCCCGGGCCCCATAGCAGTTGGTTAGTCTGCCTCTATGGGAGGTACGCCACTGCACCCTGGGACAGATTTACTAATCCTACAGTTAGAGAATATAAACCTAGACTAGACAGTCTAAAGATGCAGCAAATTTATTAAAGTGGCTCGCGCTGGATGGTAATTTTTGTGCATCTTTACACGTTTGTCTTAATTTACACCACTTATAGGTTGGCTCACTTTGTCCCAAAAGTTTGCGCCATCTTAAGTAACGATAAGCGACACAATTCTAACTAATCGATTTATCTCATTAGCAAGCGCTGTTTCCCTGTTACGGGCTGCCCCTGCCGGGGAAGAAGCGTCCACCTGAAAGGCCGGATATTTCTCTCAGCACTGAAAACCTGGACCGTGCGCTGGCTGCTGCTCTAAGTAGCGGCGCAGGCCCCGAAATTCAAGTTCGGCTTCGGAAGCGCCGAATGTTTATGTGCCACTACTCGGAAGTGTTGCCAATGAGACAAAGCAATTTGTTAGAATCGATTCACTCCTCCCTAACCTTAAAGGGGTTTTCTTATCTGAGACATTTGTGGTAGATCACTAGAATATGCCACAAATGTCAGATAGGTGCGGGTTTTACCTCTGGGACCCGCACCTATCTCCAGAACAGGACCCCCGACGTGATCGGAGAGCAGCCACCCTCCTTTCATTTCTAGGCCAAAAATAGCAGAGTCAGCGCTCGGCTATCTCCGACAGTTACTTATAAGTGAATGGAGCAGAGGCCGCCTCTGCACAGTACGTTCTCCAAACATTTCTATGGGACTTCCTAACATAGCCGAGCGCTGACTCTGCTATCGCCAAACATTTCTATGGGACTTCCTAACATAGCCGAGCGCTGACTCTGCTATCTCCAAACATTTCTATGGGACTTCCTAACATAGCCGAGCGCTGACTCTGCTATCTCCGACAGTTACTTATAAGTGAATAGAGCAGAGGCCGCATCTGCGCGGTACGTTCTCCAAACATTTCTATGGGACTTCCTAACATAGCCGAGCGCTGACTCTGCTATCTCCAAACATTTCTATGGGACTTCCTAACATAGCCGAGCGCTGACTCTGCTATCTCCAAACATTTCTACGGGACCTCCTAAAATAGCCGAGCGCTGACTCTGCTATCTCCAAACATTTCTACGGGACCTCCTAAAATAGCCGAGCGCTGACTCTGCTATCTCCGACAGTTACTTACAAGTGAATGGGGCAGAGGCCGCCTCTGCACGGTACATTCTCCAAACATTTCTATGGGACCTCCTAAAATAGCCAAGCGCTGACTCTGCTATCTCCGACAGTTACTTACAAGTGAATAGAGCAGAGGCCGCCTCTGCACGGTACGTTCTCCAAACATTTCTATGGGACCTCCTAACATAGCCGAGCGCTGACTCTGCTATGTCCGACAGTTACTTACAAGTGAATGGAGCAGAGGCCGCCTCTGCACAGTACGTTCTCCAAACATTTCTATGGGACTTCCTAACATAGCTGAGCCAGTGTGCGGCTATTTTCGGCAGTTCCTTAGAAATGAATGGAGGACGGCTGCTCTCCGCTCATTTTGGGGGGTCCCGTTCGGAGCCACCCATAGAAGTGAAAGGAGAGCACGGTGCGCTCTTTTATTTTGGGGGCCCGTTCTGGAGATAGGTGCAGGTCTCAGAGGTTGGACCCGCAGCTATCTGACATTGGTGGCATATTCTAGTGAGAGCCCCTTTCCACTACACCACGTGACAGATGTGGTGCAAAGCCAGGTTTTGATGCACATTATGCCAAAATTCTGGAATATTTCGCTTATTAAAATGTACCCTAATGTGCTGACATGCTAAAAAAAAAACAAGCACGTCATATACATATTTGGGAAAGTGTACCGAAAACGGCGCAAAAACAAAGCGGATTCAGCTATACATCTCCCGTGTTACATATTTCATGTGCCATTGAACTAATCCTAAATAAAGTTTATTGGTTATTGTAAAATACATATATATGTCTGATAATCGCACAAAAACTGCAGTTCCCCACCCGGGGCACCTGTGGAGAGCTGCGCACATCTCTGTGTACACCGCGAGTGGCGACGCTGGGTATAGGACATCACAATAGGTCTGGAATGAATGGAGGAAGTTTACGGTATTGAATGTCACTTGTCTGAAAGAACAAAAGGAAAAGTTTTGTGTTGAAGCCAAAGTAAGCAGCTGGCTGCGGAGATATACTCCGACGGGCCGAATCCGGCCTTCATAACCTCCACGGGAAAGGCTTATTTCCTTCTGTATAAATCTAAGTTGATAATTGACTCTTGCAAAACTTTTCCCAGGAAAAATAAGCCTCTTGCGGTATTCCCTGATCGAGTGTTAAAAAAGATCAATGAAAAAAATAATCAGAACCAGTAATTATCGTCAGGCTGAATGTTCTAAAAGAGACGGAGGAGGGACGAGAGGTGTGAACGAGGTGGGAACCCCCGGGGAATCGCGCCAGCTCTTGCCGTTCATGACATCACGCCCGCCGGGACATCAGCGAGTCGGTGGATATTCTAAGAGGAAAGTCTGGCGGGAGGTTCTGCCAGCAATAGCCGCCGCTCAGTCACACAGACGTCTGACAAAGACTTTCCACAGCAGAATTAACCCTGAAGACTGAGGACGGGAAAGTGATGTGACGGAGCACGCACGAATCCTGCAACAATAGAAACTCACAGCGCCGTCATACAAGGCGAATAAAATAATAAAAATACATGTCACCACAAAAATACTAGAAATAATCATCATCCTTATAAGAGCAATACTAAATAATAATAATAATGAGGATGATGATGAACAAATGAATATAAAAAAAAGAAAATCAGCAACTTTTTAAAAACAAATATCAATAATAAAAATAATTTCTCTAAAACAATAATACAAAATGAAGAGAATACGTGGAAATATTTCATAATAAAAACAACATGGCAATAATTTATAATATCAATAACATCAACAATAAGTCTCCATTCACACAAACGTATTTCCGTGTCAGTTCCGTTTTGTTTTTTTGCGGATAGGATGCAGGCCCGTTAATTTCAATGGGTCCGCACCGTGTGCTGTCCGCATCTGTATGTCCGTTCCGTAGCCCCACAAAAAAAATAGAACATGTCCTGTTCTTTTCTGCGGACAAGGATAGACATTGTTACAATGGATCCACCAAAAAAACGGACGTCATCCTTTTTTTTGGCGGATCGTAAAACACATACAGTCGTGTAAATGTAGCCTAAGGGCTCATGCACACGACCGTTCTTGTTTTGCGGTCCGTTTTTCACTGATCCGTTGTTCCGTATCTGAGGTTTTTTTTTTCTTTGATTTAGTTCCATTATTGCACAAAACATATCCGTATGGTTTCCATATTTGATCCGTTTTTTGCAGATCGTATACAGAAACAGTAACTTATTAATCACCAAACACGTGAGCAATATGGGTTGAGCATAGCTCTACAGTATGGCTCTGCAAAATACGAATGACATATGGACGTGTTCTGTGCGCGTTCCGTATTTTTTGCGGACCCATTGACTTAAATGGTGCCTCGGACCGTGATTTGCACACAATAATAGGACATGCACTACTTTTTGGCGGAACGGCAATGTGGACAAATGGAAACGGAATGCACACGGAGAGTGACTTCTGTATTTTCTACAGCCCCATTGAAGTGCGCAAAAAAAAAAAAAACGGAATGGAAGCGGAAAGAAAATATGTGCATGAGCCCTAAGACTGATGAAAATAATAAAATCACCAAAACAATATAAAAACAATAATACAAAAATGATGATAAAAATTAGCGTTGAGCGAATGGACTTTGATCCGGATTTCAGGGAAAATTCGGTTTGCTGCAAAGCCAAATTTCCACGTGCTTCACGGTAGCAATTCGAATAACCTCATCCATTTGATCGCGATGAGCCGGCTGCCGCCATCTTGATTGAACATCTTGCACAAAATCCCGTGCACAATGATGTATGACGTCATCACGGGCCGCGCAAGATTTTGCGCTAGATCTTCAATCAAGATGGTGGCAGCCGGCTGGTCACAATCAAATGGCTGTATTCACTTTTTTTTTCATTTTACACTGTAATATTAATGTCAAATTCTGCAATCAGCTATGAACGCGGCATCTGAGGGGTACAATGACGGGGGGAGGGGGGTATGCGGCGCAATAGCCGCACTCCGTCATCGTAACCGCTGCTTACAAAGAAATGCCCTTTGTGACGAATTATATTTGTCATGAAGCTAATTTTTTTGTAAAATTCGGAGAAGCAGCCAAATCAAATTTTCTAATTAGATATATGCGAAATTCCGCTTATGAAATTCGTTCACACTTAGTTTATTGGTAAAAGGTGAAATGCGTTATGGATTCCGTTACCACGGACCATAACGCAATTCTATGACGGAATGCCTTTATAATAGAAGTCTATGGCCTGAAAAACGGATCCGTCCCGTTTAGGTTATGCTGCAGTCCATAGACTTCTATTATGACGGAATGAATAACGGGAATGCCTCTAAAGGCATTCCGTCGTGGAATTGCGTTATGGTCCGCGGTAACGGAATCCATAACGCAATTCACATTATACCACAACACAAACCCGCACACGAACTTCAAAATATGAAATTCGTTCATCCCTAATGATGACCAAGAAGAGAAGAAAAAAAAAAAAGAGAAAAAATAACAAAAACCACAAACTGTATAAAAACAATAATAGAAATGTAAATAACAAACATTTTTCTAAAACAGTAGAAATTTCCAATAATGATCGAAAAAAGAAATAATTATCTTCATCTGTATAAAAGCAGTAATACAACGTAATAATAATAATAGAGAAAAATAAAAATCTAATAAAAACTGTCACAGTAAAAACAGTAATACATTATAATAACCATATAACAAAGATCATCATCATAATCATAAAAATAAAAAACAATAAAAAATAATACAAATAAATAAAAAGTATAATATAAAAACAATACAGCATTATAATTATTAAAAATGGCCATGGACACATCCGCCATGTTACCCTGGGTTCACACCTGAGCGTTTTACAGCGCGTTCAAACGCGCTGTAAAACGCTCAAGACATGAAATCCAATGCTTCCCTATGGGAATGGTTCACATCTGGGCGTTTTTACAGCGCGTACGAACGAGCTGTAAAACGCCCGACGCTCAAACAAGTACTTGAGCTTCTTTGGGGCGTTTTGACGCGCGTTTGTGGCCATAGGACACTGCAGTCAATGACACAAACGCGCGTCAAACGCGCGTTTACTATTACAAAAAACGCGCATAAAAACGCGCGACAAAAACGCGCGTAAAACGCGCGTTTGAGGAACACTTAGGTGTGAACCCAGGGTTAGGCTACTTTCGCACTGGCGTTTCTGGGTCTGCCTGTGAGATCCTTTTCAGGGCTCTCACACGCGGCCCCAAACGGATCCGTTTTGCCCTAATGCATTCTGAATGGATAAGGATCCTCTCCGAATGCATCAGTTTGCCTCCGTTCAGCCTCCATTCCGCTCTGGAGGCGGATAACAAAACGCAGCTTGCAGCGTTTTGGTGTCCGCCTGGTGATGCGGAGGCAAACGGATCCGTCCTGACTTACAATATGGTGCAATTGAAAACGGATCCGTTTTTTCCCTTAGACTCTTTTTAAAAAGAATAATGCAAACGGATACAAGCGTTTGCATCATCGGTGCGGATCCGTCTGTGCAGATACAAGACGGATCCGCATCGAACGCAGGTGTGAAAGTAGCCTTATCTGCATGTTTGTGGGCAGCACACTGACCCGTACATTT
The DNA here is from genome assembly GCF_014858855.1 of Bufo gargarizans. Lineage (NCBI taxonomy): Eukaryota > Metazoa > Chordata > Amphibia > Anura > Bufonidae > Bufo > Bufo gargarizans. The sequence continues at coordinate 16,144,697 of NC_058080.1, forward strand.
GCATTAGACCGTAAACACATCGGACTTTTTTTTATTTTTTTTTGCAGATCCGATTTTTGTCCACATTGAGCAAAACCCTTTCTAATGACGACAGTGAGAAAAATACAGGACGCAAACGGAAGGCGTCCGTTTTTGTAGATCGGTTCATTGCGGACAGAAATACGGACAGGGCGGTGAGCATGCGGCCTAAAACCGTAATGAAAAACTAATAATCCTCCTCCTGAAAAACTATATTAAAAATACTCTAAAAATTGTCATCCTCATGAAAAAGACTTAGAAAAAATAAAAGTAGCTTTTAATAAAATAATTCTCACTGTAACAATCAGGATACATTCATAATAAAGTCTTAAAACTATGATAAATATAACAATCACTAAAAATGTACAACTACAATAACATTTTTGTTAAAATATTTTTATTCCTTATAAAATATAATAGAAATTGCATAACAGTAAAATCTCTATATCTTTATTCTCTTTACGTTTTGCATATACTGCGGGTGTGGAAGTCGCTTTTGTCAGATTTCTGATGCCCACGGGCACTTCACAGACCAGCCACCATCCCATAATAGCACAGGACACATCACACCGGCACCAGATCACCACCTGGATGGGTTAACCCTCCGAGTCCCAGGTCCGGCATTGGATCTGGAATCGCTTCATATACGTAAAAAAAAGTGTGAGATTTTCTATGTGAATCAGCAGCATCCCCCGCCACTAGAGCTGGCGCATTAAAGTTACTCCAGGGGGGGGGATTGCAAAAATGGCGCCGCACCGGATCACAGGGTCAACATGTCCACATAGACGTAACAACGTGGGTTCCGGTAATGCCGCCATATCCCTCCAGCCATAGTTTATGATGTAAATGATCTATGGCAGATGCAGCTCTAGTGGTGAAGGGGTTACTGTCCCTGGACCGCAATAAACCGGTAATGCTGAGGTACTGGAACTAGAGACGTGGGGGAGGGGAAGGGACCGCCACCCGCGTCTCCCTGGTGTAGTCATCAGACCCCTGTTCTTCAGCAGACATGGACGTTGGTCTATAGGGGGCGATCTCTGCCCAATATCCCATTGCAAGTGGGATTTATCATGTAGAGAAAGTTAATACTAATGTATTGTGATTGTCCATATTGCCTCCTTTTCTGGCTAGATTCATTTTTTCCATCACATACATGGTTACGACCACCCTGCAATCCATCACTGGTGGTCGTGCTTGCAAACTATACGGAAAAGCACTGATCCCTCTGGTGGCCAGGACTGTAGTAGCACACACAGACCGATGCCATTTCCTATAGTGTACAAGCACGACCCACCACTGCTGGATTGTAGGGTGGTCGTAACCATGGAAACGAGGAGTGTATAATGTGATGGAAAAATGAATCCAGCCAGCAAAGGAAGCAATATGGAGAATCACAATACATTAGTAAGTGGATGGTTTTAACGTCCTCTACCTAATGCCATTTGCTGAATTGAGACAACCCCTTTAATGGGGTATTCAAGGTTAGCCTGCACAGGCCGGAATCTACATAGATGTAAAACTAGAACATTAAAGATTGATTGTATTCCTCAATGCTATCCCAGAAACGGCGCAGCACTGCCATCTGCAGGCCATTACTAGGTACTGCGTCCAGAAAAGAAATACATAGGCAAACAATCCAAGGGCGAGTGTTCTGTGACATCATTCTCTGGAATATCCTAGTAGCTCACATCACCAACAGTTCCTGCTGTGCATCTACAATGGCTGGGGGGCAGCATGTGGAATGTGAGTGTCCATGAGGGGTGTGGATTTTGGCATAGAACACGTGCCGAAATTTCTGCGATGCCGAACAGACCTTCATGTGGCAGATTTCACCTACTGCAACGTACAGGATGAAATCCACAGCAAATCAGTAGCCAAAACCGGGATCTGCATGCCACCACCTGCTGATTTTCACGTGGATTCATCAAATTTTACAGCAGCTCGGTGGCACAATTGGCAACAAAACACACCCGGCGTGGACGTTCCCTCGGTGACTTCGATACTGGTGATCTGTCGACACCTTCCGGGCAATTTTTTATTACAAGGGTTAAAAATCAGTCTGTTTGCAAGCTGTCTGTTTTCTTAGAATCCAGTCATCTGACAGCTCATGTGTAGCTCTTATCTCTGATCTCCTGACTAACAGGAGATTGTTTAGCAATTAATTTTCAGCTGAGCATTATGGATGAGATATGGATGGTAAAAACGGACACACGGACCAACCACGGATCCTTCACGGATGAAACACATACGCTTTTTTCACGGACGTGACACGGAAATGTGAACGAGCCCTTACTAGCTTCTAGGCTTACTACCTGTATACTACAGTTCAGACCAGCAGGTGGCAGCACTGAGATGTAATGTACTGATCTTCCTATACGGCAATGGATATAATTCCATTGCTTTAACCCCTTAATGACCGGGAAATGTTCCATTTTTGCATTTTACTCCCACAACCGTATGGCGACTTGTTTTTTACAGGACAAGTTGTACTTTCTAATGGCATCATTTACGGTTGCATACAAAGTAGTGGGAAGCGGGGAAAAAATTCCAAATGGGGTAGAATTATAAAAATAAAATAAAAAAGACACACAATGGTTGGTTTTTTTTTAGTGTTTCCTATGAGGTAAAACTGACCTGTTACTTTCATTCTCTGGGTTAGTACGATTACAACGATATCCCACATGTATAGTTTTTCTTGTGTTTTAATACTGAAGAAAAAAACAACTTTTTTCTTGCGTCGCCATATTCTTACCCCCATAACATTTTTATTTTTGTGTGTACGGAGCTTTTGAGGGGTCTCTTTTTGCGGGGTGATCTGTACTTTTCGTTGATACCATTTTGGGGTGTGTATGACTTTTCAGAAAAATTTCTGTTGGAGCTGAAGCGACCAAAAAACTGCAAATCAGGCATTTTGACTTTTTTTCCATTTCGGCGTTTGGGATAAATATTTTTATATTTCAATTACAGGCGTCTCCGCACGCAGCGTTACCCATGATGTTTTTTTATTTTTTAATTGTTTATCTACTTTTAATTTTGGGGAAAGGGGCCGTTTTAAATTTCGTATATTTTTCTTTACATTTTTAAAAACTTGTTTTTATTTTTTACACTTTTTTTATAGTTTGCCTAGGGAACTCCAGCAAGCAATCATTAGGCAGTCGGGAAGGGGTTAAACAAATTACAATCTAATGATTGCATGTTGGGGTCCACTTGGGGGCCTAAAAGTTAAAAAAGAAAAAAACTTTTTTTTTTAAAAGAATAATAAATTAAAATCACCCCCCTTCCCCCGAAATCAAAATAAACAAAAAAAAATAAAAAAACATCAAAAGGCAATGCCGCAACCGAAAACCTTCATAATATTAAAATATAAAAAAAACATATCCCATACGGTGAATGGTCTAATGGGAAAAAAATAATCAATGGCCAAATTGCAGTTTTTCATCACTTCACCTCCCCCCAAAAAATGCTATAAAAGTGATCAAAAAGTCACACACCCGAAAAGAGTGACAGTAAAAGCTACCGATCGTGAGCCCTCACACCGCTCTGTAGATGTTATGGGGGCTCAGAATATGTTAATGAAAAAAAACAAAAATTTTTTTTTTCCATAGTTTTTTTCCCTGTATTAAAACACCAGAAAAACTATATAAGTGTGGTATCGCCGTAATCGTACTGACCGCGAATATGAGGCGCACAAGTCATTTTTACGGCACAGTAAACGCTGTAAAAACAAAACCCATAAAACTGCGGTGGACTTTTTCTTTTCAATTCCACCCAGTTTGGATTTTTTTTTTCCATTTTCCTCCAGCATCCTAGGCGGTATTAAACGATGCCACTAGAAAGTACAATTGTCCTGCAAAAAACAAGTCCTCATAAAAAAATATCGGGGTCATTTATCAAACTGGTGTAAAGTAGAAGTGGCTTAGGAGCCCCTAGCAACCAATCAGATTCCTCTTTTCATTTTCCAAAGGTCCTGTCAAAAATGAAAGGTGGAATCTGATTGGTTGCTATGGGTAACTAAGCCACTTCTACTTGATAAAGGATATGGCTCTAAGAAGGCAGGGAGTAAAAATGGAACGTTAATCCACCACCAAAGGGTTAAATAAGACTGACAGCCTGCAGACTGATTTTTAACCCCTGTAACTCAGAAACAGCTGAACATTTTTAATAAAGACCGATTGACAAAAACGATTTTTTGTTCAAAATGACTCAAATGCAAACAGAAATCAATGCCCCTGAACGGGTCCAAAGCCTTTAACCCCTTCCTGCATCTTGGAGGCGGCAATAAGTTACCGCACCCCCATGTACTGGACATGTATGTGATGGCGGCCTTATGCTGCACCCAGCATCCCCTCTTCCAAAACAACTGGGATCGGAGTTAACTCCTTCAGCACTGCAATTGGCAAGAATCAAAGAGGTGTAAAAGAGAGGGGGCACCCTTTGAATAGTACCGCCACCTTGGCATACCTGGACTTGCTACTGCCGGCTGTGACAATGGCCCCCGGATCCGGCCTGCATACCTACATATCTTTGGCACTCCAGCTGCTGTGAAACTACAACTCCCAGCATGCACACTTGCTCCGCTATTCTTGTAACTGCCATAGAAGTGAACAGAGGATTCTGGGAGTTGTAGTCTCAGAGTGCGGGAGGTTGCTGATCCCTGTTCTAGCAGATTGTCTGTCCAATGCAGAGCGGATGACAGTACATTACAGTAATATATATGGCGGTACATATACATCTACTGCATACTGGAGGACCCTAATGAGGCGACACAATAAAATCATGAAAATAAAATTATTATATAAAAATTTTTTTTTATTAAGATCCCAAATTTATTAAACATTCACACATTTGCTTTCCACCATTAAAAAACAACAAAAAAAAAAACAACATATTAACTTCTCATACGGTATGAAGCCCAAAATGACGTCACTGTACAAGGAGCAAGGGTGCAAACAGCGATCTAAATACATGGCCCTGCCACCATCACAGGCAGCCCTGTCCGCACTCACGTCACTGCAGGAGAGAACAGCCCAACCCCTCTGCCCAAAAAAAAACAAGGTCAGGCCGGGGAACGCTGTGGGGGAGGAGCTGATTGGTTACTATGAGTTTCCCTTCAGTTTTGATAAATTTCGCCCTGTCTCTCTCTGCTTGAGACTAATCGTCATTCTACAAAATGGCCACTAGGTGTCAGCATTGTACCAGGTAACGCGGCTCCAGCAGACTGTACAGGTAAATTATCTACAGAGAATTTCTAATTCTCATAGAATACCATGTACATGACCTACGGTGCGGAATTTTCGCAAGCAAATCCGCGCGCAAAATCCGCACGCAATCCTGATCGTGTGCAGGGGGCCTAAAAAATCTGTCCCAATCCACAGCCTCTCATAGGACCCAAAGGTGAAACCAAATTTTGACCCGGAGTCATAAACTTGCACCATTAGCGATCAATTAATGCAGTTTCCTCCATTATAATCAAGAAAACCGACACTGAATATCAGGGAATTGCACTATGAGCAGTTGTCTAATACAATTTTATTACCCAAATCACTGGTGGGGGGCAATTCTGGTAATAGGGGGGGGGGGGGTGAATAGAGGCCCCCCACTCTCTGCATTGGCAGAATACAGGCCACTTTCACATCCCTTCTATTTCTCGTATTGCTTCTTCTTGTGCGATTCAGGCAATGAAGACATATAAGACAATTGCTTGTAGTACAATCCCCTAAAAAAAAATATTTCCACAGCAGCAAATCCTGAACTGTAAGTTTTCTGTGTTCATTTCCAGCAGAGCTTGATGTGAAGGCTATACCATCAGTGGCCACTGGGTGTCAGTGTTGTACTTCTGTCAGGAGGCAGCCTGTGCTTCCACATCTCATGCTGAACTCATAAAACAAGCACCATCAGGACAAACTACAACTCCCAGCATTCAGGTGCCAGCATACTGGGAGTTGTAGCTTCACAACAGGTGGCAGTTGTAACTCCAGATCATGTAATATGGATAGTTGTGAATGCAGCTCTAGATGTGACTGGAGAATAAGAATGGTTGTAACTCAGATCCTGTAGTATGGATAATTGTGAATACAGCTCCGGATGTGACTAGAGTATAAGAATGATTGTAACTCCAGGTCATGTAATAAGGTTAGCTGTGAATGCAGCTCTGGATGTGACTGGAGAATAGAAATAGTTTTAACTCAACATCATGTACTATGGATAGTTGTGTATGCAGCTCTGGATGTGAATGGAGTATAAGAATCATTGTAACTCCAGATCACATAGTATGGATAATTGTGAATACAGCTCCGGATTTGACTGGAGTATAAGAATGATTGCAACTCCAGGTCATGTAATATGGGTAGCTGCAAATGCAGCTCTGGATGTGAATGGAGATTAGAAATAGTTTTAACTCCAGATCATGTACTATGAATAGTTCTGTATGCAGCTCCAGATGTGACTGGAGTATAAGAATGATTGTTACTCCAGATCACATAGTGGAAGTGACTGGAGTATAAGAATGACTGCAGCTCCAGGTCATGTAGTATGGATAGTTTTAAATGCAGCTCTAGGTGTGACTGGAGTATAAGAATAGTTTTAACTCAGATCATGTAGTATGGATAGCCAAGTACAGCTCTGGAAGTGACTGGAGTATAAGAATGATTGTAACTCCAGGTCATGTAGTATGGATAATTGTTAATACAGCTCTGGAAGTGATTGGAGTATAAAAATGATTGTAACTCCAGGTCATGTAGTATGGATAGCTGCGAATTCAGCTCTGGAAGTGACTGGAGTATAAGAATGACTGCAGCTCCAGGTTATGTAGTATGGATAGTTGTGAATGTAGCTCTAGGTGTGACTGGAGTATAAGAATAGTTTTAACTCAGATCATGTAGTATGGATAGCCAAGTACAGCTCTGGAAGTGACTGGAGTATAAGAATGATTGTAACTCCAGATCATGTAGTATGGATAATTGTGAATACAGCTCTGGAAGTGACTGGAGTATAAAAATGATTGTAACTCCAGGTCATGTAGTATGGATAATTGTTAATACAGCTCTGGAAGTGATTGGAGTATAAAAATGACTGCAGCTCTAGGTTATGTAGTATGGATAGTTGTGAATGCAGCTCTAGGTGTGACTGGAGTACTCAGATCATGTAGTATGGATAGCTAAGTACAGCTCTGGAAGTGACTGGAGTTTAAGAAGAATTGTAACTCCAAGTCATGTAGTATGGATAATTGTGCATACAGCTCTGGAAGTGACTGGAGTATAAAAATGATTGTAACTCCAGGTCATGTAGTATGGATAGCTGTGAATGCAGCTCTGGATGTAATTAGAGTATAGTACAGCAAAGGTTATGCAATATGAAACGGCGGCTTTACAATTAAAGGGAACACACACTTCTAGGAATTCCAATGGCATCTTACCAGTTAGTCGGTGTCTCCCATAACTATCCCTTTAAGAAGGTGAAATAAGATCTCACAGCACAGGGGATGATTGGAGTCTTTTAATGCTGGTGATCCCTCACATGAACAGGTACCAGGTCAGTCTACTCCACACACACCGCAGTCCTTAAGAAAATGCCGGGACTTAAGCCACTCCCAGTGGAGCCGGACAGGCCTCGGGGTTCAGGTTGATCAGCTTGTTTGTGGCCTGTGCGAGCTCGGAGATGGAGACGCGCCCCCTCTGACGGATGAACTGCGCCACCGCCGCCAACTCCTCCTCCGTGATGTAGATGAACTTCCCCCTGTCGTCAATCACACCTGACAGAAGGACCACAGGTCAGCATGACTTATACTCTAGTCACACCCCAAGCTGCAGGAACTCACACTCCCTGCTACGTTATGGTATTTACTGGTTTCTGAAGACTGGTATAACCCCCCCATAGGTGTGAACAGGGGGTTGAGACATCACCTTACCAGTAATGGAGCCGTCGGCCAGTAAGTCCTGTATCCTGCTGATGGCGTCCTGTTCACGAGAGAGCAGAAGAGAGCTCGCAGTTACTGGGGAAATACAGACGCAGCAGAGCAGAGTTTGTCATGTGGCACAGTGGTCGGACAACGCTATGTGTGGATTACACAGGGCTACAGGGAAATCTGCAGCGTTCTCCTTGCAGGACGGTTCCGTTTTTTGTTTCCGTTTTTTCCGTATGGCATATACACTATACAGTAATTACATAGAAAAAATTGGGCTGGACATAACATTTTCAATAGATGGTTCTGCAAAAAACGGAACGGATACGGAAGACATACAGAGTACATTCCGTATGTGCTCCGTTTTTTTTTGCGGACCCATTGACTTGAATGGAGCCACGGAACAGTGATTTGCGGGCAATAATAGAACATGTTCTATCTTTCAACAGAACGGAAAAACGGAAACAGAATGCATACGAGTACTATTCCGTTTTTTATTTTTTTTATTGCAGAGCCATTGAAATGAATGGTTCCGTATATGGACCGTATACAGAACGCAAAAAACCGCCCGTAAACGGAAAAGAAAACCGGTCGTGTGAAAGAGGCCCTAGACAGAACAGGAGCAGATCCATCACACCTGGTCTCTCTGTAGCCTCCACTTCTGGTATTGGCTCCCAATAACGGACGTGTGAACCAGGCCTTAGTCCTAAACGGAAGGGTCCTGGCGATTCCCTCTAATATCGCTTACCTGAGCTCGGAGTCCGAAATGTGCCCCCAGATCTTCAAGAATCACCACCTTGGAAGCCTAAAAAAAAAAGAGAAAAAGAGAAAAACACAACAGTCATGCAGCGCGCTACTTGTCATGTGCGCTGAGGTCTAACATAAAGGTTCTACAGCTAAGGTACAATTCCTTCCTATTTTCCAGGATCTCTGCTTGCTGTCAGTGAATGAGAGCATTTGCTTTCACACCCAGAGGCTGGAACACATCAGCAGCACAAATGTTTCATTACACACAAAAAACTAAAACTAAACGGAGAACCCCTTTAATTGTCGTTCCGAAGCATACTGCCTCCCATTCACCTGCAAATGAGATGACTGGAAAACAAAGGCCTGCCTTAGGGCTCATTCACACGACCGCATGGTTGCAGTGCCCGTGCTGCGGACCACAAACAGCAGTCCACAATACATGGACACCAGCCATGTGAACTCCGCGCTGCGGTACGGACCCACTGACTTGAATGCCGCAAGATACGTCAAACAATAGGACATGTCCTCCATTTGGCTGTATCTGGCGGATCGCGCACCCATTCACGTCAGTGTCTGCAATACGGGCACAGGGGCCTTACGTTCATGTGAATGAGCTCTTAAAAAGAATGCAGTATTTGTTTTATCATCTAATCCTGAAATGTTGCAGTTTTCAAACTGAGCCTCATAATGGACTGACATTTCCCTTCTAGAGATCATTTCTCAGCAGTCATCTCATTATAATCCCCAGAAGGATTACAATGACAGGCTACACATATATAGATAACACAGGATCCCCCATTCACAATAGGTGATGTCACAGCTAATCTACTCCCCATCCCTGCACAATGACCTCTGCATAGGTCACAGAGCATGACCACAACAAACTCCCATAGAAGTCAATGAGTCACCCCCGGGCTACCGGCTCCATATGGAGTCCTCCCCGGGCTACCGGCTCCATATGGAGTCATCCCCGGGCTACCGGCTCCATATGGGGTCATCCCCGGGCTACCGGCTCCATATGGGGTCATCCCCGGGCTACCGGCTCCATATGGGGTCATCCCCGGGCTACCGGCTCCTATGGGGTCATCCCCGGGCTACCGGCTCCTATGGGGTCATCCCCGGGCTACAGGCTCCTATGGGGTCATCCCCGGGCTACAGGCTCCTATGGGGTCATCCCCGGGCTACCGGCTCCTATGGGGTCATCCCCGGGCTACCGGCTCCTATGGGGTCATCCCCGGGCTACCGGCTCCTATGGGGTCATCCCCGGGCTACCGGCTCCTATGGGGTCATCCCCGGGCTACAGGCTCCTATGGGGTCATCCCCGGGCTACAGGCTCCTATGGGGTCATCCCCGGGCTACCGGCTCCTATGGGGTCATCCCCGGGCTACCGGCTCCTATGGGGTCATCCCCGGGCTACAGGCTCCTATGGGGTCATCCCCGGGCTACCGGCTCCTATGGGGTCATCCCCGGGCTACCGGCTCCTATGGGGTCATCCCCGGGCTACCGGCTCCTATGGGGTCATCCCCAGGCTACAGGCTCCTATGGGGTCATCCCAGGCTACCGGCTCCTATGGGGTCATCCCAGGCTACCGGCTCCTATGGGGTCATCCCGGGCTACCGGCTCCTATGGGGTCAACCCCGGGCTACCGGCTCCTATGGGGTCAACCCCGGGCTACCGGCTCCTATGGGGTCAACCCCGGGCTACCGGCTCCTATGGGGTCAACCCCGGGCTACCGGCTCCTATGGGGTCAACCCCGGGCTACCGGCTCCTATGGGGTCAACCCCGGGCTACCGGCTCCTATGGGGTCAACCCCGGGCTACCGGCTCCTATGGGGTCAACCCCGGGCTACCGGCTCCTATGGGGTCAACCCCGGGCTTCCGGCTCCTATGGGGTCAACCCCGGCTACAGGCTCCTATGGGGTCAACCCCGGGCTACCGGCTCCTATGGGGTCAACCCAGGCTACAGGCTCCTATGGGGTCAACCCCGGGCTACCGGCTCCTATGGGGTCAACCCCGGGCTACCGGCTCCTATGGGGTCAACCCCGGGCTACCGGCTCCTATGGGGTCAACCCAGGCCACCAGCTCCTTGTCTGCAGCAAGGGTGATCTGGAAACCCTTGCAGAAATCCATGCCCCTGCCGCACACCCCGCATTTATATCTATGAAATGGATTTGCAGTTGCAGAAGTTTCTGTAACAAATCTGCCGCGTGTGAATATAATCCTGCTGTGTAATACTGTGCGCCCCAAGGGAGAGCTGATTCCTGGGGGGCTCTGTCAGCATAACATGGCTACCATGTGATACATGGCTGTTATGGCCTGTCCTCCAGGGTGAGAGCAGCTCCTGTGCGTGGATCTCAGGTCTAGCTCATAGATGGGGGGGGGGGGGGGGGTGTACAGGGCAGAGAACCTATAGAAGCATATGGACAGTCAGGAGTTAATACAATGAGGATACACATCTACTCCACAGCACATATTGAAGTGTAGTAACCTACAGGAGCCAGCAGATGGCGCTACATGATAACGTATGTACAGGAGGACTGCAGTCATTACACTGTATGTCATCCTCGGGGGGACTCTGCCCGGTCACCCAGCTTTACATGATCCTGAGCAGACGTTCTGCTCCTAGGATTAAAGGGATTTTCCTGGGAATTTGACATTGGTGGACCCCGGGAGCCCCCAGGGATAAGGAGCGGCGGGTTCTCTTCACTGGTTACACAGGCACAGCGGCTGATCTGTAGCAGGCTCATGTTCGTAGCCATATCTGCCTTCATTGTGCTGACTGGTGAGGGGCCCAGGGGTCCAGCTCCCACTGAGCAAACATCTCTGGGCTGTCACTTTTAGTAGACCACTTTTTGACGCAGGTCCCTCTGAATCATGCTGATCACTGGGGTCTCACTCACTGGACACCCTGAAATATGCTGTGAAAGGGAACTGCTGCCTTTCCCTGCAGCGCCTCCGCAGGAGAAGATAAGAATTACAGGGTGCTCACTTATTTTGGTGCTAGGCCCCGTTCACATCTTTTTTTAGAATTTTTGGTGAGTTTTATAAGAAAAAAATTCATGTCACTATATTTTATTTTTTTAGATATAATCCTGCAATTTCCACACTGGACACTAGGCCTAATAACAGGTCATGATTTCCTGTTGTGTACAGGTACTTTTTCGGTAGCCATCACATTATCACCACAGGCTGGAGTACAATGACAAGTAACTTCCGTATACAGATAAGACAGGATCCACCATTCACAATAGGTGATATCATAGCTTATCTGCTCCCTCCTGACCCCGCCTACAAAACTCTCCCATAGAAGTCAATGGTGTCCGCTCCTTTCCATTGTGTCTATGGCCCATGGAGATGCTCTCAAAATGACAGGAAGTTTTAAAAGGGTTGTCCCACAAAAAAATATTCTTCAGTTTTTAATCCAGCACCTAGATCTGAATGCTTTTGTAATTGTATGTAATTGAGTATAGTCAGTGAATTGTTCAATAAAATGTATCTGTATAGCGCCACCTGCTGTTTTTTTTTTTTTCTTTGTCCTGCTCCGAGAAGTCCACACATGCTCAGTTTCATCCTTCAACTGCCTCCTGAGCTGTGATAGGGAGAACACGGACACGCCCCCGAGATGTGATAGGGAGAACACGGACACGCCCCTGAGATGTGATAGGGAGAACACGGACACGCCCCCTGAGATGTGATAGGGAGAACATTGACACGCCTCCTGAGCTGTGATAGGGAGAGCATGGGCACGCCTCCTGAGCTGCATAAGAAAGGACACGCCCCTGAGCTTCCAGCTTGATATAAATCTAGCAGAGCAATGAATGTAGAGATCAGTGGATCCATGTGAGGTGCAGGGCTGGTTCTGGCTTTGGTAGAAAGAGATTGTCATCTACTATATGAGGGATCATTTTGATGTATTACATTAATTTTACATTTACTAGATTTTATGCCTAGAGGCCAATATAAAAACTGCAAGATTATATACAATTTTTACACATTTTGTTTTATATAATGACATTGAAAAAATAAATAAAAAAACACAAAAATATAAAAAAAAATTAAATAATGTTTAACATAAAAATGTGATTTAAATAGGTAATGTTCTGATGACACAGAGCACTGAGTACAGGCCTGTGCACAAGACTGATTTTTTTATTGCTTTTTATATTTTTTTGGTCCCGTGGAGTGCAAGAATTCCCCAAAGTTTTACCTACCTGAATGGCACCCTTTCAGAGATCCTCCACCGAATATGCTCCATCTGAAGGCTGTGCCGACCACGACAACCAGGCAGCACTGCCAATGACCAACCACCCAGCAGGTGACTCCTGCCAGGGTCAGCACAGGCTTCAGCTGCAGGCTAGTAGAGGAGAGCAAGGGGATCTCCGACGCGGTGCCATACAGGTATGGACTGACATCTGCATCACGGTCGCTTAGATAGGTCTTGTATGGATCAAGTGATTGGAAAATAATGGAGAAACATGAAATTAGTGAAGAAAGGTGGTAAGATGAGGTCGGCGTGACATTATTGGCACTGACGTTATGGGCAGCCGAGCTGAAGGACTGGACTCCATGGGCTGCAGGTACTGTACTGGAACAGTCCATGGAATTCAGTTCTCAGGGCTTGGACCTGCCATCAATCATCTCCGTCTTCTCAGCTGAGACCAGCCCTAGGAACCTACCGGGTACAAGCAGTGGACACAAAAGACAAGGGAAATTTTTATATCAAAAATAATTGACGAGTGGATAAAAGGTTTTCACCAGGAGCTGGTGCTGAGATCATGGTAAGACCTGGAGCGGTCAAACATGCAAGACATTCGCTCTTTAGCTTTGATGTGAATGCCCATGCTTGAACAAGATTTTTTTTTTAAATATAAGTATAGAATAATTTTTACATCTATTTTGATAGCTAATGTTTCTTTCCCAATGTACAGCTTCAAATTCCCTGCACAGACACAGGGATTTTCATATTGATGTCCTATTCTCAGGATAGGTCATTCATTCCTGATTGGTAAGTGTCCAAATGCTGATCGGCCTCCTCACAGCTCACCAAGCACAGCACCGTACATTGCATAGTGGCTGGGCCTGGTATTGCAGCTCAGCCCCAATCACTTCAATGGAACGGACCTGCCTCTAGGTCATGTGACTGATGTACGTGACATCATTTGCCTAGGAAGAGGCCTAAGCACTCACAGAGCCCCCAGGCTTCTTCGTACAGCCGGTTGGTGGGGGTTCCTAGTATCGGACCCCGGCCAATCTGATAATGATGACCTATCCCGGATAAAATTCCCAGATAAGCCCTTTAAATGTTAAAATTCTGGTTATCTTTGACCGCCACTAGAGGGCGCCTAGAAGCTTTCTGCATACTGTTCATAAATCAGCATGCAGTACACGCCCCCTGCTGGTAGTTCTTGCCTGTGCAGGGGATTTGGAGTTCAGTATCAGAAAAACAGACCTACTGCAATGGAAATCAAGATACATTTAGAAACTGGAAGAGAATTTGAGGCCTGCAAGGAGACAGTATTACAGCCATATGTAATCAGCCACTTACCTTAATGTAGTTAATGAACTCTGTGAGAAAACTGCGGGTCTGGAAGGAAGAAAAAAAAAAGGGTTACAAACATGGCAGATGGTACAGTCACTAGTCATCGTATGACGGTCCTACCGTCCATCATTCTCGAAGGGGTTGTCCAGGTCAGACACCTCCACCAAGCAACTGTTCTTTGCAGCTACAAGAACTATCACTTTGAATGGAGCCAAAGCAGACGAGGAGGGGAGGATCGGAGCGGCGTCACTGGATGTGGCGGGGCGTGAAATGGGAGAGTATACATTATTGTATCACAATTGCTTTATGGGGGGGGGGGGGTTAAGTAGATGGACAACCCGATTAGAGGAGCTGACAACCCTTTTCATAATTACAAGTAATACAAGGGGTCTGCCAGAAGGGCCCACATCCCAGCTGATAGGAAGGTGATCCTGAGTATAGGACCACCCACTAGGATGTCCATATGACTTAAGAGGGGTTGTCATCATGACATCATAATTCCTTTAAGGGGCTAAAGAAGCAGGGGCGTCGCTAGAGTCTTAAGAGATCCGGGGCACGAGCCCCCACCCCATGAAGCCACGCCCTCATCCTTCACAGTAGTTATTAACCCCTTTCAGCAGTCCTCCCTTCAGTGAATGGGGGACTGCTGAATAGGGTTAATAAATAGAGGGAAGGGCCTAGCCGTCTGGGCAACCTCACAGATCATCCATAACAGTGTCATCCACAGATCCCCCTCCCCGCCGCTCACAGGAGTATACATTTATAAACTGTAATCCGTATCCTGCAGTAACTTTAAATCAGTGCTCATCTCTATCTACCTTACACTCAGCTCCAGACAGTAACAGGCAGGGCGGGCGGCAGTGCTCACTAACTGACGTCACGCGCCTGCGCCGCCCCCCCCCCCCCCCCCCAAGTGTCATCCACAGACCCCCTCCCCACCCAGCGCCGCCTCCTTGCTAATTTATTCACTTCACTTGCCTCTGTGTAATTGCAGAGAAGCGCCTTAATCTCATACAGGCGCACTGGAAGAGGCATCGTCAAACGAGGCGCGCTGGAAGACGGCGCATGCGCACTTCGCTCGACGATGCCTCTGCCAGTGCGCCTGTGCAAGATTACACAGAGGCAAGTGAAGTGAGTAAATTAGCTAGGAGGCGGCACCGCCTCCAGCAAGGGTGTGCTCTACGCGGTGGCGTACCTTGCTTATGGGTGGCGAGGGCCCTGCATTCGGGGCACTGGACAAAACATCCGGGGCTTCAGCCCTGATTGTTTTGACCTAACGACGCCCCAGTAAAGAAGGAAAGGTCAAAATTTCATAGTTCTACCTTACACTGTTCGATTGATTAAAATAAGACATGAGAGACGTCCTGGATCTTCAGAACATGACAGGAGAGAACTGTTTGGTCAGGAAAGTATTAATAGTTCTGTTCTTGCAGTTTTAGGCTGTGTTCACGTGTATCGATGGATACCTCAGGAGCCTCCACTGTTGACAGCATCATTTTAATGAGAAAAACACAGCCTGCAGCGCTATATTTTCCTCTATAGAGCAAAAGCAACCCGTTGTAAGTCAATGGGAATCGGTTCGGGGTGGTGGCGTTATCCATCCTATGAAGAACCAGGCATGTGTCATAGATGGATACGATGTTCCTGCTGTGAACAGGACCTCAGTTTTACAATTCCCTTGTTTTTTAGTTTAGAAATTTTTGCCAAAATCGGAGCCTTGAGTACAATCTCTATCTCACTTCAAATTACCCAAGGAGCCCTAAGAAGCCGGATTAGTTGGAGCTCATTAGCTGAGGTCACAGACAGGTTCCAGAGCTGATTGAGAGACCTTGTGCCTGCAGACATAGCAATAGGCTCGTCAGGATCCCTTTTTGGTTCCTTGATTCTGCAGAGCTCCTACGAAATTGATCAAGGAACAAAAGGACCAGGACTGAACCTGGTATCTTGGCCCCAACTGTACTGAAATCTAAACATCTACATTTGGGTTGATGTTGTACTTGAGAACATATTTTTTTTTTGTATGCCCAACCTTGCCATCTAAGAGGCTTGAGCAATGAATGGGTTAACCACGATTCCTCCACTATGGTGTTCAGATGTGGTCACAAACGCCTTGGCGTGGGCTTCACAAGTGTTCGGTGCAAGCATGGAGTGTGAAGGTCAGCGACATGGAGTCATAGGTTTTCAAACATATCACCATCTGCACTTGAGAAACCAGAAGTTGCACAACCTCTGAACATTCAGATCTTTACTTTTGCTGGTGAGATCTACGGGGGCCGCCAAGACGCCCACTACGTACTGGATTCATAAACTTCACACAAAAAAAAAAAAAAAAAAAAAAGTATAAAAATAACATAAAATCAACAGTGAAAAGTAAGAAAAGATTATGAATGACTGTTGGGTGAGGAGGATCCGTGAAGATCAAAAGGATTAATGAAGATCCATCCAAAGCCAGAAGACCAGATCAAAAAAAATGAAAACGCTCCAGTATTCTGTACAAAAGTTGAAAATGTGCAAGTAGCACTGTTGCGCAAAAGAGACTTAAATATTTTTTTTTTTACCCCACTCTAACCTTTTTGGGCCTCCAACACGTCGACCGACTTGCTATAATTTACTTCAGAAACTGCCAGAAATTATTGCACAAGTCTACTGTACGTCAGCTCACACATGGCATAGCTTTGTTTTTACAGTACACGGACATTAATTAAGTTTCAAATATAAAAATTTCCCCCCAAAAAAAGTTTAATTCCCCAAGTTCCTTCTCCACATGGTGCATTAAGCAGGTCAAGTGGAAAAGGACATTCTTCTGGCCTGCACTGGGGGAAAGGCTCCTTTATGGATATGCTTTGCGTGCACATCGGAAACGAACTTGATGTGAACAGAACCTAATCTAGAGGAGCCCAGAATTTCCTGACCACTGAGAATTTTCTGGCACTTTCTAAAAAAAAAATATCTTATTTTTTCCACTTCTGGGATTCCTGGAGGATCAGCGGAAGAGGTCGCAATAACCCTTTTACCCTCGCTAAAGAGTCCTGTGCTTATTTCTAGTCCTCCGACCGATACAACAATAATGCTGGTGCCGGACACGGTCAATAATACAGCTCCAAGTGGCCCCCATGCACATCAGCGTATCGCTGACCAGACTGACAGCAGCGGGTATGGCAGACAGTGTAATGTGTATGGGGAGCTCTGGACTCTCCCCCGACAGATGGAGGAGAGAAGGATTGGGTGAAGTGAAGATTTCTGCCCAATCCTTTTGTTCTCCCAGGAGATAAGCGGCCACCAGGCCGTCTCCCGACTCGCCACTGAATACACATACATGTCCGGTTTGGCCAAACCGGACATGTATGTGTATGGGGGAGTCGGGAGACAGTCTGAATTGAATGCATATGGAAGCCCTAAAGGGGTCCTCTGTGAGTGTTTTAACATGGCCACCAGAAACCTGTCCTAGAATGTGAGCAGGACTGGTTGCCTCCACTTACAGAACTGCCTAGGAGGGTGAGGAGGCCTCACAACACAATGAACCTGTCAGGCTGCTCAGACGTATGGCAGGCAGCATCACCTTTACCATTAACTGTAGAACAGTGCTGGAAGGGCCATCCTGTACAAGTGGAGTCAACCAGTCTATGCAATCTAGGATATAGTCTATGGGAACTGAAAGTGACAGTTAAAATATTTTTGAAATATAAAAAAAATATATAATATTCAGCATGTGTGGAGAAAGCCGCAATCAGCCGAATCGCTGGTGATGCGCCCACCTTGCCGAAGCCAAAAACAAAAATTCTCAGTGGTCAGGAAATTCTGGGCTCCTCTAGATTAGGTTCTGTTCACATCAAGTTAGTTTCCGATGTGCACGCAAAGCATATCCATAAAGGAGCCTCAAAAAGTCATATTCGCCACGCAAAAAACAAGCCCTCGCACAGCTATTCACGGGTGTCAGAACATGACGATGCAAAGAAAAGTCTATTTTTTTTGTTTGTGTAAACAGGGACCTCTTTACGGCGAGGACACCGGTGTATTATTTCTCTAAATAACTACAAATGCGGAACTCCAGCCTGACCCATCATGTCAAGGGGTCATCACCCGAGCACTGTGTTAAACCTAAAACAGGTTTTTTAAATTATTTAATAGTTTTAGATATTTGGTGGGATTTTGTAGCCGATCAGGGGGAACGGGAAAGTCCTCTGGTGTCACCGGGGAACTGAACGGCTTCGTAACAACCTCCTCCCCCGAACAAGGAAAGTATGAATGAAGACGGCGCTAAAAGGACAAACGGTAAAAGGACAAACGGT
The DNA here is from genome assembly GCF_014858855.1 of Bufo gargarizans. Classification (NCBI taxonomy): domain Eukaryota; kingdom Metazoa; phylum Chordata; class Amphibia; order Anura; family Bufonidae; genus Bufo; species Bufo gargarizans. The sequence goes on from NC_058080.1 coordinate 16,163,189, forward strand.
AGATGACTGAGGAAACGAAGCACCAACCGGTATAAGCAGAGGAAGGTGCGAACTAATGAGATGGATGGATGGATGGATGGATGGATGGATGGATGGATAGATAGATAGATAGATAGATAGATAATAGATAGATAGATAGATAGATAATAGATAGATAGATAATAGATAGGAGATAGATAATAGATAGATAGATAGATAGATACAAGATAGATAGATAGATAGGAGATAGATAATAGATAGATAGATAGATAGGAGATAGATAATAGATAGATAGATAGATAGATAGATAGATAGATAGGAGATAGATAGATAGATAGATAGATAGATAGATAGGAGATAGATAGATAGATAGAGAGATAATAGATAGATAGATAGGAGATAGATAGAAGATAGATAGATAGATAGATAGATAGGAGATAGATAGATAGGAGATAGATAGATAGATAGGAGATAGATAGATAGGAGATAGATAGAAGATAGATAGATAGGAGATAGATAGATAATAGATAGATAGGAGATAGATAGAAGATAGATAGATAGGAGATAGATAGAAGATAGATAGATAGGAGATAGATAGATAATAGATAGATAGGAGATAGATAGATAATAGATAGATAGGAGATAGATAGAAGATAGATAGATAGATAGATAGATAGATAGATAGGAGATAGATAGATATGAGATAGATAGATAGATAGATAGATAGGAGATAGATAGATACTCTAATTATGCATGAGGCGGAAAAAACTGATTTTATGCATTTTTTCAGTTTTACATTCTAGCCATATGCTAATAGATCGGGGGAGGTGGATTTCACAAAACAACTTTTTTTTTTTTTTTTTTTTTTTTTTTTTACAGTCAGGGTTTAGGCTACTTTCACACTAGCGTTCGGGTTTCCGTTCGTGAGCTCCGTTTGAAGGAGCTCACGAGCGGACCCGAACGCAGCCGTCCAGCCCTGATGCAGTCTGAATGGAGGCGGATCCGCTCAGACTGCATCAGTCTGGCGGCGTTCAGCCTCCGCTCCGCTCGCCTCCGCACGGACAGGCGGACAGCTGAACGCTGCTTGCAGCGTTCGGGTGTCCGCCTGGCCGTGCGGAGGCGTGCGGATCCGTCCAGACTTTTAATGTAAGTCAATGGGGACGGATCCGTTTGAAGATGCCACAATGTGGCTCAATCTTCAAGCGGATCCGTCCCCCATTGACTTTACATTGAAAGTCTGAACGGATCCGCGCAGGCTACTTTCGCACTTGCGCACTTGCGAATTTTTTTAAAGTTATTAATGCAGACGGATCCGTACTGAACGGAGCCTCCGTCTGCATTAATATGAGCGGATCCGTTCAGAACGGATCCGCCCGAACGCTAGTGTGAAAGTAGCCTTAGGTTTTGCTGTCACTGCTTATTAAACACATTAAGAGTCGATATAAAGATTGCTGCATCAGTACATGATACACACAATATACCGCGCTCTACACACACTATATACCGCGCTCCACACACACTATATACCGCGCTCCACACACACTATATACCGCGCTCCACACACACTATATACCGCGCTCTACACACACTATATACCGCGCTCCACACACACTATATACCGCGCTCCACACACACTATATACCGCGCTCTACACACACTATATACCGCGCTCTACACACACTATATACCGCGCTCTACACACACTATATACCGCGCTCTACACACACTATATACCGCGCTCTACACACACTATATACCGCGCTCTACACACACTATATACCGCGCTCTACACACACTATATACCGCGCTCTACACACACTATACCGCGCTCTACACACACTATACCGCGCTCTACACACAATATACCGCGCTCTACACACAATATACCGCGCTCTACACACACTATAACGTATTCTACAATGTGCTTTGTTTTAGTTTAAACTGCAGTATTTTTTTTGCCATTTCTCCCATAGGCGACTAGTCTCCATGACTTGGAAAATGCCAAAAACAAACACGGACATATAAACCGCGCTCTACACACACTATATACCGCGCTCTACACACACTATATACCGCGCTCTACACACACTATATACCGCGCTCTACACACTATATACCGCGCTCTACACACTATATACCGCGCTCTACACACTATATACCGCGCTCTACACACTATATACCGCGCTCTACACACTATATACCGCGCTCTACACACTATATACCGCGCTCTACACACACTATATACCGCGCTCTACACACAATATACCGCGCTCTACACACAATATACCGCGCTCTACACACAATATACCGCGCTCTACACACAATATACCGCGCTCTACACACACTATACCGCGCTCTACACACAATATACCGCGCTCTACACACACTATACCGCGCTCTACACACAATATACCGGGCTCTACACACACTATACCGGGCTCTACACACACTATACCGGGCTCTACACACACTATACCGGGCTCTACACACACTATACCGGGCTCTACACACACTATAACGTATTCTACAATGTGCTTTGTTTTAGTTTAAACTGCAGTATTTTTTTTGCCATTTCTCCCATAGGCGACTAGTCTCCATGACTTGGAAAATGCCAAAAACAAACACGGACATATAAAATCCAAATGCTGTAAAAAAGCCACACTAAACACATCACATATAAAAAAGAAACAAAAAACGCTGCAATTGTAAAACACCAGAGAACAGCCCCGGGCGGACCGATTAAACAATTAGTGGCAGTTTTCTATTGTACACACGTCGCACATCTTGGCGCTCGCCATACGTTTGACTTTTTAATTCTTGCGCCACTCTTCAAAGGAGACAAGAGAATATTGGATAGGATACTGTGCGGCCTCCGCCGGTGCGACAGATTTACTACTGGTGTAAATGACGCCACACTTCTACATCTGCAGCAGGCGTGGATTACAAATCCTTGCACAAAGTCGAGCAAAGATGTGCCAAGCGTGCGCCACTTTACAAAATCTGACGCGCACTTTGGCGCTTCATAGACCAGTCTGACGCCAATCTTACTCAGTTTCCCGCTGTTGTGTGAGGAGCTTTAAGGGAACGTCCACACAAGGCTGAATCGCTGCCGATCTGCAGAACATGGTTAAGATCTTACAAAATCTCATCCGCCCGCCGCGAAAATGAAAACGGATAAGCTCAGCGCGTCAATTTTGTGTTTGCCCTCTGTACGGGTAACGGAGTCACCACTCCAGCGTGAAAGAAGACGGATCTGGGGTGGGATATGGACCAATCACATTTCTAGATTCCGATCAGGTGGACGGTATAAAACCAGATAAAAGAAAAGTAAAACATGATATAAAACACTATTTGAATTGCTTTATTGCAAGGTGTAATTCAGCATGTACCGGGAGCGATCGTTCCAGATAATCCAGCACTGACTGTGTCATTCTAGCAGTATATGCAGACGGATGATTCATCTTTCTTACTTTTATTAACCCTTTTTTAGCCTCCACCTGTGTTACTATACATAATACAGTAGGCTCTATACAGTCTGTATAAAGAAATAAGATTGGCACACTAATATCTGGAGGGAGCTGAATATATAAAAAAAATTGTTTAATAGGTAAAGATAGTTAAAAATGTATAATGTGGTAAAAATGTGATAGAAATATGTAAAATATGATAAAAAATGTGAAGGTAAAAAGAAAGGTAAAAGGAATGGATCTCCGATAGTGATCAAAAATAGTCCGAAGTCTTGTAGTTCCACAGGTACAATAAAGGTGGCTGTAATTGGAGAGTCGGCGTCCCACGTGTTCTGTGCGCGCTTGAATTCCCGCGCACAGAACACGTGGGACGCCGACTCTCCAAGCTACGCGAGAAGGGCATCTTCGCACGGGCCGCCTGGAGCTTCAGGAGCATCCTCCAGACAGGTAACTTTAGCGGAGCACATCCCAGCCATAGTGGGACGCCACTGCTGGTAGATGAACGGCCCGCTAACACACCTACGCGTGTATGAGATCTCTGACCATTAACATTACCACAAGTATAAGCATTACAGCGTCATCCATATTGGCCAAAGACGGCTTACTTATTGCTATTTATATCAACCATCACCTACCCTCATCCGTTATATTTATTTTTCATATATACCATTACACTTTTTTGGGGGACTATACTCGCCATCCATTTTTTCATATTTGAGGACCTTCAATTACAACCACCTTTATTGTACCTGTGGAACTACAAGACTTCGGACTATTTTTGATCACTATCGGAGATCCATTCCTTTTACCTTCACATTTTTTATCATATTTTACATCTTTTTATCACATTTTTATCTATCTGTACCTATTAAACAATTATTTTATATATTCAGCTCCCTCCAGATATTAGTGTGCCAATCGTATTTCTTTATTCAGTTTCTCCATTCGATTGAGGGCGTCCGTCCAAGATTAGAGCACCTAACTCCACAGATCTAGTGTCTATACAGTCTGCATACCTGCAGGGCACTGCGGAATATATATATATTTAGTAGTAAGTAAAATACATAGACAGAGATGAAGCAGAGCTGAGTGGATCAGCGGAGTGTGTTACCTGGTCCTCGTCCATGGTCTCGCCCACCCCTTCCTCCTCCACCACGAAGCTCTCCTTCAGCTTCAGGTACTCCTCGTACTCCCGTTTCTCCTGCTCCTCCTTGGCTTTCCTCTTTTCTTCCTCCTATAAGGAACATAAGACACGGTGAGGCTGCTGTATGTCAAACACATCATCACTTCTCCAACTACCGAGAAAACAGCCTGCAGTGGGCTATATGGAGCCCAGATTACCATAGCCACACCCACCGCATAATGCACAGGGCGCAGATTACCATAGCCACACCCACCGCATAATGTACAGGGTGCAGATTATCACAGTCACACATCACATATAATACACAGGGTGCAGATTATCACAGTCACACATCACATATAATACACGGGGTGCAGATTATCACAGTCACACATCACATATAATACACGGGGTGCAGATTATCACAGTCACACATCACATATAATACACGGGGTGCAGATTATCACAGTCACACATCACATATAATACACGGGGTGCAGATTATCACAGTCACACATCACATATAATACACGGGGTGCAGATTATCACAGCCACACATCACATATAATACACAGGGTGCAGATTATCACAGTCACACATCACATATAATACACGGGGTGCAGATTATCACAGTCACACATCACATATAATACACGGGGTGCAGATTATCACAGTCACACATCACATATAATACACAGGGTGCAGATTATCACAGTCACACCATCACATATAATACACGGGGTGCAGATTATCACAGCCACACATCACATATAATACACAGGGTGCAGATTATCACAGTCACACATCACATATAATACACGGGGTGCAGATTATCACAGTCACACATCACATATAATACACGGGGTGCAGATTATCACAGTCACACATCACATATAATACACGGGGTGCAGATTATCACAGTCACACATCACATATAATACACAGGGTGCAGATTATCACAGTCACACATCACATATAATACACGGGGTGCAGATTATCACAGTCACACATCACATATAATACACGGGGTGCAGATTATCACAGCCACACATCACATATAATACACAGGGTGCAGATTATCACAGTCACACATCACATATAATACACGGGGTGCAGATTATCACAGCCACACATCACATATAATACACGGGGTGCAGATTATCACAGCCACACATCACATATAATACACAGGGTGCAGATTATCACAGTCACACATCACATATAATACACGGGGTGCAGATTATCACAGTCACACATCACATATAATACACGGGGTGCAGATTACCACAGTCACACATCACATATAATACACAGGGTGCAGATTATCAGTCACACATCACATATAATACACAGGGTGCAGATTACCACAGTCACACATCACATATAATACACGGGGTGCAGATTATCACAGTCACACATCACATATAATACACGGGGTGCAGATTATCACAGTCACACCATCACATATAATACACGGGGTGCAGATTATCACAGTCACACATCACATATAATACACGGGGTGCAGATTATCACAGTCACACATCACATATAATACACGGGGTGCAGATTATCACAGTCACACATCACATATAATACACGGGGTGCAGATTATCACAGTCACACATCACATATAATACACAGGGTGCAGATTATATCATTATTATTTTTTTGTACCCAAACATAGTTACCATAATATAGTGTAATACATCTATAATGGTGAGATGAGACAACCCCTTTAACCCCTTAAGGACCCCCGCCGTACATGTACGGCGCTGGTGGACGTCACTTAAGGTCGAGTGCCGTACATGTACAGCAGGCTGATCGGGGGGGTGCAGGAGCTGCGCCCGCCTGATTAGCGGTACGGATCCGGCAGTCACTGACAGCCGGGCCCCTGCTGCATACGCCGGCACCAGTGAAAACAAAGCTGACCGTGGCATGCAGAGAGTGTGTGGAGGGAACGGATGCCCTCCGCATCTCCATTAGGTCCCACGCTGCAGTGGCGTGGACCCGATGGCAGAGAAGGCAAGCTTGGTGCCTTCAATAGGGATCTGGGATTGCCTTCTACGGAAGTCTGTGGGATCCAGCCTTTAGGCTAGGTCTCACAGGCAGGGTGTCAGCATAAAAAGGCAGGTTGTATTGTAATGCATTGCGGAGGGGATCAGACCCCAGAAGTTGAAGTCCCAGAGTGGGGGGAAAAAAATAAAGGAGTAAAAAAAAAAAAAAAAAAAAAAAAGTGTTTTTCATAATAAAAAAAAGTTAAATAAAAAATTACATTTCCCAAAATAAAAACACATAAAATTGTAAAAGAAAAAAAGAAAACCAAACATATTGGGTATTGCTGCATCCGTAAAGGCTGGCTCTATAAAAAATATCACATGATCCACCCCCTCACCTGAACGCCGTAGAAAAAAATAAAATAAAAACTGTGATAAAACATTTTTTTTGTCACCTTACATCCTAAAAAGTGCAACACCAATCGATCAAAAAGGCGTACGCCACCCAAAATAGTACCAAACCGTCACCTCATCCCGCAAAAAATGAGCCCCTACATACGTAAAACAATAGGGAAAAAAAATAAAAATAAAAACGATGGCTCTCAGAATATGGAGACAATAAAATATGAATTTTTTTTTCAAAAAAATGCTTTTATTGTGTTAAAAGTGAAAAAAAAAGTAGATATATTATTAGGTATCGCCGCATCCATAACAACCAGGTCTATTAAAATATCACATGACCCAACCCCTCAGGTGAACATCCTAAAATAAATAAAATAAAAACGGTGTTAAAAAAGCCATTTTTTGTCACCTTACATCACAAACGCACCCCAAAATCATACCAATCAGTCATCTCATCTTGAAAAAAATGAGACCCTACCTAGGACAATCGCCTAAAAAAACTAAACAAAAAAAAACTATAGTCCTCAGAATATGGAGACCTATTTTTCAAAAATGCTTTATTATGTAAAACTTAAACAAACAACAACAAAAAAGTAGACATATTTGGTATTGTCGCGTCCGTAACAACCTGCTCTATAAAAATACCACATGATCTAACCTGTCAGATGAACACTGTAAATAACAAAAAATAAAAACGCTGCCAAAACAGCTATTTTTTGTTACCTAAAATGGTACCAACAAAACTGCCACCTTATCACGTAGTCTCCAAAATTGGGTCATTTTTTGGGAGTTTCTACTCTAGGGGTGCATCAGAGATGTCTTCAAATGTGATATGGCAACTTAAAAATTATCCCAGTGAAATCTGCCTTCCAATAAATATTGAGTTTTCTTTGGCTGTTAACCCTTGCTTGGTTACTAGAAAAAATTGATTAAAATGGAAAAGCTGCCAAAAAAGTGAAATTCTGAAATTCCATCTACATTTTCCTTTAATTACAAAGCTTGTAAAATCAGTTTTGAATACCTTGAGGGCTGTAGTTTCTAAAATGGGGCTATTTATGGGTGGTTTCTATTATGTAAGGCTCACAAAGTGACTTCAGACCTGAACTGGTCCTTAAAAAGTGGGTTTTGGAAATTTTCTTACATTTTTTTTTAGATTTGCTTCTAAACTTCTAAGCCTTCTAACGTCCCAAAAAAATAAAATGTAATTTACAAAATGATCCAAACATGAAGTAGACATATGGGAAATGTAAAGTAATAACTATTTTAGGAGGTATCGCTATCTGTTTTAAAAGCAGAGAAATTAAAAATTCTTGATAAATTAGGAATTTTTTTAATAAATAAAAATGAAATATTTAGACTCAAATTTAGCAGTGTCATGAAGTACAATATGTGAACAGAAAACAATCTCAGAACGGCCTGGATAAGTAAAAGCGTTTTAAAGTTATCACCACATAAAGTGACACTGGTCAGATTTGCAAAAAAAGGCCTGGTCCTTAAAGGGACACTGTCACCTGGAATTCACTTACGGAGCTATTAACATCACCACATCAGTCTCCGGGATTTATATTAAAATATACGAGTATTACTGCCCTGTGTCTTGTAATTTGTTTATAATATGCTAATTACCTCAATAAGGAGCCCAAGGGGCTGTCCCTCCGTCCGTTGGAGCCTAGCCGCGCCCATTATCTTGGAGCCCAGAACCCCCTTACTGCTAATTTATTCACTGCTCATTGCCAACGTAATTTGTTTGTTGCTCCCGAAATCTCGCGCATTTCCGCTTTAAGCGAAGCTGGAGCATGCGCACTTCATTCTGTGAGGCCAATGCCAGGACACCGCGCGGGCGCTAACATGAGTATCCACGGCGCATGCACATTACGTCAGCGATGAGCAGTGAATAAATAAGCAGTAGGGCGGTGCTCCAATGACCAGGGGGACAGCCCCTTGGGCTCCTTATTGAGGTAATTAGCATATTAATAAAAGCGATTTTATAGACAAATTATAAGACACAGGGCAGTAATACTAGTATGTTTTAATGTAAATCGTGGAGACTGATGTGGTGATGTTAATAGCTCAGTAAGTGAAATCCAGGTGACAGTGTCCCTTTAAGGTGAAAAATGGCAGGGTCCTGAAGGGGTTAAGGAATTAGAAGGGCAGTTCTCTGACAGATTCAGTACGAAACAGAGCAGTGGTCTACAAATGCATTGAAACTGAAAGCTGCAGAAGAAAAACTGTTGAGCATTTTAAATAAGAATTTTTTTTTGGTCTCAAGTTGAGGAGAATATAATAATAATATTAATATTGATAAAATGCCCATAGGTGAGCATAGCCTTTGGAAGGAATCTGTCGCCAGCAACCTCCCTATCCAGTCCTTTTCATAGACACATCGCTGTAGATCGCCTGATTAACCTCCTAACAGTTCTGCCCCAGCGCTCGGGCAGCAGGGGGAGAGCTGCTTTAGCTGCTCGTATCTCTGGATTGGTAGCAGCTAGAGATAGGTCTTGTTTGAAAGATGCCGTTCCAAGCTTTCAAACAACACCAGAATCACAGCATTATCTTCACTACATTCAAAGAGATCGCTGTTAGGAATCGGGATGCAGTTGAAAGTGAAAGTAAATGCAGATTTTACTGTGTTTATTCCCGACTCGATTTCTAACTGTGATTTCTCTTGCCAGCTTTCAAACAAGACCAGGCCCATATCTGTAGCTACTACCAATCCAGAGATATGAGCACCTAATGCAGCACCCCTCCCCCTGCAATTCAGTGGTTAAAACGCAGTTTTCTTCAGTTGATCTTCGGCTTCGTCCTTATAATACTTTCTCTTAAAGGGTGTCTACCATCAGAATTTCTGTTATGTAGCTGACATCAGCAATGTGCTAATGTCAGCGTACAGAACAGTGTTCTTTATACATTTGTCCCTGAGGCCGTTCTCCTAAAAAACACACTGTTATAATATGAATGAACCTCTAGGTGCTATGTGGGCGTTGATTCAGCACCTAGAGGCTCGGTCCACTCACCCTTTATCCCGCCCAGGTCCTCCGTCTAGCCCGCCCCGCTCCTCTTGAGTGACGTCCAAGTTCGCAGCATCGCTGACGAAAATCCCGCGCCTGCGACGTCCACTTCTGTATTCGGCGCAGGCGCAGTGAGTGAAGGACGCGCTCCTGGTGCCGGCTTCCTCACTGCGCCTGCGCCTACTACGTCTTAGCGAGGAAGCCGGCACCAGGAGCGCGTCATTCACTCACTGCGCCGAATAAGGAAGTGGATGGCGCAGATGCTGGATTTCTTCAGCGATCCAGCTAACTAGGACGTCACTCAAGAGGAGCGGGGCGGGCTAGACGGAGGACCTGGGCGGGACCTAAGTGCAGGCATAGAAGTGAATGGGGCTGAGCTGCAATACCAAGCACAGCCACTATACAATGTACGGCGGTGAGCTGTAAGGAGGCAGTGGGAGTTCCGATGCCTTCTCAAACATCTGATTGGCGGGGTTCAGGGTGTCAGACCCTCACCAATCTGTCATCAGGAGGAAAAAAAAAAAACACTTGGAAAACCCCTTTAACATGCAAATTAGGCCGCCATTGGTGCAACGAGGGCTTCACCATTGCTCTTGTTGCACCCAAACTCCACTCCTTTCTGTGGCCAACCCCTCCCTTTCTACTTTGCCACTGCCTTGCCCTGTCAATCAAAACAGCGAGGGAGGGGCTGGCCACAAAAAGGAGCAGAGCTTGGGTGCAACAAGAGCAATGGTGACGCCCTAATTGCACCAAAGGTCGAATTTACATATTAAAAAAAGTGTCATAACTCAGCCTCAGATCAACAAAAGAAAAACTGTGTTTTAATCAGGTGAACCCCTGTGTGTCTATGCAACTAGATAAAAAGGACTCCTATCCCTGGATTTATTATTATAATAATAATAATAATTATTAGTAGTAATTTACCGGTAACTAAAATGGCAAAAATAGAATAAAATAAAAATAAAAAATCAGCACAACCTGACTGCTGTGTGTGCACAGGAAGAAAGGGCCGCGCCGATCTCAGACTTTTGATCTTTTCGAGGCGCACTGTTTTGCAATGAAGAGGAAGCGTCCTCTCGGTGATAAAGTGTCAGTTGGTAAACCATTTCCTCACCAGAAAAACTCCACGGGGCGAAAGGGAATTCCCCGCCAGAGTGCCGTGCCACAGCAAAAATATAAAAAAGAGGTAAAAAACACATCACAGCCCAAAAATCTCCATCTGCTCCAACTATTGTACAGACTACCTGCTGGTAACCCTCCTAGAAAGTATTTAAAAAGAAAATTAAGAAAAAGTGAATAATTAAAAAAAGGCTGAAAATAACTTTATTATCAGTAACCTCTTGAAAAAATCTGGTAAAAAAGGAATAAAAAAGGCAAAAAAAACTAATATCATCATGAATAAAGGTATTCTCCATACTGAAGAGAAAAGTAATGTTAACAAAAGGGTTGAACCTACAATGGTAAAAAAAAAAAAGGTACCGACCGTAAGCGTTTTGCGGTGCGCAAATTGCGGATCCACAAATCACGAATACCGGCCTTGTGCGTTCCGCATTTTGCGGACCACACATGGCCGTGCACTATGATAGAAAATGCCTATTCTTGCAACTGCGGGGCAGCGGAATGGAAGAACAGATGCGTACAGAACACGGTGTGCTGCCCGCATCTTTTGCTGCCCTATTTAAATGAATGGGTCCGCACCCGTTCCGCAAAGTTGCGGAATGGATGCGGACCCGTTCATACAGTAGCAAAAAAAATTAAAATCTGGTCCAGACATCACCACCTTAGTATCCAGAATCCCACAATGTCTATCTTCCATATCCTCCTTCCTCTCCTTTCGCTTTCTAAAATTTAACATGGATAAAACAGAATTATTAATCTTTCCCCCATCTTGCTAAACCCCCCCAACAGACCTATCTATCACAATCAATGGCTGCACACTCTCCCCGGTCAACCAAGTCCGCTGCCTTGGAGTGACCTTGGATTCTGCCTTCTCCTTCCGACCGCACATCCAAGCCCTTTCCACCACCTGCCGCCTCCAACTCAAAAACATCTCCCGCATCCGTGCTTTCTTCAACATTGAATCTGCGAAAATGCTTGTACATGCCCTCATCATCTCCCGCCTAGACTACTGCAACACTCTCCTCTGTGGCCTTCCATCTAGCAGTCTCGCACCCCTCCAATCTATCCTCAACTCTGCTGCCCACCTAATCCACCCTCTCACCCTGTTACTCCTCTGCCTCTCCCCTCTGCCAATCCCTTCACTGGCTTCCCATTGCCCAGCGAATTCACTTCAAAGTACAAACAAATACATACAAGGCCGTCCATAACCTGTCCGCTCCCTACATCTCTGAGCTACTTTCCCGATACACCCCCACACGCACTCTCCGATCCTCACAAGACCTCCTTCTCTCCTCTCCTCTTATCGCATCTTCCAACAATCGACTCCAAGATGTCTCCCTCGCATCCCCCATACTCTGGAACTCGCTACCCCAACACATCAGACTCTCACCTACAGTGGAATCCTTCAAGAGAAACCTGAAAACCCACCTCTTCAGACAAGCCTACAACCAGTGACCCTGCTGCCTCTATACCGCCATGACCAACTTCACCCGCGCCTACTGTGTCCTTCTCCCATACCATATAGATTGTAAGCCCTCACGGGCAGGGCCCTCTCTCCTTCTGTACCAGTCTGTAACTAGTCTTCTTCATGCTTCGTGCAGTTGTCTGTATTATGTATGTGCACCGGGCTATGGAACTATGAGGACTGCAGGTCCTGCTGGTGCAGTCAGTACGGGCGGTCAGACCTGTCATCAGATCAAGATCTACAGCTGTAAAAAAGCTGGTGTGAAACTGATCCTAGTCTTGTTTTTGTTTTATTTCGCCGCAATGTAATTGGTTAAGGACCACCCGCCATGTACAACAAGCGGTCCACATCCCTAACGCCAGCATCATTGTATAGTTTCAGCATGGGCTTTAGCTGGCGCCTGAGACATTGGACAGCCGACTGTCAGGGCTCCTGCTGTGCACAGAACTGAGGCGGCGGCACCAGTCCTGGTGGTCATGTGACCAGTCACTGGGAGTCGGCTGCTCCTGGGTGTCCCCACCACTGGGCAGATGTTCCTTGTACCTGCCCCTGCTGTGCACTCCCATATACAATGGAAAAGCAGGGCGTAGAAAATTAAATAAAAAAATTGTAAAAGAAATAAAAAAAGTTATAAATTATAATAAAACAATAATAAGAATTAAGCTAATTATAATAATAGTTATAATAAAAACAATGATACTAATGAAATAATAATAAAATAAAAATTACCGGTAATAGTTTGAATAATAAAGACCCCCAATGGTCTTTTCTAACCTTTGCTGGAGTATACAATAAAAACCTGCACCCTTCCCTAATTGCTGTCATAGTTGAGACCATATTGCTCAAAATGAAACATTTAATATATGAAAATTTAGGGCACAAAATGACAAACGCAAACAAAATGTGAGATATTAAAAGAATAAAAAATTGAAAACATTTATGAGCGTGAAAAAAAAAAATAATTACCGGTATCTGTACAAAAAAAAAAAAAATGAAGATTTAAAGAAAGCTGCGTTATTCATAAAAAAACATCTTGTCGTTAGCACAAGTAATACTAACGTGTAAAAGAAGAAAAAAAAAAGGTGCAAAACGGTGTCTGGTCCTGAAGACCTAAAATTATCCTGGAGGTGAACCAGACACATAAACCGACCTGTTCACGGATATGATGGGAGGTAATGGTTACGGACCTCCTGTCCAGTGCCCGGTCTGGCGGTTTATTTTGACATGGCAGGTGATATAAAGTAATGCGCCATAAAAACAAAAAGACACAAAGTCCAAAATTCTTCCTCCAAACTTCACAGCTAAAGACTAAACCCTCCAATCCACCAAAATGCTACGATGCATCTTACAATAGCACAAACAAAATATCTATATATCTATTATAGATAATGTGATAATAAACCATACATCTACCCTAAAATACAAAAACGCTGAAAAATGAAGAAATGTAAAAAGACCAAGCTCAATCATAGCAGAGAATCTCTACCTAAAGGTCAGAGTCAGCCTCGGCGTCTGTGTAGGAGGGCAGGCTCCGCTTTTATTTTCCTGTCACTTTGCTCGAGACCCAAAAACATACCACAAAATATTCAGCTTGAAAAGTAAAAAAAAAAAAAGCACAAATATGAAGAAAAAAGATAATATTCGATATTAAACCTAAACGTTAATATTTTTAATACTAAAAATCGTCCAAGTTAAACGGCATCTGGGAGGGCAAGAGACTGATGGTAGATAGTTTTATGTTAAAGGGGAACTCATCTAGGGGGTCCGACCTCCAGCGATCACAAGACCGCGGTTCTGCGCGCTGCGGAGGGGCGATGCTGTGCTTACGTGTCCTCTTCTCCATTCACTCCTATGGGGCGGCTGCGAGCGATGAGCGGACATGCACACCGCCGCTCCATCCTCATGGGGAAGTTCAGCGGTACTTGCGGACCCCTGCACTTGAGATCACTCGGGCCCCAGCCGATCAAACACCTTCCCTGTCCTGGGGGAACAATCCCTTTAACTCTTGAATGCGAGCGGAGTAATAACTGCACACGCCAGTAATGAGAATCCAGAGGCAGCGACTCTCCGGACATGGCCGCGTCAGTAATGAGAATCCAGAGGCAGCGACTCTCCGGACATGGCCGCGTCAGTAATGAGAATCCAGAGGCAGCGACTCTCCGGACATGGCCGCGTCAGTAATGAGAATCCAGAGGCAGCGACTCTCCGGACATGGCCGCGTCAGTAAATACTTCTATTGCCCATGAAAATAACAATTCTGCATCGGAACGCTCCTCTGTTATTCTTCTTAGAAATGTCTGAAAGACATTGACAACTGGGTTGTACCATTCCCACTGTCACAGGGGGGGTGTACCTGCATAATCTGGCAGTGTAGGGACACCCCTCCCAAATGGTAACACCCAGCTGTCAGTTTGTCTACTAGTTTCTAGTAGGAATAACAGAACGTAGATTTGGAGAAATGCATCAGAATAGGGTTTGGGGGGGGGGGGGGGGGTTATGGGAAGAACAATAATTTACTAAATGAGAGGCACGTACATGACAACATGGAGGGACGGATGCCACACACTGGCCTGCAGTCTATGGGGAATAGGCCACAGGTTACAGCATCGGGGACCTTCTCAGCAGCCACTGCTCCACATAGAAGACACAGGACATCCACATGCTGCCTGAGGATAATGGAGGTGGTTGTCCTGCACATAGTATGAATCCTCGTGTACATACTGACTGCCTGTGGATAATGGAGGTGGTTGTCCTGCACATAGTATGAATCCTCATGTACATACTGACTGCCTGAGGATAATGGAGGTGGTTGTCCTGCACATAGTATGAATCCTCGTGTACATACTGACTGCCTGAGGATAATGGAGGTGGTTGCCCTGCACATAGTATTACTCTTCGTCTATGTACAATGAAGTTAAAGGGGTTGTCCCCTACGATCCATCCAGTGGGGACAATGTCACTGGTGGAGCGGCGATGGCAGACACAGCGTGGTACATTCAGCTCATCCATAGTCAAATGAACAGGGATGAGCAGCGGCACCAGGCACCTTTGTCCCGCTGATCAGCCAGTCTCAGGGGAACCTCCACAATGCCTTATTTATGGTCTATGGAAATTTGCTGAAAATCTCACAATAAGGTTATGTTCCCACAACCGTATTTTCGGCCCGCCTTCTATCCGTATTTTTTGCCGATTGCGTGGGAACCCATTCATTTCTACGGGTCCACAAAATATGTGGACAGGACACGGATGTCATCCATGTGTTGTCCTTTTTGTGGACAAGAAAAGTCATTTTTACAATGGGGCCCGTGAAAAGTGCGGGATGCACATGGACCACAAACCTACTTTGCGCATTCATGATTTTCAGACCGCAACATGGATCCGGCTGTGTGAATGTAGCCTAAAACACATGTATGTTTGTCCTGCTGCAGAGACGGCGGGGGGCTCTTCAGCAGAGACGGCGGGGGGGGGGGGCTCTACTGCAGAGACGGCGGGGGGAGGGGGCTCTTCTGCAGAGACGGCGGGGGGAGGGGGCTCTTCTGCCGCCAGTTGTCTTACTGCCAGACACAGGAAGACGTGAGGAGGAAGAGCTGGTTCTGCCGCTGGAGCACAATCCCAATAATCCTCATTACTGACCTGCTTTTCCTCCTCCTGCCTGATCCTCTCATCATCTTTGCGTCTCTCCTCTTCCCGTTTCATATCCTGCTTCTTGCGTTCTTCTCTTTCAGTTTCTTCAGCCTATTAAGGAAAGGTAGAAGAAAAAACCACTGGTCACTGGACAATGCTAATGTCATACTCCAGTCGCAGCTAAAGCTGCACAGCTCTGCTAGTTCTCCTGTTAGTTCCCAGCTTATCGGGTGACTGTTAATACAAGAGGTAACTGAACCTTCACGGATGTTTCATCAGAATGAAGCTCACTATTTTGCCTGGGGTAGCAAGCAGAATTCTGAATGCAGCTCTGGATGTGACTAGAGTAAAATGGAAAAAAACGCTCTGGAATGACTTTTCCATATCAAATGGCATCAGTCCACTTTGTTTCCTTGTACTTGGACACTTTTTAAATATGTCTGCTTGCTGTCAATGAATGGGAAAAAAAAGGTCTGTAGTTCTTGAAGTTAAACACAGCAGCAATACAGAATTTTTTTTGCTATCCAGACAGACCTTTTACCTGCCCTGATACACTGCAGCAAACCCTCAGCAGAGATGTTGCAGGGATTTTACTGATGACTTGGGGCTCATGCACACAAAGTTATTATAATTCGTTTTTATGTTTGTTCTGTTTTATTCAGTTTAATGTTCTATTATTTTGCGGAACAGCCATGCGGACACAGAATGCACACGGGGTCGTTTCAGTTATTTTTTTCGACCCCATTGAAGTGGATGGTTCCGCATACAGGCTGCAAAAAACGGAAACGACCCCGTGTGCATTCCGTGTCCGTATGGCTGTTCCGCAAAAAAATAGAACATATCCAATTATTGTCCGCATTACGGACAAGGACAGGATTGTTCTATTAGGGGAAGGCAAATTAACAGAACGCATCCGTGTTTTGCAGATCCACAATTTCTGGACGGCAGAACAACAACGGCGGTGTGCATGAGGCCTTATCCTCAGGAAAGGTAACTAATATCTGAATGGGGGGGGGGGTCTCCTCACAACATACCAAGCAGAGGGCTACATATCATATAGTGTATGTGCTTGGTACTGCAGTCCTTGACTAGGACTGAGCTGCATAGGCCATAACTGGGACGTTACTGTCCTGGGAAGAGGTCATGGCGCTTCAGCGTCTTCAAAAAGCTGATCAGGAGGGTGCCGGAAGCCCGACCCCCACCGATCGGATATGGACAGCCTCTCCGGACAGGCCGCCAGCAGTGGTTTACTCCTAGAAATCGCTGGCCCACTGTGACAATACCATAAACTGTAAAAGGAGGCCTTTAGGCTCTGGATGTAAAGAAATCGTTTTCATTCCCTGACAGCCAGCAGAGATCTAGAAAAAGGCAGACATTTCCGCCTTAACTTTACGCCTCTCTTCTTACCTCACGTTGTGCTTTTCTCGCCTGCTTTTCCTCCAGTTTCTTCTGTTTTTTGGCACCAATCTTCCCCGGAGCCTGAACGGCCGGATTATCCTCATCATCGTCGTCATCGCGGGGTTCCTCCAGCGCTGCTGAAAAACGGCAAAAAGAGAGAGATGAATACAGGTAAAAAGTCCATACCTCCCACCTGTAAAGGGGATGCACGATCCCCCTCCCCCATCAAGTATGGCTGGACTCTTGTGATCAAAAATCCCCCTTTCGTCTTTCTACGATATCCCAGTTACGCCGAAATTGTTCTAACCCCTTTGAGAACACTTCAATTTTCTTTCTCTCTACCAAGAGGAGTCGTATTTTTAATGGCACCATATTAAAAAATTAAAAAAAAAAATATAAAATGACACTATTGTTTTTGGGGACATTTTATTCTGCAGGTCAGAATTTACTTACGGTATTTTATATGTTCTATTACTTTTGTGTTTAACAGAACTTTTTATCTTTTTCCCTCTGGGATGCATACAACTTTTTCATCACTTCTTACTCTGCTATTTAAAACAAAACCCGCCATTTCTATAGCACACGCCAGTTATGGTTGTGGCAATACCACTTATATGGACTTTTAAAAAAAATATTATTAGTGATGAGCCAAATATTTGAAAATTCGATTCGGCTGCTTCACTGAATTGCACAAAAACAAATTCTCTTCGCATCTAATTACTTTGTTGAGAAGCGCATTTCTTTGCAAGTAGTGGGCGTAATGACAGGGAACGGCAATTGCACCGCACCCCGCCATTGTCGCCCTCAGATGCCGCGTTCATAGCTGATCGAGGCATCTAATAGTAATAAGTGTAAAATAAAACATTTTTTATTAAACTTACCTCATCTATTTGATCGCAACGAGCCAGCCGCCACCACCTTGATTGAAGATCTACAGCAAAATCTTGAGCAGCCTGTGATGGCGTCATCATGGCGCCTGGTGTGGTGACGTCATACATCACCGCACACTGGATTTCGTGCGAGATCTTCAATCAAGATGGCGGCAGCAATCTCTAATATTATACACTGCAGTGTAAAGCTGACAGGCCTCCCGGGGTCATTTACTAAAGACCGGCACTGCACGCGCCAGTCTCCGTAAAAATGTGTCACCGCTTCTGATGTCCGTGCGACAGAAGCCAAAGCCAGGAGCAGCAGCAGATTTATGTCGAAATTTATGCCCGTTTTCTCGAGTACATTTTGTAAAACCTGGCGGAAAACAAAGAAAGAGATGCCAGCAAATCTGATAATCCATCACCTGAACCGCAGTTTAATCTGGAATTTCAAGGGCTAAAAACCAGGGAGAAATCAAGTAGGAGACTCTTCCTTATCTGGATTTAGACTAGGATGGGTTCTAACGGATCAAGGATGGCCAACCTGCGGCTCTCCAGCTGTTGTAACACTACAACTCCCTCCTGTAGGCAGACTGGGCATGCTGGGAGTTGTAGTTCTGCAACAGCTGGAGGGCCTCAGGTTGGCCATCCCTGCTCTAGATGATCAAACGACATAAACTCATCTGTGAAGAGAAGAAGGGCTCTACGCTGCAGGAATGTGGGCGAGAACCGGGTCACGCTTAGTCACGTCCATCACATCATGGTTACTTAACTATTGTAAATGAACCAGAAAGAACCAAAAAGTCATAAAAGTGATCTTTATCTGCAAAATAGTGAAAACCGGTTGAGAAGTGTCGCCCAGCAAGGGCTGAAGTGGGATTCTGCTCGGCTGCTGCAGTGCAGGAGATAAGCTCCACAAGCCAGAAGACCTCCTACGTGTGGTGGAAGCGAGAACTTGCTCGAGCCACCCACACCCTGTCTGTCTTCACAAATGTTTTGATGCTCAGAGACGACAAGATCTTGGACGAACGAACGGCCGCGTATGAAAAAGAGGAAGAGAGAGCGGGTCTGCGGACCTCCACCGCTTTCTTCATGACCTGACCTGGTCCCTTCTGTACAAGGAAAATAATTTCTCCCTTAAAAGACAAGATAGAAATGTCACCCCTATCCTCAGGATAAGCATCTGATGGGTGGGGGTCTGACCAGTGGGACCCCCTGCCATCACAGGGTACAGGGGTTTTCACAATTAAATAGAGCTGATTGGTGGGGGTGCCAGGTGTCAGATCCTGAGGACTGGTCATCAATATCTGGATCCTGGAAACCTCCTTTAAAGGGAGTCTGTCACCACATTTGACCATATTAGACAGATCCTATAGCGTTATATGTGCCACCCAGCAGTTAAAAACGGTACCTTTGTTGCATATAACCGAGTCTTCTTTCTGCCAAAAATGAACTTTGAAGACTGTGTAAACGAGCCCTCTCAAGTGCCCAGGGCGGTGTCTCAATCTTCCGAGCCCAAGACCGGACCTCCCTAACGGCTCATAACCCTGCCCTCCTTGTGCCTGTGCCCGCCCGTTTACTCCCCTCCCCTCGCCTTTTCCATTGCGGCTGCGCGGACAAATTCGTAGCCGGCGCATGCGCAGTAGGTATTGCGATGCCCTGCCATGACCGGGCATCGCATTGCGCATGCGCCAGCTACGAGTCTCGTAGCTGGCGCATGCGCAATGCGATGCCCGGTCCTGGCAGGGCATCGCAATACCTACTGCGCATGCGCCGGCTACGAATTTGTCCGCGCAGCCGCAATGGAAAAGGCGAGGGGAGGGGAGTAAACGGGCGGGCACAGGCACAAGGAGGGCAGGGTTATGAGCCGTTAGGGAGGTCCGGTCTTGGGCTCGGAAGATTGAGACACCGCCCTGGGCACTTGAGAGGGCTCGTTTACACAGTCTTCAAAGTTCATTTTTGGCAGAAAGAAGACTCGGTTATATGCAACAAAGGTACCGTTTTTAACTGCTGGGTGGCACATATAACGCTATAGGATCTGTCTAATATGGTCAAATGTGGTGACAGACTCCCTTTAAGTGGAGGATCATCGGAGGTCTGGCTTCTCTGACCGCCATAGATCAGCTGTAATAGCTGGGGTCAGACACATGTCGGCTGATGGAGGGAGACCGCAGCATTACATGGCAGCCAATCAAACGTAAGGACGGATCGGATCCAGCACCGCCGTCTTCTATTCTGGGGGGCCCCCCCCATGATGTTCATGTGTCCAAACAGGGTACAGGAGCGTCTTCCATGCTGGAAATGTTTCCTGCACGTGCTCTGTATGTAAGGGCTTGTTCACACAACCATTGGAGTCCCGTGCCTGTATTGCGGACCGCATTTGTGGAACCGTAATACATGGGCACCGTTCCATTCATTTCAATGGGTCCGCAAACCCGGAGATGCGGAACAGAACACTACGGAAGCACTACGGAGTGCTTTCTGGGGTAACGTTCCTCCGCACCGCAAAAAGATAGAACATGCTCTATCTTTTCGCGGAATGGAGGGATTGCGGACCCGGTTGAGGTGGACACACATGCACAGTTCCATCCTTCAACTGTTAGGGCTGGGTTCACGTCAGCGTTCAGTCCTTTCCGTCCTCCTGCTCCGTTCGGATTTGGCACATACTTGAGCCGGACGGAGCCTATGGGCCCCACAGACTATAATGGGGTCCGTTAGGTTTGCGCTCGGAGGAAGGTTTTTGAAGCGGAGACAAAAGCCCTGCGCGCACTAATTTTGTCTCCTCTTTATAAATCTTCCTCCGAGTGGAAACCTAACGGACCCCCTTATAGTCTATGGGGCCCGTATTACCTATGAGAGACGCTCTCTTGCTATAACGGCCCAGACCGGCAGGAGCGCCGATCCGGGCCATTTAACCCCTTACATGCTGTGGGCAATGGCGTCCACGGCATGTATGTGGTTACAGAGGGAGCAGACTGCTTCTGTCTCCTATCGGCACCTCGCAAATGAGATCATGAGGTGCTTATGTCAGTGCAGACAGGCCAGGGCCTAGTGGAGGCCCGAGGCCTGCTTCCAGCGGTTCCCTCTCTGGCGCAACCTGCTGGTCAATGTCAGTATAGCACTGACATTAAAATACATTGCACCACAGGAATAGTGTATTGTGTTTTAGAAGCAATTAACATATTGCTTATTATAGCCACCTTGTGGGACCATTAAGTAGTAAAAAAAAAGTTAAATAAAATGTATTAAATAAAAAAAATTACTATTTAAAAAAAAAAAAATTCCCATAGAAAAAATACTTTTCAATGGAAAAAAAAAAATTGCAAAAATAAAATCTCATCATATTTGGTATCTCGGTGTCTGTAACGACCTGCACTAAACAAATACCATGTATATTATCCCCTACGGTGAACACCAAAGAAAAAATACAACAAAATAAAGGCCAGAATGGATGCCAGAGTAAGGCCTCATGCACACAAATGTGTGGTGTCTGTGCCCGTGCTGCGGACTGCAAATTGCGGTTTCCAATGCACGGGAACCGACCATGTCCATGCCGTCTAAGGACGCAGACCCATTCACTTGAATGGGGTCCGCATCGCAAAAAAAAGGAGTGCATGCACTACTTTTTTAGGTGCGGAGCCACGGACGGAAAACCCACAGACGCACTCTGTAGTGCTTCCGATTCGTGCCTCCGTTCCACACTGCACCATATCATCCGGACTGTTGACCCGTTCAAGTTAATGGATCCGCATCCGTTATACGGCATTCGCACGGCCGGTGCCCATATATTGCAGACCCGCAGTTTGCAGGCCGCAATACGGGCACGGCCGGCACATAGTTGTGCGCATGAGCCCTTAATAAAAATGTATCGTACCTCAAAATGGCACCATTAAAAACTACAACTTGTCCTTTAAATAAAACAAGCCCTCACACTGCTACATAAAAGAGTCATAGCTCTTGGAATACGACGACGAAAATCGCTTGGTCAGTAAGACCCAGAACAGGCTGGTCATTAAGGGGTTAACAAAAATATGCTCTACTGTGGGGAAGGGGGGGCGATAGATATATCTATTATAAATACACATTCACACTTTTAAAATTAGAAGGAGGAATCTGTTCATCATTACCAAAAACATTTAGAAAATCCAAAAATAGAGGCATCGCCCACAGGACGGCAGGTGCCGCTCAATCAGGTCTGGTGACTAACAGTTCTCGTTACTGTCCTCAGTCCCACACTTGCTAGTTACTCCCATCATACATCCCACCGGCCACCAAGCCGTGATCGCTATTGACCGCAATCCCGGTCATTGCGGCCAGGTGCCTGCTGTATTACACTCGCCATGTATGGAGCGGGCTCAGCCCTAAGACACAACAAGTCACCGGACCTTTCACAACGTCTGAAATGCCAGCCCCTTATGTTTCCATTCACTGACAGGAGCTTTATGCGCAGGTGCTAGCTACCTTCTCTCTCCTCTTCCAGGCGCTGCGCTCGTCTCTGGGCCAGCATGTTCCGGTTCATCCTTCTCCTCGGCATCCCGTCCGCACGCTGCTCCGGGTGAGGCCGCGGTCTGACTGCTGCTGCCACCGCCACATTTTGCTGGTGCTCATGGTCGGCTGCAAGCAAGAAAGAAGCAATATAATTAGGAAATATCAATTACAACATCCGCCGGACGATTATACAAAGAAAAGGTCTCTCCAAAACTAACACAAAATGTCAGAAACATAGATTGTGAGCCCCATTGGGGACAGATAGATGCTGATGTCTGCAGAGCGCTGCGAAATATAGTAGAGCTACATAAGGGCATCAAATAAATAATGAAACATGGCATCAATGCATGGAGGAAAGAACAGGCCTTGTTGCCCATAGCAACCAATCAGAGCGCAGCTTTCATTTCTTAACCAGCTGTGGCACAATGAAAGCTGCGCTGTGATTGGTTGCTATGGGAAACAGGGGCATTTTCCTCCTAGGCTAGGACAAGGCCTTAGGCCTGTGTATAAGTGCACTGAAACACATTATCATTAGGCCTTTGCGGTGCGCAAAAAGTACAGATGACGTCCGTGTGCATTCCGTATTTAGCGGAACGGATCAGCTGGCCCCCCATAGAACAGTCCTATCCTTGTCCATAATGCAGACAATAATAGGACACGTTCTATTTTTTGGCAGAACGGAAATACGGACATACGGAAGCGGAATGCACACGGAGTAACTTCAGGTTTTTTTGCAGACCCACTAAAATGAAGAGTTCCGGATACGGTCCGCAAAAAAAAAAAAACGGTACGGACACAGAAAGAAAATACGTTTGTGTGCATGAGGCCTTATTATTAGGGTATGTTCACATGTGGCGGATACACTGCAGATTTTCTGTGGCAAAACCACATGCAGAATATCTGCAGCTATTCCTTTCCACATGGCTATAAACTTAAAGGGGCAGTCCAGCTTTTTATAGGCTTTTAGATTCTTCCCCCTACCTGCCGGACAGCTAGCAGGTAAGTACGCTTCCCCAGCAGGGACAAAGGGACAATAGGGGGTTACTTTTCTACCATTTTGCTTTAAGAATATTAGCTTTTTGTTGCATGAAAATATTAACCTCTTCCAGACCTTTGCCATTCATGTATAAGGGGGGGCAACGACTTTAAAGATGGCAGACAGCCATTGGCAATAACGCAAATCATGAGCATTCAACCCTTCGGATGCCGTGGTCAACTGCGCTCCCAGGACACAAGCGACTCGCCCGAGCCGAGATCAGGGTAGCCATTCAATTGTTGTTACAGACCAGGGCCCTCTGAAGTGTCCGAGGCCTACCACAGAGATGTTTCTATGGAGACCATAGGAACGTAGCGAATGTCCCATAGACTGCAATGTTAAATCACTGATGTCTATGGGAGAAGAGCGATCAGATGATCGCATGTTAAAGTCCCTGGGGGGGGGGGGGATCTAAAAATTCAAATCATTCCTTATTGCCCCATTTTAAAAAAGATAAATAAATGTAAAAACTTAAGGTCATGTACTATTAAAATATTTATCTCGTAAAGTGAATAAAAAAAATTAAAAATTGCTCCTTTTTAGCACACCTGGCCAAATTTTTTTATACGAATTGATCACAAAGTCACACACACCAACACTGTATCAATAAAAAACGTAGACGTAACTATAAAAAAAAACTGTTCCGGGGGTCAGAATATGGCGATGCACAGAAAAAAATATCATTTTTTTTCTAAAGCTTTAAGTTTTCTTTTAAAGAATAAAACACAAGAAAACCGACACACATGATCTGTCGCTGTAATCGCACTGACGGGGAGAAGGACGAACAGGTCCCTTTTTACCGCTGTACAAACAAAGGCCATAAAACTGTGGCAAAAAAGCGTTGTTTTTTTTTTTTCCAGTTTCCCACTACATTGGATGAAATAGTAAATGGCGCCACTAGAAAGTCCAACTTGTCCCGCAAAGAAACAAGCCCTCATACGTCTATGTGATCGGATTAAAAAAATATAGTAATAATAATAATAAAAATAATGGATCCGAGAGATTCTGAGAAAAAAAATATAAATTGAATATATGATATTTTTTACAGTTCAATTTTTAATCACAATTTTTTTTAAATAAAACATGAATTCATTCAGGTGACTGTACCGGGGGCAGGACTTCACATAGGATTGTCGGGGGGGGGGGGGGGGGGCTATATATTCAGATTTTAATAATTTTTGGGGATTTTATTTTTCTTTTATTACGTCTTTCTTTTAGAACTGGATTATTTCAGAGATTTTCTCCTGCAGATCTGCGGGGTCCGTCAGGGGCACCCAGGTGGCATCCATCCTGTGACAGACCCAGCGCCGGTGACACAGGGGAAAAAACGCCAAGATTCGGCCGGGTCACATGACCAGACCCCCAGCTTCCTTCCATAAAAATACCGCACTGTAGTACGAGACCCCTTAAATGATTCGGCCCACAGGAAGGATGAGAAATGTATGGTTGATGGGGGTCCAATGGTTACCCCCGCCCCTCCAGCAATCATGACAGCGGAGGTCCCCGATTCTCCTATGTTAATGGGGGGTACGCTCACACAGGGGACTCGGGGGGCCCGGCTCACAGGATCGGTAGTCCCCACCAATTCCTTATCCCAGGAATCAGCAACCTTCGGCACTCCGGCTGCTGTGAAACTACAACTCCCAGCATGCAAACTTACTAGGCTGTTCTTGTAACTCCCATAGCTATGAATGGAGGATTCTGAGAGTTGTAGTTTCCGAACAGCTGGAGGGAGCGCCGGAGGTTGCTGGTCCCTGCTCTATCCTATGAGAGGACCCCTTTAATTATGAACTGTAAAATAAAACATACGGATAGTAAGGGGTTAACCAGTGCCCAAACATCAGCCGCCATATGCACACAGCTGAGGCTTTGTTACACTTGCATCCCCCACAGTGCAGAGTAATAGTGGGAGGGGAGTTGACAGGTGGGCACGACCACCGGCTGCATGGCACAGCTTAAAGGGAGAGTCTGCTCCCACCTAAAACCACAGCAGGGGGGCATTAGGACCCCGCTCACCTTGCTCCGCCTGCCCTCTGATCCGGGTAATAAAGAAGAGCAGCACAGCCAGCAGCGCGGCGGCGACAACGTACAGCACGGGGTCCATTCTTACCGTACACGTCACTGTACTAAGCCCCGCCCACACACCGCGAGCCGTCACTAGCCGCTCGGCGTGGACGCAACCAACGACAGTTTACGGGGGTGGACAATTCCGTAACAACGCGTGTGGTGCGTGCAGCATTGCATTCCCTCCACACGATTTGAATGAATTGACATAAATAAAAGGGACGTGTAGTTCGCGGTGCTCGTTGTATGACTATAGTAATAAGATTAGACGTTACTTGTGGAATCCCCCCCTCAGCACAGCCTGCTTGGTCGCTCCCAGCATTAATCTTCTGGTGCTCGGAGCGGAGTGTAGTACAATAGGAAGGGGCGAGAGAGGACGGGCTGGTTAGAGGTGACGCGCGCTCGTCTTTTCTAGCCCTCACAGCTTCTCCTATTCCTGCAGAAGTGACGGCACGTGGTGACTAATATCCAGCCCTGCTGGGAGCGGCGCGGGGACTATCCCCTGTTATCAGCCGCTAGCTGGAGTCTAGCAGTTCACAAAAATACTAACACAGCGTGCCATACTGTGCCAGCATAATACTGCCATACTGTGCCAGCATAATACTGCCATACTGTGCCAGCATAATACTGCCATACTGTGCCAGCATAATACTGCCATACTGTGCCAGCATAATACTGCCATACTGTGCCAGCATAATACTGCCATACTGTGCCAGCATAATACTGCCATACTGTGCCAGCATAATACTGCTGCCATACAGTGCATAAATAATACCGCCATACTGTGCCAGCATAATACTGCTGCCATACACTGCATAAATAATACCGCCATACTGTGCCAGCATAATACTGCTGCTATACTGTGCCAGCATAATACTGCTGCCATACAGTGCATAAATAATACCGCCATACTGTGCCAGCATAATACTGCTGCCATACTGTGCCAGCATAATACTGCCATGCTGTGCCAGCATAATACTGCTGCCATACTGTGCTTACATAATACCGCCATACTGTGCCAGCATAATACTGCCATACTGTGCTTACATAATACCGCCATACTGTGCCAGCATAATACTGCTGCCATACAGTGCTTAAATAATACCACCATACTGTGCCAGCATAATACTGCTGCCATACAGTGCATAAATAATACCGCCATACTGTGCCAGCATAATACTGCCATACTGTGCTTACATAATACCGCCATACTGTGCCAGCATAATACTGCTGCCATACAGTGCTTAAATAATACTGCCATACAATACCACCATACTGTGCCAGCATAATACTGCCATACTGTGCTTACATAATACCGCCATACTGTGCCAGCATAATACTGCTGTATGCTGCATAACCCTGCCATAGAGGGCCATCATAATACTGCCACACAGTGCTCATACAATACTGCCATACAGTGCCAAAATAATACTGCCATACAGTGCTTATAGAATACTGCCATACAGTGCTAATACAATACTGCCATACAGTGCCTAAATAATACTGCCATACAGTGCTCATACAATACTGCCATACAGTGCCAAAATAATACTGCCATACAATGCCAAAATAATACTGCCATACAGTGCTCATACAATACTGCCATACAGTGCCAAAATAATACTGCCATACAATGCCTAAATAATACTGCCATACAGTGCTCATACAATACTGCCATACAGTGCCAAAATAATACTGCCATACAGTGCCTAAATAATACTGCCATACAGTGCTCATACAATACCGCCATACAGTGCCTAAATAATACTTCCATACAGTGGCAAAATAATACCGCCATGCAGTGCAAATACAATATGGCCATAAAGTGCCAAAATAATACCGCCATACAGTGTTCATACAATACTGCCATACAGTGCCTTAATAATACTGCCATACAGTGCTCATACAATACCGCCATACAGTGCCTAAATAATACCGCCATACAGTGCCTAAATAATACTGTCATACAGTGTTCATACAATACTTCCAAACAGTGCCTAAAAAATACCGCCATACAGTGCCTAAATAATACTCCCATACAGTGCTCATAGAATACTGCCATACAGTGCTCATACAATACTGCCATACAGTGCCTAAATAATACTGTCATACAGTGTTCATACAATACCGCCATACAGTGCCTAAATAATACTCCCATACAGTGTTCATACAATACTGCCATACAGTGCCTTAATAATACTGCCATACAGTGCTCATACAATACCGCCATACAGTGCCTTAATAATACTGCCATACAGTGCTCATACAATACTGCCATACAGTGCTAATACAATACTGCCATACAGTGCCTAAATAATACCGCCATAGAGTGCTCATACAATACTGCCATACAGTGCCTAAATAATACCGCCATACAGTGCTCATACATTACTGCCATACTGTGCCAGCATAATACTGCTGCCATACAGTGCATAAATAATACCGCCATACTGTGCCAGCATAATACTGCTGCCATACACTGCATAAATAATACCGCCATACTGTGCCAGCATAATACTGCTGCTATACTGTGCCAGCATAATACTGCTGCCATACAGTGCATAAATAATACCGCCATACTGTGCCAGCATAATACTGCTGCCATACTGTGCCAGCATAATACTGCCATGCTGTGCCAGCATAATACTGCTGCCATACTGTGCTTACATAATACCGCCATACTGTGCCAGCATAATACTGCCATACTGTGCTTACATAATACCGCCATACTGTGCCAGCATAATACTGCTGCCATACAGTGCTTAAATAATACCACCATACTGTGCCAGCATAATACTGCTGCCATACAGTGCATAAATAATACCGCCATACTGTGCCAGCATAATACTGCCATACTGTGCTTACATAATACCGCCATACTGTGCCAGCATAATACTGCTGCCATACAGTGCTTAAATAATACTGCCATACAATACCACCATACTGTGCCAGCATAATACTGCCATACTGTGCTTACATAATACCGCCATACTGTGCCAGCATAATACTGCTGTATGCTGCATAACCCTGCCATAGAGGGCCATCATAATACTGCCACACAGTGCTCATACAATACTGCCATACAGTGCCAAAATAATACTGCCATACAGTGCTCATAGAATACTGCCATACAGTGCCTAAATAATACTGCCATACAGTGCTCATACAATACTGCCATACAGTGCCAAAATAATACTGCCATACAATGCCAAAATAATACTGCCATACAGTGCTCATACAATACTGCCATACAGTGCCAAAATAATACTGCCATACAATGCCTAAATAATACTGCCATACAGTGCTCATACAATACTGCCATACAGTGCCAAAATAATACTGCCATACAGTGCCTAAATAATACTGCCATACAGTGCTCATACAATACCGCCATACAGTGCCTAAATAATACTTCCATACAGTGGCAAAATAATACCGCCATGCAGTGCAAATACAATATGGCCATACAGTGCCAAAATAATACCGCCATACAGTGTTCATACAATACTGCCATACAGTGCCTAAATAATACTCCCATACAGTGTTCATACAATACTGCCATACAGTGCCTTAATAATACTGCCATACAGTGCTCATACAATACCGCCATACAGTGCCTAAATAATACCGCCATACAGTGCCTAAATAATACTGTCATACAGTGTTCATACAATACTTCCAAACAGTGCCTAAATAATACCGCCATACAGTGCCTAAATAATACTCCCATACAGTGCTCATAGAATACTGCCATACAGTGCTCATACAATACTGCCATACAGTGCCTAAATAATACTGTCATACAGTGTTCATACAATACCGCCATACAGTGCCTAAATAATACTCCCATACAGTGTTCATACAATACTGCCATACAGTGCCTTAATAATACTGCCATACAGTGCTCATACAATACCGCCATACAGTGCCTTAATAATACTGCCATACAGTGCTCATACAATACTGCCATACAGTGCTAATACAATACTGCCATACAGTGCCTAAATAATACCGCCATAGAGTGCTCATACAATACTGCCATACAGTGCCTAAATAATACCGCCATACAGTGCTCATACATTACTGCCATACAGTGCTAATACAATACTGCCATACAGTGCCTAAATAATACCGCCATAGAGTGCTCATACAATACTGCCATACAGTGCTAATACAATACTGAAATACAGTGCCAAAATACCGACATGCAGTTTCTAAATAATACTGCCATAGAGTGCCTAAATAATATCGCCATACAGTGCTTAAATAATACTGCCATACAGTGTTCATACAATACTGCCATACAGTGCCTAAAAAATACTGCCATACAGTGCCTAAATTAATACTGCCATGCAGTGCAAATACAATACTGCCATACAGTGCTCATACAATACTGCCATACATGCCTAAATAATACTGCCATACAGTGCCTGAATAATACCGCCATACAGTGCCTAAATAATACTGCCATACAGTGCTCATAGAATACTGCCATACAGTACCAAAAT
Source organism: Bufo gargarizans (assembly GCF_014858855.1). Taxonomy (NCBI): domain Eukaryota; kingdom Metazoa; phylum Chordata; class Amphibia; order Anura; family Bufonidae; genus Bufo; species Bufo gargarizans. The sequence continues at coordinate 16,193,733 of NC_058080.1, forward strand.
AATACTGCCATACAGTGCTCATACAATACTGCCATACAGTGCCTAAATAATACCGCCATACAGTGCTCATAGAATACTGCCATACAGTGCCTAAATAATACCGCCATACAGTGTTCATAGAATACTGCCATACAGTGCTCATACAATACTGCCATACAGTGCCTAAATAATACTCCCATACAGTGTTCATACAATACTGCCGTACAGTGCCTAAATAATATTCCCCTACAGTGCTCATACAATACTGCCATACAGTGCCTTAATAATACTGCCATACAGTGCCTAAATAATACTGCCATACAGTGCCTAAATAATACCGCCATACAGTGCTCATAGAACACTGCCATACAGTGTTCATACAATACTGCCATACAGTGCCTTAATAATACTGCCATACAGTGCTCATACAATACTGCCATACAGTGCTCATACAATACTGCCATACAGTGCCTAAATAATACCGCCATACAGTGCTCATACATTACTGCCATACAGTGCTAATACAATACTGCCATACAGTGCCTAAATAATACCGCCATAGAGTGCTCATACAATACTGCCATACAGTGCTAATACAATACTGAAATACAGTGCCAAAATACCGCCATACAGTTTCTAAATAATACTGCCATAGAGTGCCTAAATAATATCGCCATACAGTGCCTAAATAATACTGCCATACAGTGTTCATACAATACTGCCATACAGTGCCTAAAAAATACTGCCATACAGTGCCTATAATAATACTGCCATGCAGTGCAAATACAATACTGCCATACAGTGCTCATACAATACTGCCATACATGCCTAAATAATACTGCCATACAGTGCCTGAATAATACCGCCATACAGTGCCTAAATAATACTGCCATACAATGCTCATAGAATACTGCCATACAGTACCAAAATAATACCGCCATACAGTGCTCATACAATACTGCCATACAGTGCCTAAATAATACCGCCATACAGTGCTCATAGAATACTGCCATACAGTGCCTAAATAATACCGCCATACAGTGCTCATAGAATACTGCCATACAGTGCTCATACAATACTGCCATACAGTGCCTAAATAATACCGCCATACAGTGCTCATAGAATACTGTCATACAGTGTTCATACAATACTGCCATACAGTGCCTAAATAATACTCCCATACAGTGTTCATACAATACTGCCGTACAGTGCCTAAATAATACCCCCATACAGTGCTCATACAATACTGCCATACAGTGCTCATACAATACTGCCATACATGCCTAAATAATACTGCCATACAGTGCCTGAATAATACCGCCATACAGTGCCTAAATAATACTGCCATACAATGCTCATAGAATACTGCCATACAGTACCAAAATAATACCGCCATACAGTGCTCATACAATACTGCCATACAGTGCCTAAATAATACCGCCATACAGTGCTCATAGAATACTGCCATACAGTGCTCATACAATACTGCCATACAGTGCCTAAATAATACCGCCATACAGTGCTCATAGAATACTGTCATACAGTGTTCATACAATACTGCCATACAGTGCCTAAATAATACTCCCATACAGTGTTCATACAATACTGCCGTACAGTGCCTAAATAATACCCCCATACAGTGCTCATACAATACTGCCATACAGTGCTCATACAATAGTGCCATACAGTGCCTTAATAATACTGCCATACAGTGCCTAAATAATACTGCCATACAGTGCCTAAATAATACCGCCATACAGTGCTCATACAATACTGCCATACAATGCCTAAATAATACTGCCATGCAGTGCAAATACAATATGGCCATACAGTGCATAAATAATCCTGCCAGAAAGTGCTCACACAATACTGATATACAGTGCCTATATAATACTGTCATACAGTGACTAAGTATTCCTGCCATATAGTGCTCACTCAATACTGATATACAATGCTTTGATAATACTACCATATAGAGCCCATGAAATACTGCCGTACCATGCCTAAATAATACTGCCATATACCACCCTCAGAATACTGACATGCCCTGCCAAACTAATACTGCTATATTGTGTTCTCATAATTCTGACCTACAGTGATTGAACAATACAATCATATAGCACTCACACAATATTGACATACAGCACCTAAATAATACCGCCATACAGTTCCTGAATAATGCTATCATTTTGTGTCAACACGAGCTTTCATAATACTATCATAGTTTCACACAATACTGACATAGAGTGCCTATATAAAACTGTCATATAGTGTCGATATAATGCTGCTATACAGTGGCTAAATAATTCTGCCATATAGCATTCCCGAATTACTGATATACACTGCTTAAATAATATTGCAACATAGCACCAAAATAATACTGCAATACAGTGCCTCAATAATACTACCATATAGTGGCCACTGAGTACTGACATACAGTGTCTGTATAATAATGCCATATAGCGTGAACACATTATGACATAACATATCTATATAATACTGCCATATAGGTCCTAAATAATCATGTCATATAGGACCCCACACAATATTGATATACTGTACTTAAATAATGCTGCCATTTGGTTCCCCCACAAAATACTACAGTGCCTAAATAATACTGCTATATACCATCCATACAATACTGAAATACAGTACCAAATAATACTGTCATATCATGCCGTCAGACACATTACTGACTTACATTAGCTGTATTTTTTACTATATAGTGCCCAAACAATACTGCCGTACAGTATCTAAATAATACTGCATATAACATCCACATAATATTGCCCCACAGTGGCTAAATACTCATACTATGTAGTGCGCACAGAATAATAACATACAGTGCCTACACAATGGCGACATACAGTGACTAATACTGCCATACAGCGCCCACACAACACTGCCATACAGTGCCTTAATAATATTGTCATATGCCTCCCCCACAAAACTGCCATACAGTAACTAACTTTAGGCCTCTTTCACACTTGCGTTGTCCGGATCCGGCGTGTACTCCATTTGCCGGAATTAGACGCCGGATCTGGAAAAACGCAAGTTACTGAAAGCATTTGAAGACGGATCCGTCTTCATAATGCGTTCAGTGTTACTATGGCACCCAGGACGCTATTAAAGTCCTGGTTGCCATAGTAGTAGTGGGGAGCGGGGGAGCAGTATACTTACCGTCCGTGCGGCTCCCGGGGCGCTCCAGAGTGACGTCAGAGCGCCCCATGCGCATGGATGACGTGTTCCATGCATGTGGGGCGCCCTGACGTCACTCTGGAGCGCCCCGGGAGCCGCACGGACGGTAAGTATGCTGCTCCCCCGCTCCCCACTACACTTTACCATGGCTGCCAGGACTTTAGCGTCCCGGCAGCCATGGTAACCATTCAGAAAAAGCTAAATGTCGGATCCGGCAATGCGCCGAAACAACGTTTAGCTTAAGGCCGGATCCGGATCAATGCCTTTCAATGGGCATTAATTCCGGATCCGTTCTTGCGGCAAGTCTTCAGGATTTGTGGCCGGAGCAAAAAGCGCAGCATGCTGCTGTATTTTCTCCGGCCAAAAAAACGTTCCGGTCCGGAACTGAAGACATCCTGATGCATCCTGAACGGATTTCACTCCATTCAGAATGCATTAGGATAAAACTGATCAGGATTCTTCCGGCATAGAGCCCCGACGACAGAACTCTATGCCGGAAGACAAGAACGCAGGTGTGAAAGAGCCCTAACACTGCCATATAGTGGCCACAAAGTACTGACATACAGTTACTAAGTAATACTGCCATATAGTTCCCTCACAATACTGACAAGCTGGTATTTATTCTTTATCACTACATACATTTGGCAGAAAATAGCGCACATCTCAGGAGTAGTGTTGATCGAGCACCAATGGAAGTAAATGGGAGAACCAGAGCGTTAAACCCTGCACCCGCTGCTCTGAAGAGGGGAGGGGAGGGTGTCTGGTTCACAGGAAAAGGTCAGAAATTGATGGAAACACTGAAATGGATCGGGAACAGCATGGGGAGGACGTCTGGATGCCTCTCGGCCTCCCAGGTCGCTGCTGGGAACGATGTTGTCCGAGTAGTACACCACTATTACAGACTGACAATAATACGCACAAAACCGAAGATAAAATAGATTTTAGAGGAAACATTCTTTCCTGTATATTATTTACTTGTATATGAAGTGCAAGTGCTGCCAAAAATTATAAGAAAGAGTCTCTCCGATACAACCTGTATATCACATAAAGGAGGGGCTCATTCACATTGTGGTACAATTGTTCAGGTAGTGGGACTCCTACACTCATAAATCCTATGCACTAAGTGACAGGGCTGACCCTCTAAAACATTAGGGGCGAGGGCAGCCTAATCAGCATGTGGATATGATGGAGGAGGAGGACAAGAAAAGGAAGATTGAACCATATACCTTTTTTGGGGTGGAAGGGGTGCATGGGAATACAGTGTATTCAATACACCATAAAAGCCATATTTAAAGAGCCTTCATGCTCGTCCGCTTTCCTCTGGTGGAGTAGAGAAGTCAGGGGCAATCCAGGCCTTGTTCATTTATATAAGAGTCAACCGGTCAGCATTTTCAGTTGACAGTCGGATGCGCTTATCAGTTATTATGCCACCAGCAGCACTAAATACCCGCTCAGACAAAACGCTGGCGGCAGGGCAGGCCAGCACCTCCAAGGCGTAGAGCGCCAGTTCGTGCCACGTGTCCTGCTTGGACACCCAGTAGTTGTAAGGCACTGAGGGATCACTGAGGACGCTGACACGGTCTGCTTTGTACTCCTTCACTATCTTCCAAAACGTTTCCCTTCTTGTGACCCTAGGCCGCGCATCAGGGTGAGGGTGCTGGCGGGGTGTCATGAAACTGTCCCAGGCCTTGGAGAGTGTTGCCCTGCCTCTGTTGGAACTGCTGTGTGTTCCCCTCATCTCCCCTCCTCGGTTAGCCAAGGAACTACGGACTCTGCCACCAGTGTCCACACTGAACAGATGGAATAAACCTGCTATGGGTACTACCCTCTGTAGCAGAGGCAAACGTCTCCTGCTCCTCCTCATCATCATCATCCAATTCCCGCTGAGAAGACGAACTGAGGGTGGTCCGGCTATCACCCTGTGTACTGTCTTCCCCCATTTCCACCTGATCCACATGTAAAGCGTCCGTCTTCATTGTGAGCACTGAGCATTTGAGTAGACACAGAAGTGGGATGATTACGCTGATAATGGCGGGATTGTCGCTCACCATCTGTGTTGATTCCTTAAAGTTGCGTAAAACCTCACAGAGGTCAGACATCCATGCCCACTCCTCACTTGTGAAGAGCGGAAGCTGACTGGAAAGGCGACGACCATATTGCAGCTAGTATTCCACTACTGCCCTCTGCTGCTCACATAGCCTGGCCAACATGTGGAACGTGGAGTTCCAGCGCGTGCTCCTGTCGCACAACAGTCGGTGAGTTGGCAATTGCCAGACCGGCGGCAGTTGTAGATGAGTTTCGGAAATGGGCACACACGTGGCGCACCTTCACCAGTAGCTCAGGCAAATTGGGGTAAGTTTTGAGAAACCGCTGAACCACTAAGTTGAACAAGTTACTGCCATTATCAGACACAACCATGCCTGGTTGTAGGTTGAGCGGTGAGAGCCACAGCTCAGTCTGGTCTCCTATACTCTGCCACAGCTCTGCGGCGGTGTGCTGTTTGTCATCTAAGAAAATTAGTTTCAGCACGGCCTGTGGCCGCTTCCCCACTGCAGTGCTACACTGCTTCCAGCTACTGACTGATGGCTGACTGGTGCTGCAAGATGAGAAATCTGAGGTGGAGGAGTAGGTGGAGGAGAGGTGGGGGTTGCAGCCACTAATGTAGGTAGTGGCAGAAATCCTGATGGAAGTAGGGCCCGCAATCCTGGGCGTCGGTAGCACCTGTGCCATCCCAGGGTACAACTCGTTCCCGGCCTCCACAACGTTCACCCAGTGTGCCATCAGGGAAATGTAGCGTCCCTGGCCACAAGCACTTGTCCATGTGTCAGTCGTTAAGTGGACCTTCCCAATAACTGTGTTGGTCAGGGCACGGTTGATGTTACGGGACACATGCTGGTGTAAGGCGGGGGCGGCACACCAGGAAAAATAGTGGCGGCTGGGGACTAAGTAACGAGGGACGGCCGCCGCCATCAGGCAATCCTCAGTGTTCACAAGCCTAAATGGCAACATTTCCAGGGCCAGCAATTTGGAAAGGTGCGCATTTAGTTCTATGGCCTGTGGGTGGGTGTCTGGGTATTTGCGCTTTCGTTTAAAGGCCTGAGGTATGGACATCTGTACGCTGCGCTGGGACACAGAAGTGGATGTTGTTGCTGATGGTGCTTGTGAAGGTCCTGGTGCAGGGCGGGAGGCATCCAGGCCTGCGTCTTGGACAGCACGTAACACAGGGGAAGAGGAGGCAGTGGTGTGACCCGCAGACACTGATTATGGACCCAGGTGTTCAGCCCACCTATTAGTGTGCTTTGATGCCATGTGGCGGATCATGCTGGTGGTGGTGAGATTGCTAGTGTTCATGCCCCTGCTCATTTTGGTACGACGCAGGCTGCACATGACAATTCTTTTATCTTTCCTCAAAAAAGCGCGGGACTGCGGAACACCTACCCCTTGACAAAGGAGATTGCTGCAAGTGCGTGCTCCGGGGAACAGTTGCGGGCCTGCTTGGTGTGTCCCACCTTCTCCTCTTCCAGCCTGTTGCGGTGCTGAGGATGCCTCCTCCTCCGTACTGCTGTCCTCGCTCGGCTTGCCACCTTCCCAGGTTGGGTCAGTGATTTCATCATCCACCACCTCTTCCACTTCCTCACTCTAGTCATCTTCCTGACTTGTTGACCTAACAAGAACCTCACCTATTGACAACTGTGTCTCATCCTCATCATCAACCTCTTGAGACACTAATTGCGGTTGACTTATTGGCAACCGTGTCTCATCATCATCCACCTCATGAAACAGTAATTGCCATTCCCCACTGTCATCTTCTTCTGACTGTGGATGCTCAAGAGTTTGGTAATCAGTGCACAAGATCTCCTTATGTCCCTCTTCAAGCGGGCTTGGCGAGAGGCCCAAATCAAGGAATGGCGATGAAAAGAGCTTCTCGGAATATCCGAGTGTGGGATCACTTGTTTGCCAAGACTCTCCATGGTGGGAGGAAGGAGGATCAGGGTGAGAATTCTGTTGACCAGACTCTTGGCTACTGAGACTGGACTTTGTGGAAGACAGGGTGGTGCTTAACCGACTGGAAGCATTATCTGCTGCAATCCAACCGACCATCTGGTCTCACTGGTGTGACTTCGAGAGTGGTGTCCTGCGCCGCCTTGCAAACTGGAACATGAAGCTAGGGATCGTGGATGTGTTTCTTGTGCTCTGGCAGCAGGCACAGTTTTACCGCACCCAGGGCCACGGCCTCTGCGTGCACCATCAGCAGCACGGCCACTTCCCCGTCCCCTACTGCTCGCCTTCTGCATATTAAATGGTATATATGCTTGTAAGTATGTCACACGTACAGTAGCGCAGGTTTTGTATCCGCAAATAAATTACACTGAATGTGACAGATATTTAGGATGCGCAAACGTTATACAGGAGATGCAGTGCAGGTAATGTCGCTGTCACCAGCGGCGAAAAAATTGCGCTGAATTTCACAGGGCAAATGCAACACAACAGATGTAGCAGAGGTTGTGTCACTGTCAGCAGCGGCCAAAGAATTGCACGCAATTTAGTGCAGGTTGCGCTAATAATATATATTGCAGCCGGATAAAACAATAGTCCTTAAAGCGAACCTTTCACCTCATTTTCACTTTATAAACTAGCAACAGTACCTTATAGATTATCTTGAGTGTGTTGTTATCCATGTTAGTGCCGCTTTCCTGCGCTGTTTATTCATAAAAATATCGTCTTATAAAGTTCAAATTTCGTGCTCCAACAGTCAAGCAACAAGTCAAGGGGGTAGCCCTTCCCTCTCCTCTGGCCGTACCTCCCCTGCCCTAACGCCGCCTCTATGCGCTGTAATTGACAGCCGGCACAGCGCTTGTGAATCCTGAGCATGCGCCGTCCTCCTCCTCCGCTTGATCCAGTCTTTCTTTCGGACACAAGCGCGATCCTGTAACAGAATCGCGCATGCGCCGTCCGCAATCCCTGCCTGTCTGCTCTCCTGTCTGCGCAGACAGGAGAGCAGACAGGCAGGGATTGCGGACGGCGCATGCGCGATTCTGTTACAGGATCGCGCTTGTGTCCGAAAGAAAGACTGGATCAAGCGGAGGAGGAGGACGGCGCATGCTCAGGATTCACAAGCGCTGTGCCGGCTGTCAATTACAGCGCATAGAGGCGGCGTTAGGGCAGGGGAGGTACGGCCAGAGGAGAGGGAAGGGCTACCCCCTTGACTTGTTGCTTGACTGTTGGAGCACGAAATTTGAACTTTATAAGACGATATTTTTATGAATAAACAGCGCAGGAAAGCGGCACTAACATGGATAACAACACACTCAAGATAATCTATAAGGTACTGTTGCTAGTTTATAAAGTGAAAATGAGGTGAAAGGTTCGCTTTAAAAGGACTGTTGGGTCTCTAACACCTTTCAACACTAAACCCTGCCTGAAAAAATAACAATTCCTGTCCCTACACTGTCTGTCCCTTCTGCTGGCGCTCTCTCTGACTAAGACTGAGCCGACCACGTGCCATCGGGTGCTATATACTGCATTACAGTCAGTGCGTAGCAGCCAACAAACGTGCGGGGAGGAGACTCGAGCAACAAAGAATTCGGCCGAGCATGCTCGCCCAACACTACTCAGGATCTGTTCCGACCTCATTTCTCGGTGGCATGGCCTCCCCCCTGAACTATAGGCGTACAGTGCACACATCCACCATTGGCTCCTATGGTAAAGAAAATGTATCTGCACAGAATACCTTTATACTGTAGCCCTCTGCATAGGCAAATATTTAGTTCACTGCATTAACCCTACAATATCCCCGCGGGGCAGAGTGATCTGGTGCACCCCTTGGAACCCATCATGCCACCAGTCACCTGCCATGCACCGTCATGTATGTTTTACAGCTATTAGTGGCCCCTGTTGTAATCGCAGTGCCTACAATCTCTGACATTTCATCTTCATACATTCCACATAAGTAAATGAAAACATCACCGCCCTCCTATCATCTGTAGGGTGAGATGTATAGTGTTGCCCTATAGCACCCTGGTTATGAGAAATAGGTCATGTGACAGACAGCGCCATCTAGTGGCCAGGATGGCACTGTTTAGGGGGGATCTGTGGATGGCACTGTTTAGGGGGGATCTGTGGATGGCACTGTTTAGGGGGGATCTGTGGATGGCACTGTTTAGGGGGGATCTGTGGATGGCACTGTTTAGGGGGGATCTGTGGATGGCACTGTTTGTGGAAGGAATCTGTGGATGGCACTGTTTAGGGGGGATCTGTGGATGGCACTGTTTAGGGGAGGAGGGATCTGTGGATGGCACTGTTTAGGGGAGGAGGGATCTGTGGATGGCACTGTTTAGGGGGATCTGTGGATGGCACTGTTTAGGGGAGGAGGGATCTGTGGATGGCACTGTTTAGGGGAGGGGGGATCTGTGGATGGCACTGTTTAGAAGAGGGGGGATCTGTGGATGGCACTGTTTAGGGGAGGGGGGATCTGTGGATGGCACTGTTATGGGAGGGGGATCTGTGGATGGCACTGTTTAGGGGGATCTGTGGATGGCACTGTTTAGGGGAGGAGGGATCTGTGGATGGCACTGTTTAGGGGAGGGGGGATCTGTGGATGGCACTGTTTAGGGGAGGGGGGATCTGTGGATGGCACTGTTTAGGGGAGGGGGGATCTGTGGATGGCACTGTTTAGGGGGATCTGTGGATGGCACTGTTTAGGGGAGGGGGGATCTGTGGATGGCACTGTTTAGGGGAGGGGGGATCTGTGGATGGCACTGTTTAGGGGAGGGGGGATCTGTGGATGGCACTGTTTAGGGGAGGGGGATCTGTGGATGGCACTGTTTAGGGGAGGGGGGGATCTGTGGATGGCACTGTTTAGGGGAGGAGGGATCTGTGGATGGCACTGTTTAGGGGGATCTGTGGATGGCACTGTTTAGGGGAGGAGGGATCTGTGGATGGCACTGTTTAGGGAGGGGATCTGTGGATGGCACTGTTTAGGGGGATCTGTGGATGGCACTGTTTAGGGGAGGGGGGATCTGTGGATGGCACTGTTTAGGGGGATCTGTGGATGGCACTGTTTAGGGGAGGAGGGATCTGTGGATGGCACTGTTTAGGGGAGGGGGATCTGTGGATGGCACTGTTTAGGGTAGGGGGATCTGTGGATGGCACTGTTTAGGGGAGGGGTATCTGTGGATGGCACTGTTTAGGGGAGGGGGATCTGTGGATGGCACTGTTTAGGGGAGGGGTATCTGTGGATGGCACTGTTTAGGGGAGGGGGATCTGTGGATGGCACTGTTCAAATTTCATGCACATTAACTGCAACAGCAGTATTTGCACTGTAAACCTCCTTTTTTATTTATATAAAGTGTGGGGGAACTTAAACTGTATGGCTATACTGTGGTTCCTGTAGGCTTTGCGTGTGTAAGGTGTGGAGGGGGGGGGCCTCCATGTCTATTTTGCTTGGGGCCCCCAAATTCCTTCAAATGGCCCTGAATAGGAGCGCACCACGCACGCGCGGCCCCTGCTCCCGTTCTTTTCTATGGGGCAGGTAGAAATAGCCGAGCTATTTTAGGCGGCCCCATTGAAATGAACAGAGGGCGGCCGCACATGCGCAGTGCGCCCTCTATTCATTTCTCCACTCCGTTCTCGTTGTAGGTGCAGGTCCCAGAGGTGGGACCCGCACCTATCAGACAATGGGGGCATATCCTAGCGATATTCCCCCCTTGTATGTGATGGGAATACCCCTTTAATACGTCATGGATCATAGTGTCCGGTCTGGCGATTACACAGCTGTACCCCCCATCCCCCGTCTTATTAGAAGCATACTGATAGCGCCATATCTCCCACAGCCGGACATTACTTTCAGCCCATGGATTTTCCATCTCTCTCTATTTGCGATGATATCAATTTGGTATTAGCGGCTGTCATCTCGGCGGCGGTGAATGGAGTCAGATTGCTCTATCATGCTGCGGCCATTACATCAGTAAACAGTTTATGCTCGCGTACCGCCATTAAGACTTTATAGGGGAGACGCACCACCCGCCATTAATCATCGGCCAGAAATGGCATATTCTGCAGAACGGCAACTTCTACACTTACGGGATGAACGTATTCGTAGCTGGAAGAGAAGTGATCCATAAACAAAACAGGACAGAGATGTCCTCATGGGGGCGCCAAATATCCAGCAGTGATGGGTGGGAACCAAGGGGGCTATCCTTAAAGGGTTTTTCTGAGATTCTGACATTGATGACCTGATCTCAGGATAGCTCATCAGTATCTGATTGACCGGGGTCCGACTCCTGGTGACCCTCCTCGCATCTTACCAGACACAGCGCCGTCCATTGTATAGTGGCTGTGCTTGGTATTGCAGCTCGGCTCCAATCACTTGAATGGGACTGAGCTATTTCTGAAACTACAATTCCCAGCATGCACACTTACTCTGCTGTTCTTGTAACTCCCATAGAAGTGAACGGAGGATTCTGGGAGATGTAGTTTCAGGAGAGCCGGAGCGCCGGAGGTTGCTGATCCCTGTATTACAGGACAGCTCCTTGATTTATACAGGCACCATGTAATACTTTATTTCCCCCGTGGTGGCGCTGATGGGGAATTAGGCACTTGCTTCAAGATTCCAATGCAGATGACAGATGATCAGGGGGGGGGATTCCAGCACAGAACACCATGGGAAGGAATTCTGTAAGGTGGACATCCGCAGTCTAAGGCCCCTTTCACACGGGGCGAGATTTCCGCACGGGTGCAATGCGTGAGGTGGACGTATTGCACCCGCACTGAATCCGGACCCATTCATTTCTATGGGACTGTGCACATGAGAGGTGATTTTCACGCATCACTTGTGCGTTGCGTGAAAATCGCAGCATGCTCTATTTTGTGTGTTTTTCACGCAACGCAGGCCCCATAGAAGTGAATGGAGCTGCGTGAAAATCACAAGCAAGTGCGGATGCGGTGCGATATTCACGCACGGTTGCTAGGAGACGATCGGGATGGGGACCCGATCATTATTATTTTCCCTTATAACATGGTTATAAGGGAAAATAATAGCATTCTTAATACAGAATGCATAGTACAATAGGGCTGGAGGGGTTAAAAAATAAATAAAAACATTTTTAACTCACCTTAATCCACTTGTTCGCGCAGCCCGGCTTCTCTACTTTCTTCAGGACCTGGGTAAAGGACCTTTGATGACATCACTGCGCTCATCACATGGTCCGTCACATGATCCATCACCATCATGTTTGATGAGATGTTTTTTCTTCAGACATCGGGGGTGTCGATGGGGGCTAAGTTCTCTCCAATATTTTTATGGCATGGTGGGAGAGAAACTTTCTCCTCATCGACACCAACCTCATTGCAGAGAATATTAGATTGTATGGCCGTTACATCGATGACCTGATCCTTATATGGTCCGGCGATGTGGCGGCCAAACCCTCTTTCTCTAATTATCTAAACACATGTGTGAACAGTATCCAGTTTACTGTTCACTATGATACCACCAATATAGTGTTTTTCTGGATCTCCGCTTGAGGGGGGACTCCTCCGCAGCCTCCATATACACAAGTACCTACAGGAAGCCGACGTCAGGCAATACATTATTACACGCTAAATCGTGTCACCCTATTCATACAGTTCGAAATATACCCAAAGGGGAATTCATCAGAGCCAGAAGAAACAGTAGTCAACAAGAAATTTATGAAACGGACATAGGCGTGCGCAGCCCATTGCATTAGGGTGTGCACCCTAAAGTACAAACACACACGCCCGTATATTATATACATACACACACAGGCCGGGCCTCACCCTAGCGTTGCCGTAAGTCCGCCTCTGCGCAGTGGTGACTCTAGGAACAATATATGGGGGGGGGGGGGGCACATAAGATATCACAGTCACTAGGGGGGGGGGCACTAATAATTTTCCCCACTTAATCATACTACTGAAAAAACCCGAAATAAGTATATATAAATAAGATTACAAAATACTGTGGTATGCAGGGATACCTTTTTATTGTACAGTCGTGGCCAAAAGTTTTGAGAATGACACAAATGTTAGTTTTCACAGAGTTTGCTGCTAAACTGCTTTTAGACCTTTGTTTCAGTTGTTTCTGTGATGTAGTGAAATATAATTACACGCACTTCATACGTTTCAAAGGCTTTTATCGACAATTACATGACATTTATGCAAAGAGTCAGTATTTGCAGTGTTGGCCCTTCTTTTTCAGGACCTCTGCCATTCGACTGGGCATGCTCTCAATCACCTTCTGGGCCAATTCCTGACTGATAGCAACCCATTCTTTCATAATCACTTCTTGGAGTTTGTCAGAATTAGTGGGTTTTTGTTTGTCCACCCGCCTCTTGAGGATTGACCACAAGTTCTCAATGGGATTAAGATCTGGGAAGTTTCCAGGCCATGGACCCAAAATGTCAACGTTTTGGTCCCGAGCCACTTAGTTATCACTTTTGCCTTATGGCACGGTGCTCCATCGTGCTGGAAAATGCATTGTTCTTCACCAAACTGTTGTTGGATTGTTGGAAGAAGTTGCTGTTGGAGGGTGTTTTGGTACCATTCTTTATTCATGGCTGTGTTTTTGGGCAAAATTGTGAGTGAGCCCACTCCCTTGGATGAGAAGCAACCCCACACATGAATGGTCTCAGGATGCTTTACTGTTGGCATGACAGGACTGATGGTAGCGCTCACCTTTTCTTCTCCGTACAAGCCTTTTTCCTGATGCCCCAAACAATCGGAGAATATGACTTTGCCCCAGTCCTCAGCAGTCCATTCACCATATTTTCTGCAGAAGATCAATCTGTCCCTGATGGTTTTTTGGAGAGAAGTGGCTTCTTTGCTGCCCTTCTTGACACCAGGCCATCTTCCAAAAGTCTTCGCCTCACTGCGTGCAGATGCGCTCACACCTGCCTGCTGCCATTCCTGAGCAAGCTCTGCACTGGTGGCACTCCGATCCCGCAGCTGAATCCTCTTAGGAGACGATCCTGGCGCTTGCTGGACTTTCTTGGACGCCCTGAAGCCTTCTTAACAAGAATTTAACCTCTTTCCTTGAAGTTCTTGATGATCCTAGAAAATTGTTGATTGAGGTGCAATCTTAGTAGCCACAATATCCTTGCCTGTGAAGCCATTTTTATGCAACGCAATGATGGCTGCACGCGTTTCTTTGCAGGTCACCATGGTTAACAATGGAAGAACAATGATTTCAAGCATCACCCTCCTTTTAACAGGTAAAGTCTGCCATTTTACCCTATCAGCCTGACATAATGATCTCCAGCCTTGTGCTCGTCAACATTCTCACCTGAGTTAACAAGACGATTACTGAAATGATCTCAGCAGGTCCTTTAATGACAGCAATGAAATGTAGTGGAAAGGTTTTTTGGGGATTAAGTTAATTTTCATGGCAAAGAAGGACTATGCAATTCATCTGATCCCTCTTCATAACATTCTGGAGTATATGCAAATTGCTATTATAAAAACTTAAGCAGCAACTTTTCCAATTCTCAATATTTATGTAATTCTCAAAACTTTTGGCCACAACTGTACTATCCTAATACTTAAAAGACAAGCTTTAAAGAGTTTTCCTTTCTTCCTCGGTATTGCTTCAGACCTAAGAAAGAGAGAAACACTCTCCAAAACTTTTCTTTAGAGTTTAAAGCAGTTTCAGCACTATAATAAAATAATTTACTTACAAAAGAAGCTGTCCAGTCGTCTGCTTGCTTCCGCGGATCTTCCCCTCCTTTCAGTTTCTGTTAGAGACAGGTCCACTGTTATGGGGGATCTGTGGATGACGCACTGTTATGGGGATCTGTGGGTGACACTGTTATGGGGGATCTGTGGAAGACACACTGTTATGGGGGATCTGTGGATGACGCACTGTTATGGGGATCTGTGGATGGCGCACTGTTATGGGGGACCTGTGGATGACACACTGTTATGGGGGACCTGTGGATGACACATTGTTATGGGGGATCTGTGGATGACACACTGTTATGGGGGACCTGTGGATGACGCACTGTTATGGGGGATCTGTGGATGACACAGTGTTATGGGAGATCTGTGGATGACACTGTTATGGGGGATCTGTGGATGACGCACTGTTATGGGGGATCTGTGGATGACGCACTGTTATGGGGGGATCTGTGGATGACACATTGTTATGGGGGATCTGTGGATGACGCACTGTTATGGAGATCTGTGGATGATGCACTGTTATGGGGGACCTGTGGATGACACATTGTTATGGGGGATCTGTGGATGACGCACTGTTATGGGGGATCTGTGGATGACACATTGTTATGGGGGATCTGTGGATGACGCACTGTTATGGGGGACCTGTGGATGACGCACTGTTATGGGGGATCTGTGGATGATGCACTGTTATGGGGGATCTGTGGATGACGCACTGTTATGGGGGATCTGTGGATGACGCATTGTTATGGGGGATCTGTGGATGACGCACTGTTATGGGGGACCTGTGGATGACACACTGTTATGGGGATCTGTGGATGACACAGTTATGGGGGATCTGTGGGTGACACAATGTTAGGGGGGATCTGTGGATGACACACTGTTATGGGGATCTGTGGATGACACATTGTTATGGGGGATCTGTGGGTGACACACGGTTATGGGGGATCTGTGGGTGACACACGGTTATGGGGGATCTGTGGATGACACACTGTTATGGGGGATCTGTGGATGACGCACTGTTATGGGGGACCTGTGGATGACGCACTGTTATGGGGGATCTGTGGATGATGCACTGTTATGGGAGATCTGTGGATGACACACTGTTATGGGGGATCTGTGGATGACGCACTGTTATGGGGGATCTGTGGATGGCGCACTGTTATGGGGGACCTGTGGATGACGCACTGTTATGGGGGATCTGTGGATGACACACTGTTATGGGGGACCTGTGGATGACGCACTGTTATGGGGGATCTGTGGATGACACAGTGTTATGGGAGATCTGTGGATGACACTGTTATGGGGGATCTGTGGATGACACATTGTTATGGAGATCTGTGGATGACGCACTGTTATGGAGATCTGTGGATGACGCACTGTTATGGAGATCTGTGGATGACGCACTGTTATGGGGGATCTGTGGATGACACACTGTTATGGGGGATCTGTGGATGACACTGTTATGGGGGACCTGTGGATGACACATTGTTATGGGGGATCTGTGGATGACGCACTGTTATGGGGGACCTGTGGATGACGCACTGTTATGGGGGATCTGTGGATGATGCACTGTTATGGGGGATCTGTGGATGACACACTGTTATGGGGGATCTGTGGATGATGCACTGTTATGGGGATCTGTGGATGACGCACTGTTATGGGGGATCTGTGGATGACGCACTGTTATGGGGGACCTGTGGATGACGCACTGTTATGGGGGATCTGTGGATGATGCACTGTTATGGGGGATCTGTGGGTGACGCACTGTTATGGGGGATCTGTGGATGATGCACTGTTATGGGGATCTGTGGATGACGCACTGTTATGGGGGATCTGTGGATGACGCACTGTTATGGGGGAATCTGTGGATGACACACTGTTATGGGGGATCTGTGGATGACACTGTTATGGGGGATCTGTGGATGACGCACTGTTATGGGGGACCTGTGGATGACGCACTGTTATGGGGGATCTGTGGATGATGCACTGTTATGGGGGATCTGTGGGTGACGCACTGTTATGGGGGATCTGTGGATGATGCACTGTTATGGGGATCTGTGGATGACGCACTGTTATGGGGGATCTGTGGATGACGCACTGTTATGGGGGAATCTGTGGATGACACACTGTTATGGGGGATCTGTGGATGACGCACTGTTATGGGGGATCTGTGGATGACGCACTGTTATGGGGGACCTGTGGATGACACACTGTTATCCTGTACTGATCCTGAGTTACATCCTGTATTATACTCCAGAGCTGCACTCACTATTCTGCTGATGGAGTCACTGTGTACATACATTACATTACTGATCCTGAGTTACTTGCTATTGACCACAATGAAAAACAGAGGTGTTACGCGCGACAATAGGCCCCAAAGAAGCTCCTGTACTTCTTGAGGCGTAGGGCGTTTTACAGCGCGATCGTACACACTGTAAAACGCTCAGGTGAGAACCATGCCCATAGAGAAACATTGGTTTTTGCCTGTTGAGCGTTTTACAGCGTGTAGGAACGTGCTGTAAAACGCTCAGGTGTGAACCTAGCCTCACCCTAAGTTCACACCTGAGCGTTTTACAGCGCGTTCAAACGCGCTGTAAAACGCTCAACACATGAAAACCAATGCTTCCCTATGGGAATGGTTCTCACCTGGGCGTTTTACAGCGCGTACGATCGCGCTGTAAAACGCCCGACGCATAATCAAGTTCTTGAGCTTCTTTGGGGCGTTTTGACGCGCGTTTGTGGCCATAGGACACTGCAGTCAATCACACAAACTGCAGTGTCCTATGGCCACAAATCCTGTACTGATCCTGAGTTACATCGAGTGGAGTCACTGTTTCCATACATTACATTACTTCAGTCAACATAATTGTGAATGTGTCTGACCCAGCTTGTTGTCGGTTTCCAATCACAATTAGCAGAATTGTGAATGCAGCTCTGGAGCATATATTGTTGTAAATGTATTTGTTCATTTTAAAGTGTAACTGTCTTGTCGGTGTAAAGCGTCTTCTATCAGAGCTGTCACTTAGCGTTACTCAGGAGAGTCTGTCTTCAGTCGTCAGTTCCACTGAGTGCTGAAGACTGTGTGTAACGAGGCAGATAGGCAGGACGATGGCAGTGATAGTCAGGGCACCTGTATATAGCCAGGATGATGGCAGTGATAGTCAGGGCACATGTACATAGCAGGGTGATGGACAGCGATCGGGCACATGTACATAGCAGGGTGATGGACAGCGATCGGGCACATGTACATAGCAGGGTGAGGGCAGTGATAGTCAGGGCACCTGTATATAGGCAGGATGATGGCAGTGATAGTCAGGGCACCTGTATATAGGCAGGATGATGGCAGTGATAGTCAGGGCACCTGTATTTAGGCAGGATGATGGCAGTGATAATCAGGGCACCTGTATATAGGCAGGATGATGGCAGTGATAGTCAGGGCACCTGTATATAGGCAGGAGGATGATGGCAGTGATAGTCAGGGCACCTGTATATAGGCAGGATAATGGCAGTGATAGTCAGGGCACCTGTATATAGGCAGGATGATGGCAGTGATAGTCAGGGCACATGTACATAGCAGGGTGATGGACAGCGATCGGGCACATGTACATAGCAGGGTGATGGACAGCGATCGGGCACATGTACATAGCAGGGTGATGGACAGCGATCGGGCACATGTACATGGCAGGGTGATGGACACAGCGATAGGGCACCTGTATATAGGCAGGATGATGGCAGTGATAGTCAGGGCACCTGTATATAGGCAGGATGATGGCAGTGATAGTCAGGGCACCTGTATATAGGCAGGATGATGGTAGTGATAGTCAGGGCACCTGTATATAGGCAGGATGATGGCAGTGATAGTCAGGGCACCTGTATATAGGCAGGATGATGGCAGTGATAGTCAGGGCACCTGTATATAGCCAGGATGATGGCAGTGATAGTCAGGGCACATGTACACAGGCAGGTACTAAGGTAGTGACAAGAGGCGGCTGGAAGCCTCTGTATGTTACACACAGGTGTCTTCAGCGCGTAGTAGAACTGAAGACAGATGTTCCTTATCAGTTAGATCTTGGATAGAAGACTTTACACCTTGTTCTCTAGTAGAAAGAAACATCTTTCCCTAATAAAGTACATGTCCCTGTCCCTACAAGATAGTAAAAATATACCGAAACAACTGTTACACTCGAAGTTACACTTGCATCATGGTCTACACCATAGATTTGAGGTGCATGCATCGTCAGTTCTACACAGAACCGGACCAACCCAATCATATCGCATGTCACTGAGGTCCACTGGGGGCCCGTGGGGTGTGATTATAACAGAAATCACCATATCTCAAATGTGAACAAAACCTGAAACAGTCATCGCAGTTGTCAGACGGCACATGATTAATATGGGAGGAGGTAGTTGGAATATAATGAGCAGGAGACGTGTACTTTAGTTCTCCTCCACATCACTGCACCTAGATTATTGCACGGTCTATAGCAATGGAACAGGCTACCAGAATGTGCCACCACCTCGTGCAAGAAACTGGTGAAGGTCCCATCACCCAGGATGAGTTTTTGTCTCATCTTTTATTTAATTGAGTGTAAGCTTAGACATATCCATTTCGTAAAAATTTTATTTTTTTAAGGCGCATGGGGCCTTAAAAAAAGAAGATATAAAACATGACATGGTACTGGTTAGCCAGATTAGATGACTTACTGAGGAGGAGCAGGAACTCCGAAACTGCTGCCTACAGATGGGCGTCTGGTGTGGCTGATGTCCCTAGTCTGTAATGGGTCAGACATTGACTTAGAGGGTAGCAATCTATAGGTGACACTAGAAAGTCAGTTTTCTTCCTTGTGGAGGAGAGATAATTTGAATACCTTTTCCCAGGGAACACTGTATGTGATCCCAGCTGGATCTCCTCAAGGAGAATAGTGGCCCCCAAAAGACATATTTTTAAAAACATAAAAAAAAAACATTTTAGAGCCCTTTACAGCTTGTAAAGATATTCAATATACAAAAATAATAAGTTACTATAAGGTAAGGCAGATACATGACAACATTGAATAGAAAGTCATTGCTGCTGTTCCAGAGTCTGGACCGTCGCTGGAGTTCTTCCCATTCGACAGCAGTTTCCAGCTTCGGCTAAGTAGTCTTTCACTTGTCTGTAGCCAAAGACCATAATACAGGAACTGACTGAGTAGTATATGGAGGAGAGGACGCCATAAATAGCCGAGAGCATGTCACTTTCATAGTCATCCTGCATCAGCCCAGAGACTACGGCTATCCATGCCACATCGCTGGAGATCCAGCAGATGACGTATAACAACAGGAGGGACAGCAGTATCTTTGTTGCCTGCGCCGTGTGCTTGTTCCAGCCTCGTCTTATGGTCATGGTGTCCCTAACTTGCCTCCGGTGCCTACATATTAAGTCTATTATAAACCAGTTTAGAAGAACTACCAAGATGATCAACAAGAAGTCCACACTCACCGTGGCATAAGTGAGGACCTTCAACATTTCACTTTGGGATGGCCCGATGCAGTTGGTCTTATTACGAAAAACCAAGGACTCTGGGTATAGAAGGTAAGGCGTATGGAAAGTGATGCTGATGACCCAACATCCAGCCAGTGACCAGTTGACATACTGCGTTTGGTGACGGTGGATAAACTTTGACCAACTATGGCCAGGTCTTCTTATCTTGATGAGATGAAGGAAGCTGAGATTCTCCACTGACCATATGCTGATCAACCGAAGAGTGTGGTAAAAGTAAAGCAAGAACCTACAACCTGCCGGTCCAAATACTTTGGCATTGAACAAGATGAGGAGCCCAGGGATTTCCTTGTAAAAGCACAACAGAAGGTTGACCACGGCCATGTTCACAATAATCTTATCCAGAGGTTGAAACACTTTGTTTTTGAAGGCATTGCTCACAAAGGCGAAGATAAGAACCAAATTTGCAATTGTCCCGATAAGAGCAGAAAAATAAACAGTGAGTGAAACAATATCTGGGGCACTTAATATCATAATTTAGGGTGTTCCTCTATATTCCTTCCTCGGTAAGTTCCTGGTCACCTCAGGTGTCCTGTCGAGGCATCGTATTCACACTCTGGGAAAGTTGTGATGCAGGTGGACGGTCTGCTCTCCTATAGTGAGAAGCAGAAGGTATGAGTCTTTTATCTGAATCACCATGGTAGCAGTTATTTCCACTGAGATAGCTTGCATGTCCTGTGGAGGAGTGAATGGACTCATGACAGATGTCTGCTCACACTGTAGTATGTCAATCAACAGGCAACGTCCAAATGTCAGCGGTAGACAGTATACATGGGATAGGCATAAGGCCATCCTTCATATAAGATAGGGCCAGGGGCTATCCATAGTATTCAGTATATTGGGCAGACTAGATGGGCCAAATGGTTCTTATCTGCCGACACATTATATGTTTCTAGACAAAGGAGCTCCGAAGTGTATTTGCATTTTTTTTATTTTTGAGAGTTTTTCTATTTGCATTTAAATTGGCAATGCATTCGGAAAGTCTTCAGACCCATTCACGTTTTTCACGTTTTGTAATGTTGCCGTCTTGTGCTAAAATAAAAAAAGTCAATTTTCCCTCAACACTCTGCACTCAATACCCCATAATGACAAAGTAAAAACAGCATGTATGAAATCTTTGCTAATTTATTAAAAAGCAAAAACTAAAATCTCAAAATGCACTGTAAGACGTCTTTTGAGTACACTACTTCATTTCTTTGTTATTCACCATCTTGGACATTTTCGGGCAATGAGAGCTTTCCGAGATCTGACCTGAGCTAACTGGCTGTTCCTTCACTTTGCTGCTGCATCTCTATTAGAGATGGCCTTGCGGTTCGCCTGGTTGTCGTTTCGTGGCGAACTTTGCTTGTTCGCGATTCGCTGAACATCCGAACATATGGGGATATTCGCACGCAGCATTTTTTTTGCATAGCGCCAAACTTTGACCCATGACACCTCCATCAGGTGGTACAGGACAGCCAATTGAGACGTTTCAGCACATGGACACACCCCCTACCTTATAAATAGACCCGATCTGGCTGCCATTTTACATTCAGTGTTTTGCCAGTGTAGGGAGAGGTTGCTGTGTGGAGCAGGGACCGGCTGTTAGGGACACCAAACGCTAGCTAATAGGGCCACAAAAGTCCTTTCAAGGACTGGTATAGGCGTGCTATCGATAGGTGTGATATACTGAGGGGTGTAATATACTTATAATATACTTTCTAACATAGAAAGTATATTATAGTTGATTTGTATTGTGCAGCAGTTGTGTGCGGTTCTGCTGAGATACTGCAGCTATACAGAGGGACAAATTGGAGTAACTAATTGCAACGGGTGTGATATACCTGTTGCCCCCAAAAAACTGGTTAAGAGGGCTGCGATATACCTTCTTCCACCAAATACTTATTGATCGGTGCTATATACCTGTTTCCGCCAAATACTGATTGAGGGCTGCGATATACCTTCTTCCACCAAATACTGATTGAGGGCTGCGATATATCTTCTTCCACCAAATACTGATTGAGGGCTGCGATATACCTTCTTCCACCAAATACTGATTGAGGGGTGCTATATACCTTCTTCCACCAAATACTGATTGAGGGGTGCTATATACCTTCTTCCACCAAATACTTATTGAGGGCTGCGATATACCTTCTTCCACCAAATACTGATTGAGGGGTGCCATATACCTTCTTCCACCAAATACTGATTGAGGGGTCCAATACAATGGATGTGCAATGTGCATGTGAGAGATATTTCTCTGCTGTCCATACATACATGCTACAGACATAGTGCTGTGATGTCACAAC